>NC_067401.1:285837905-286147072 GCF_016432865.1 Antechinus flavipes | reverse complement strand
CTTCAAAGAACACCAGGGGAAGAGAAAGTGAAGTGCTCACCTGGGTATTTGTGCCAATTCTCTGTTTGGCTTGTGGGGACACAGCCCAGTGAAGCAAAAACATCCCATTCCAGGCTGGAAAATCCCATCTTCTACCCAAGCCAGACAATTGGCCGAGAACCAACATCAACCTCGCTCTGGGTTGTACCACACAAGGGGTGGCAAGCGATTTAGTGGATTTACTGTGGGTGCTGCCGGTTCCAGGGCTGAAAAGCCACGTTCAAGTAAGTAAAAGCTCATAGCTCCTCTCTGGAGCGTAAAAACCAAACCAAAGTTGTAAATAAGAAAAACAACCTTCCCTTGCCATTTCCTTCAGTAACACACAGTCCTAGCAGCCCCACCTCACAGCCGCCTGATGCCTTCTCCTGGCTGGCCCCCTTTGGTACTAATGATCCCCAGCTGGGCCAGCCACCGCAGCCATGTTAACCCTTTATTTCCCTAGGCATCGTGATAGAAAGTAGTAATTATTATTATAAGGAGGATGCATTAAGGCAGTGTAATATAATGGGAAGAGAGCTTCAGAATCAAGCAGATCTTGATGCAAATTCTGACTCTCACACATCTTGGCTGTGTGACTCTGGGCAAGTCATTTCTCTAGAGCAAGAATTCTTAACTAGGGTTCCATGGATAGATTTCAAGAGATCTATAAATCTTTAAAAATACATATTTTATTTTCCCTCAATTACATGATAAAACTTTTTTTTATTGTTTTAAAAGTTTTGAGTTCCAAATTCTATCCCTTCCTTTGCTCCCATCCTCCCTGAGATAGAAAGCAATACAATATAGGTTATACATATGCAATCACTAAAAAAAAAAAAGTCCATATTGGTCATTTTGTACAAGAAGACTTGGATAAAAGAAAAAAATGAAAGAAAAAAAATGAAAAAGATCATGCTTTAGTCTATTCAAACAATATCAGTGGTTTTTTTGGTTTGTTTTTTGTTTTTTTTTCTGGAGGTGAATAGTATGCTTCATCATTGGTCCTTTGGGATGGTTTTGGATCATTGTATTGCTGAAAATAGTGAAATTATTCACATTTTTTCATTGAATAATAATGTTCTTCTGGTATTGTTCACTTCATTTTGTATCTGTTCATGGAAGTCTTTCCAGGTTTTTCTGAAATCATCTTGATGATCTCTTCTTATAACACAATAAGTTCCATGACAATCATAGCTTGCTTAGTCTTTTCCCAATTGATGGGTATCTCTTTCATTTCTAATTCTTAGCCATCAAAAAAGAGCTGCTATAAATATTTTTATGAATAAGTCCTTTCCCCTCTTCCCCCCCCCCCTTTTTTTTTGATGTCTTTGGGATATAGCTGAGGTCCATGAATTTTGATAGATCAAAATTAAATCTTTATTTTTATTAATTTTTGTCTTTGTATTTTGTGCAAATATTACACATCCATGAATTTTATTTTAATGATTTTGAAACATTATTCTGAGAAGGGATCCATGACATAAGAATAATTAAGAAAGTCTACACTAGAATATTGACTTTGAAGTCAAAGAATATAAGTTCAAATCTCTACTTCTGAAGCTGGCTATGTGATCCTGGACAAGTCACTTAAATTACTTTACTTTGGGGCTCAGTTTCCTTACCTGTACAATAAAGAGGTCCCTTTTGATCTACATCTATGACTCCCCTAGACAGTTAAATTGTTGTTATTATTGGTAGTGATGGTGGTGGTGTGAATATCATAATGGTGATATCTTGGGCAGCTAGATGACAGAGTAGGGTAGATGGGATGCTGGTCTCGGAGGCAGAAAGATCTTGTCCTAAACTAAAAACTAGTTATTTGTAATTACTAGCTATTTGACTCTGGAAAAATCAGCTAATTTCTCTCTGCCTCAGTTTCTACATTTGTAAGAAAGAGAGAATTGGACTCAATCTCTAATGGTTCCCAATTTTCCATGTAACTGGGGAAAATTAAAAAAAATTTAAAAGCAAAAGAAAATAATAAAATTGATATGCTGACCATTAAATTTCCTTTCAAAAAGAAAAAGAAAAGAGCAATAATGAAAGATTTAAAAAAAAATAGAAGAACAAAAACAAGTAGGCATTATTGGTACTGTGTTAAATTTAGAAATATATGATTTAATAGGAGTTTTTGTCCTGGGATCCATGCACATATTTTAAAAATAATGATAATGTATTTCAATATAATTGATTTCCTTTGTAATCCTATGTATTTTGTTTTATTCATTTAAAATATTTTGCTGAAATGGGGTCTATAGGCTTCACTAATCTGTCAAAGAGGTCCATGACACAGACAAAAATATTAAGAACTTCTGTTCTCATTTAAAAGAAAACAAAGTGTATATAATATTCACATTTTATTTACAATCCCATTTTTCTATATGAAAACCTTTGTAATAATAGCACTTTAAAGTTTGTAAAGCAATTACATGTTATTTAATTTGATAATATATGTAAATGTTCATGTTGATATTAAGTTCATAAAAAAAATTAAAATATATTTTAAAAAACTGTTCCCAAAAGACTCTTTAAGAGTTAACTCCACTGTGGACCCCACCTCTCCATTTTTTTGATAGCTGTATTTAAGGTTGCTTTGAAATGACTTAGTTCACACCTATTGCAGGCCTTTCCCTTTTAATGTTCCAAGATGCAGTGTGCCGCCTTAGAAATGATTCAGAGGAAACTTGTGGGTCTCCATGTTCCCAGAGTCTATAATTTTCTTTGGCAAAAAAAAGTAGGCTGTGTAGTATGTATGACCCTTTAATTTCTCTGGTTAAGAAAAGCCAGAGGGACCCATGTCTGGATAAGATAACTAAATGCCCTGTAGTTAGGCCCAGGAATATCCAGACAGGTGACTACAAGCTTGGTCTCCTCCCACCATGTACCAGAAAGGACCCTGAAAGATAGTTTTACCTCTCCCTGAACATCCCTTTTTGAAAATAGAATTTTGTGGGGAAAGTTCTAATCTAGTAAACCCATGAGCTCATTGTGGGCTGGCAGTAATAGTTTATGTCATCCCTACAACTCCCTCAGCCACTCCCCATACATGGAACGAATTCCCTCCATATCCCCAACGTTGTGTTTAGAGCCTTCAAGTCTCAAGGGCCACATTCTGCATAAAGCCTCCCCCCAATCTCTCCAGTTACTAGATTGATCTCTCTCACTCCTCAAATTACTTTTTATTTTATCATCTGTAAACCTATTATATCCTTTTGGCGCTTTGGGAGCCAGGACTGTGCCTTTTTTATCATTGTATATCCTGGGCCTACTACAGTGTCTGATAGACTTATTTGAGAGGAGAAGGATTACAAGTGGTACAGGTAACTCCCAGGGAGAAAATTCCCCTTTAAAAATGTAGTTTGATTTCTCCTTTAAATTTAGACTCTTAGAAGTTTTGCTTAGATTAAGGCACTGAGCAGGTAAGTGATGGGTCCAAGATCCCACAGTTAGAATGTGTCAGAGAACCAGAATCAGGATAAAGCTAGACCAGTACCTACCAATATAGCTGTCTTTACCTGATGATTAATGATTGCTGAATTGAATCTATGACATAAGAATGATGAAAAGAGTCGTTCTTACCCCATATTGATACAAGGCTGGAAGAATGACAAAGTAAATATTCAAGCATGAAGAGGATGACCCATTTCTTCATGGTAAATAGGAGTTGGAAAATTAATGGCAGTCCACATTTCTATATTGCTCTACAATTTTCAAAGTGGCTTTTTCCTACTAAATAAAATAGTCCAATGCCTTCATTTTGGAGATGGGGAACCAGAGGCCCCGTGATTCACAATCAGGCATTGCCCTAGGCAATATAGCTTCAAAGGAATGATTCTTGTCTGTCTTTTATTCTCAGTTTTCCTCTTGGAAAGTCCCCAAATAAACTTGGTCAGTAAGTGACTCAGCTTTTCTGTAGCCCACTCAGAGAGTTATCTGTCCATCTATAACAGCTGCTGAGTTTGGAGGAAGAGTATGATTTCCCAAGAGAAATCACCTGAAAGATCTTGATGGAGAAAATTCAACTTTAGCCTTGTTCATTGGAAATTTAGCTTTGTTCAAGTGAAATGTCAGTGGGCATTCAGCTCTTTACGGTATCACTTCAGAATGTGGCTTCATTTTCCTTAGTTGTAGTGACAATCAGATAGCTTTCAGCATATTCTTTAAAAGAAAAACAAGGTTTTTTCTTTACATTAGGAGATTTTCCTTTTCATGTCCAATTCTCTGTTCTACAATATTTATGGAAATCTTTATTTTATTTAGTGTCTATTAAATTTGGATTAAAAAAAGGAAAACTATTGTTGTTTTGATAGAACTTATCAAGAGCTTTCTTTATGTGCAAATAAGAAATCTAGAGTTACAAATACAATTTTTTAAAAAAGACAGTTTCTAAATTTTAGGAGCTTATACTTTAAAAGAGGGAAGAAAATAAGTGGAAAGTAGAGCTGGGGGTGGTTGATGATACTCAAGGTGGGTACAGGCTATTGGAGGAGAGGTAGAGAAATCTGGAGAATGAAGAGTGGAACCAGGAATGAAGTAAGGATTGGGAGACACATGACATGGTGCCCCAAGCCAGGGACACACCAACCAGAAAAGGGGGTTATAATCTTGGAGCTAGAATGTACCTCCTTCTTAAGTCTCTTTCCTTGTATCCCTCACTTCCTCTGATGTAATTCAGGGGAAAATCCTACCCAGCCTTTTACAGATTCCAGACCCAGAGAGCTCTCAGAGAGTATTAACACAAGCTCTATCTTTTGAAATTATTTTATGCTAATTTATCTACATTCATCTTTTACTTCTTGGTTCAGTAGAATGTAAGCTCCTTGAGGACAGGGACTATTTTTGATTTTGTATCTCCAGTGCCTAGCATAGCCCTTAGTCCATAATAGGTACTTTAAAATATTTTTAGAATTGAACGTTAAATCGATAAAGTAGGTAAGATAAGTATTATTATTATTATTATTATTATTACTTCCATTTTACAGATGAGATGATTGGGAAAGGCTATGACTTGGCCAAAGTCATACAACTGGCAAGTGTTAAGAGCTGGGACTTTAGAGATGGCTTTTTTTTGGTTTTGTTTTTATAAATATATATTTATTGAGAAGCTATAAAAAGAAAAGAAATATTCCAAAAAGCTTCCCTCTCCAAACTAAGGGTTATATTCTTTTCTATCACCCTTTGAACCTTTGGAAATTGAACTAAAATTATTACACACATTCACATCACTGAGTTCTCTTTTGACTGGAGCATCACCAGTTGGACAAATCCTTCCCCTAGCACCTGGTTCTCTACTGGACTTGGTTTATCGGATCATTTTTCAGAGTACTGATAGCCCCTCGCCCCTGGCCAGCCATAGCAGCTTCTACCATTACTCCCTTCATGCGACCTTTACTTCCCCAGCTTTCCCAGTTCTCACAAGATTCTGTTTCTGAATCAGTAAGCCCTGGATTCTGGTATCCTCTGACACATTCTGACTGTGGGTGCTAGGGCTCCTCTCTTAACTGCTCAATGTCCTAATCCCCAGCTTCTTAAACTGTGGTTCAGGGCTCCATATAGGGTCTCATAATTAAATGTGGAAGTCATGAAATTATGATTTACTATTAGTAAAGGTTTAATTTTTATACCTATTTTATATATCTATATATCTGAGGTAACATAAACTTTTCTCAGGCAAAAAGGGTTCACAAATGGAAAAAGTTTAAGAAGCTATGATCTAGACTAGACTTTAGACTGTTGCAGAAAAGATGGCAACCTTTTCTCGCTGGGAGATTCCTGCACCAATGAAATCACAAGGAGGTTGTGACTTGGAAAAACCAAATTGTATAATCAAAATATCTCTATGGAGTACTTGAACTCAAATCTCCATGACTCCAATGCCTGCTTGCTATGCCTTCAGGAAGATTTCATTAAGATTCAAAGTTTATCTTTTTGAAAAATGAAGTCCAAAGTCCTGAAATTCTAGCTTACCTCCTTTCTGATCCACCTCTGCCAATTGCTCTGCTCTCCTCCCTTCTGTCTCAGCAAAGGGTAGGAGGGCAGCTGTCCTTGGGATTTGGCAAAGGATATAGCATGGGCAGATGGATATGACGGAGAAGAGCTGAAAAGCAAAAGGAGGCCTCCAGTTCTTCTGGGAAGCCAAGTTTGACAAAATAAAATCCAGTCACCTGTGAACAGCAGGAAGCCTCTAGATCCTGTGGAGAGTGTAAATTGTGAAGCTCGCTCTTTCTTTCTGCTTGTACCATCTGGGGGTTTTATGACAGTTTTGGGGGGTATGTGTGTGTATATGTGTGTCTATGTCTGTGTGTATGTGAAAGGAGGGGAGGTGGAAAGATTGATGCAGGATACCAAGTTTCATCCCTCAAGTTTGTATGGACATTTTCCATCTCTGGTCAGGTGGGGATTGTTAAAGGCAATTTCTTCTTATTCTTAAAGTCTGGGAGAAAAACTTCTGTGGGTTTAGTTTCCAGTAAATTCAAGGGTTTATCCATTCAAGGTTTATACACCCACTGAAGCCTTTTGAGTTTTGAGCCTGTTTATTTATTTAGTTTTGCAACTAACTGGTAGCTTCTTGGCTGTGTTTGGAAAGGGCTGAGATAGTTTCCTTGACATAGAATTGTCCTGCTCAATATTCTGATGAGTGGAATATAAATGAATGAAGATTAGATGTACCAAATTCTTTTGAAGGGAAACTAAGTGGAATTTGAAAATTATGGGAAAAGGTTGGCAAAGCTCCCTGAAAAATATTTTTTGGTTATACTTTTTAAAAGTATTTTATTTTAAAAAAAGAATAAGAAAAATAGAAAAAGAATACAAAACAAAACCAAAACTAAACTAAAGAGAACATTGTCATGTGCCCAGTAGAGCATCAGGCAGGATCCAAAATATATAACAACAAATTACCAGTTTGAGAAAGCATATGTGTTGGTAGAAGAAATTATATTCACGAATATCCATCTTGAAAAACATTTTAATAAGGTATCCAGACCTTGTTTGGCAGTCTTCTTTGCTAAGTATATTTGGATGTCTGAAGGCACAGCGACCCTTGTTCCCCCCCCTAAAAAAGGTCCTCCCCAAGCTGGTGTCCCAGAGTTTTCAGGATCATTTAAGGATGACGACATAAATCCCCACAGGTGGAAGGTGGAAGGATATGCATGCATTTGGACAGGCGAATAAATAGTAGCTTAACCTCTGAACTGGAAGGGACATCAGATGCCAGCTAGTGCAACTTTCTCTTTTTACCGATCTACCATTTTTCTGATCTAGCCTCTCCAACCCATTTTCATAGCCTTTCTAAGTCTAATCTATTTCCCTTAAGCATTAGGCTGGATCAGGTCCAGAGTTGGAACTTTATCAAGAAAAACTCAGTCTCAGGACAAAATGGCTTTCCATGAGGGGATTCTGGATTCACTTGCAGAACCTAAAGGCAGAGTTATTCCCCCAAGAGCTTCAAGGGTTGGTCATCCCTGAGGAGTTGGAGGAACTGAGGGCTGTAGGGGTGATAGAAAGATGCCCATTTCCCTCCCCCACCCACATATGCTGATAGAAACAGCTCCCTCTTGTCTGGGCTGAGTCCAACTTGCAGCCTTTCTGTGGATAACACCCCTTCAACTGGCAGTGAATTATCTTGGCTTTCTGTCAGCTTCTGACAGACATTCCAACCGAGCTCTGGGCTCCTGTATCAGCTTACTTTTTCAGGACAGTGAGGATGGGATACAGCAAGTCCCAGCACCAGCTGGCTCCCAGGGCTACCCCTCTGGGGCCCAAGCAAACAGCCTCCTCTGAAAATATCAAGAAGCCCCTCCTTTTCTTCCCTCCACTCTTTGTCTTCTGTCTTTCTCTCCTGTCTCTGTTCCACTTTTCTCCTGCTTTCCTTCTCCCCTTCCATCTGTCTGGTGCCTTCCTTTTTTCCTGATGCATTTTCTTTTGAGTTATGACCTCAGTTATGGAATGTGGAGTAGTGGACAGAGTCCAGAAGACTAGAGTTCAAGGACTTACTTTGACACATGCTGGCTGTGTGACCCTGGGTTAGTCATTTGCTCTGGGTAACACAGCAGTTTACAAAGGTGCTACCTGTCCTGGCAGTTCCCTAGATCAATGAAATAACAAATCTGGTCCCAAATCCCAAAATGGGAAAACAGGAGAGGCTTTATTAGGCCTGGGGAAGAAAATACAGCAGAAGGGAAGGGGACAAGCATTTATGGAGCACCTATCAGCTCAAAGTTGGTGCTATTATTGTTAACCTCCCCCCCTTTTTTTTAACTGCAGGAAACTAAGTCAGACAAGTTAATTTGTCCAGAGTCACACAACTAGTAAATTTAAACTCAGGTCTTCCTGATTCTATCCACTGAGCCATCAGCTGCCTTTGACATTCACTGGGCAAACAGAATGGATATCATTAAAAGCAATGCTACCCAGTAGAAAAAATGGGCACAGCACAGGCAGGTTACAAGAGGGAATGCAGCTGGGAAAAGCGTGAAAGACAGATTGAATGAGCTCAGGTTAAATGCTGCTTCAGTTTCCCTATTTGAAAAAGGGGAATAATTATTTGCTAAGTCTCTGACTTAGACTAGTGTTTTGAGAAATCTAGTGATTTATCTGCAAAATAAGGTGAGATTAAGCAGCTAAGTGGCAAGGTAGACAGAGTGATGGATCTCAAGATCAGAAGACTTTATCTTCCCCGAGTTCCAATCTGGCCTCAGACACTTAGTAGTTGTGTGACCCTGTCTGCGCAAATCATTTAACTCTGTCTCAGTTTCTTTATCTGTAAAAACCATTCCATTATCTGCCAAGAAAACCTCAAATACACTCACTATGGAGAGGCAGACAATGAACAAGAGAAGTGGGGAGGGCTTTTTTTGATTATCACTTATTTTTTAGATACCCTTTCTTTCGTGAGTTGCCACCTCTGTTTTCTTCTCTAGAAAGCCAAAGATAAGACCAGTTCTTCATTCCTGTGCCTTCTAGGAAGGAAATTTTGGATTTGAAATCCTTGGGTAACCAACTCAAGTAAATCCTTGCTTTTAAAAAGTTTGTGTGACCCAGAGAGAAGACTGTGGGAACTGAGTGTGGATCACAATATAGACATTTTCATTCTTTTTGTTGTTATTTGCTTGCATTTTATTTTCTCTCTCATTTTTTTCCTTTTTGTTCTGATTTTTCTTGTGCAACAAGATAATTGTATAGATATGAATGCATATATTGGATTTAACATTTTTTACCATGTTTAACATATATTGGATTACTTGCCATATAGGGGAGGGGATGGGGAAAAGGGGGAAAATTGGAACAAAAGGTTTTGCAAAAATCAATGTTGAAAAATTATCCATGCATATATTTTGAAAAATAAAAATCTTTAGTAAAAAAAAAAATTGTGTGTGGGGAATCTGGAGGGTGAAAGCAAAAATCTGTATTAACATCATAGCACAAAAGATGAAGTGGAGCATTAGAGATAAAGGCCTTAATTCATATTGAGCTCTGCTACTTACTGTGGCATCCTGGGTAAGTCACTTAACCTTTCTGAGAGATGGCCTCTGAAATCCTTACCAGGTTGAAACTGGATTAGACAGAGGAGACAGCAAACAGCTTGCTCTTGGGAATGCCTCACTCAGTATTTTATGACACTTTGAAAATGCCAAAAGATGCAAAAATCTCTATTTTTTAAAATTGACCTTTTGTTCTAAGGAACTCTTTTAAGTTGCTCAGTGTTTTCTCCTTAAAAGCGCCTGTGAATATGTGGAATAATAGAAATAGCTTAGAAATAGCTAGAAATAGCATTTCAAGTGTTGCCAAGTTAGGCAGTTAGATAAGAAATATTTATAAAGCACCTACTATGTGCTAGGTACTTGTGATAAGCTGGGGATACAGAGAAAAGGAAAAGAGTCCCTACTCTCAGAAAACTCTGTCTTAAGGGGGAGACCACATGCAAACAGCTATGATTAAACAAGCTATATTCGGGATAAATTGGAGATTATACACAGAAATAAAGGCACAAGCCTTAGTGGGAATTGGGAAACTCTTTCAGTGGTTGGGATTTTAATCGGAATTTGAAAAAAGCCAGGAAAGTCAGGTGGATCCAAAATGAGGTGGGAGAATATTACATAAGTTTTCTCATTTCATTTGATCCTGGCTTGTGTCACCGAAATTAGAGAGCATCTGGGACATAATAAAAGTTTCATAACTGCTTGTTGTCAGAAGTGGTATTTTTATTCCCATTTTACACATGAGGACTCTTAACATTCCCCAATCATACAACTAGTAAGGTGTGAGGCTGGATTTGAATCCAGACCTTTCTGAAACACTATTACACACTATGCTCCAACCTACAAGTATTGTCAGTCTTTGTACTTAGGGCCACGAAGTCAGGGAGGCGATGACCCGATCTGCAAGTGATTTGGATTTACTTTACCTGTATTATTGAAGCACTGAATGAACACCCCTTCCTCTCCCCTCCCCACCCACCCCACCTTCCCAAGTCCCCAGTGGTCAGTGAATCAGATTTAGGCGCCAAATGAAAATCTCCGGATACCCAGCCCAGCTCCCAGCATCTTGCGCAATCTCGACGGAATAAGTCCGACGCCAACGCAGCCGCTCTTGTTTCCCTTCCTCCCGGGGACAGCTGTGTCCCGTACAGGTGAGAGGGCGCAGCCGGGCGGAGGAGAGCTCAGGTAGCCGACCTCAGCGGCCCGGCCCTCCGCAGCGGCTGTGGCGTGAGGGGGCGGGACGGAGTCCGCCCAGCCGACGGACTGGAAGGGCGGGTTGTGAAGAGCCTAGCCTTTTATTATTTGTTCTACCTCTTCTACGTTGGTGCAACCGCAGGGGCTGGAGCTCGTCACTCTGCCCAGGAAGACGGAGATCTTGTTTCCAGATCTGGCTTGCGGGAGCGAGGCTCTCTGGGTGAGATCCTTCTCCCTGCTCGTTGACCCAGCAGCAAAAAGGGAACGTCAGAGCTTTCTGCGCGCACGCAATACCCTCCTCTGACAGCTTTTGATGCAAAGTGCCACTCAGTATAACATCCCCTAAACACTTCCCTGAGGTCCTTTTTCTTCCTTTTTACTTTTTCAGAATACATGCAAAGTTAGTTCAACCTTCACCCTTGCAAACCTTTGCGTTCCAAGTTTTTCTCCCTCCCTATCCTCACCTCTTCCCTAGACATCAAATAATCCAATATAGGTTAAAAATGTGCAATTCTTCTATACATATTTCCACAGTTCCCATGCTGAACAAGAAAAATCAGATCCAAAAAATGAGAGGAAAAAAAAGGAAAAGAAACAGCAAAAAAAGAGAAAAAGAAAGTCCTTTCTGGATGCAGACGGCTCTCTCCATCCCAAGTCTATTGGAATTGACTTGAATCACTTCATTTTTGAAAAGAACCAGGTCCGTTTGAGTTGATTATCACAATCTTGTTGCTATGTACAGTGTTCTCTGAGTTCTACTCATTTCACTTAGCATCAGTTCACGGAAGTTCTCCAGATTTTCCCCCTGAGGTCCCTTCTTGCAGAAGGAGGGGTTCTTAGGTCCTGAGATTCATTCTGAACCGTCTTCCATTGAGGATTGAGCACCCTCAATGAGCACAAATGCTTACATTTCTAGAGCATTGTGGGTTACAAAGCACATGTTCTCACCTAAGCCCTGCGCTGGAGCACAAACATTGTTCCCATTTCTTTGGACCTATGATTTCATTAGGATAAGAGTCTCCCGGTGAAGAAATTTTCTTCAATCCATTCGGGATGGCAACTGCTCTGCAAGTATCCCTTGGGCACACTGTTAGATCACTTGCCCATGAGCACACACAACTAAAATGGTGTCAGATTTGGCACAAACCCAAACCTTCTTTCCTCTGTCTCCTGTGCCTCTTTGCAAAACATCCACTTTATAGATAATCCATCAAATAACATTTATTAATTAGGGGCAAAACATTGTGCAAAGTGCTAGAGATATAAAGAAAAATTGAAAAATAAAGCCCATCACTGCCCTCCAGAAACTTTCAATCTAATATCAGAGAGAACACGTGCATAAATTAGTACACACAAGATGCATGCAAAGTAGAGGAAAAAAAGCATTAGCAGGAAAAGCCTCCTACAGGACATTGGCACTTGAGCTGAGTCTTGAAGGAAGCCAGGAATTCTAAGAGGCAGAGGAAAAGAGGGAGAACATTCCTGGAAAGGCACACAGGCAGGGGATTAATGCAGCAGTGTGTGATTAATAGTAAGTAGGCCAGATAGTCATGGAAGGGAAGGATGTGCTAAAAGACTGGAAAGATAAGAAGGGGTCAAGTTGTGAAAAGCTTTAAATGCCAGGCTGAGGAGCTTATATTTAATTCCAAAGGTAGTAGGGAGCCATTGGAGTATCATTTGGAGTTTATAAGTAAGAGATGACATGGTCAAGCCTATGATTTAGGAAAATCATTTGGACAGCTCTGTGAGGATAGATTGCTGTGGGAAAAGATTTGAGACCAGGAGAGCAACTAGAAGACTTGCAGGAGTCCAGGGAGAAAGCAATAAAGGCTTAAGTAGAGTAGTACTTAGGGGAGTGGAATGAAGGGGCCAATTTGCCAAGCTGTTGTATTACGGCATTTTGCAGATGATTGGATATTTGGGTGAGTAAGCAAGAGTGAGGAATGGAGGAAGACACTGAAATGGTGAATCAGGGTAACTAGAAAGCTGGTGGGAGGGTAGGGTTTTGGAATAAGACAGTAAGTTTTGTTTTAAGTTGAAGATGAGATGCTTCCAAGACATCTATTTTGAAATTTCCAGTAGGTAGTTGGTGAGACTGGAGATCAGGAAAAAGATTATAGGTGGAGAAATGGATCTCAGTAAAAATCTTCATGAGATAAATGAACCCATGAGAACTGATAAGATTACTAAGTGAGAGAATATAAAGAGAAAAGAGAAGACAGAGTCTAGAAGGATACTGAGGGATGTAGGAGACAAGAAGAACAAAGTTCAGTGGGTAGGAGGAGAACAGAGAGCCAGCAAGTCAACAAGCATTTATTAAGTACCTACCATGTGCCAGGCACTAAGCTAAGTGCTGGAAATACAAAGAAAGGCAAAAAACAAAAGAAAAAACCCAGTCCCTGCTCATAGTTTAATATAGGAGTGATAACATGCAAGCTATGTTTGAGCCAACTAGATAGATATACTTATGTATGTTTATATACATGTATATCTTGCTTGTACCATATATGAACATGTGTAAATGTATATATTTGTGTATGTGTGTGCATTTTGTGTGCTCATATGTGCTCATACATATACACAAAATGCATATTTATATATGTATATGTGAAGCTGTGTATATGTGTTATATAGGTATATATTGTACATATATATTTTTACACATAAAAATGTGTATTTTCATATATTCATATTAAACATTTTTATGTGCAGCTGTGCATATCTGTATAGGTATGTATATACCTATATACATGTATGTCTTGTATTTGTATATGTGTATATGTGTGTAGCTATATGTTATATGCATGTGTATGCATGTATATGTATATGTATGTAATATAAACTTTGGGTAATCTCAGAGGGAAGAGTAAGGAGGGCAAGGGACAGACTCTTGCAAACAGTGAGAGTTTAATTGAAACCTAAAGAAAACCTGAGAAGCTAGGAAGGAGAGAAAGGAGAGAGTCCTAAACATGGGGGAATGCCAGTGAAATGCACTGAGTAGGAGATGGAATGTCTTACAAAGAATAGCAAAGAGCTCCTATCTCTCAATTGCACAGTAGGAGGGGGATAAAGGTATGCGACTAATAGAAAGGTGGTAAGAGCCCAGGTTATGAAGGGTTTTTAAAAGCCAAACAGAGGATCTTCTATTTGATCCTGGAGGCAATAGGGAGGCACAGAGTCTGTTGAATAGGAGGATTATATAGTTAGACCTTAGCTTTAAGATCAATTTGATGGTTGAGCTTAAAGTGGAGAGAGACTTGAAGCAGAGTCCACCTGGAAGACTACTGCCATAGTCCAGGTGTGAGGTGACCAGTGTCAGATGTATATGACAGATTTGTGCAAGTGATTCCTCTTAGCAACTGACTGGATGTGGGGGTAGGAGAGAGGAAGGCATCCAAGATAAAAGTCTAACTTTAAACCTGGGGAACTGACATATTTCCTATCTTCTGCTTCTGAGGACCTTTCCAGTTCTTAACGTAAGATCCTAAAACTTTGAATCTTTAATTCATAGTCTCTTGGGCGTAAGATGCATCAGAGATACAAAGACAAAACAAAAGCCAGTATCTGCCTTTAGGGAACTCATATTCTTTTATTTTTTTATTAAAGCTTTTTATTTTCAAAACATATGCATGGATAATTTTTCAACAATGACCCTTGCAAATCCTTGTCGGGGAATTCATATTCTACTAACACTTAAACCAAATATTCACCATCAAACTTAACTCTCAAAACAGGATCCAATCTATTTCCAATCTACCTAGAGGCAAAAAGAGCTTTAACTTGGTGCTGATATTCAAACATAATGGTATGGTGGAAAGAGCACAGAATTTGGAGTCTGATGGGTTAGTTCTATGCTAGATAGTGTAGTGTTGGACTTAGGAGAGAAGGTCTGGATTCCAATCCTGCTTGGTCTCTTCTTAGTCCTAGGACCGGGCAAGTCAGTGATCTGCTTTATGTCTGTTTCTTCATCTGCAAAATGAGGAAAATAATAGCATTTTCCTTACAGAATTGTTTTGCGGTTCAAATAAGATATGTGTAAAATGGTTTTGCAAACCTTAAAGTCTGTTAGAAATAGTAAGTTATCATTATCTAGCTTCAAACCCTGGTTTTGCTCCTTATTGTGAGGCATTGGACAGGTCATTTATCCTGTGTATCATCTATAAAATAAAGGAGTTCGTTTTCGTTCCCTTTCCAGTTCTAAGTCTGTGTGATTCTGTGAATACTTTGGCCAATGCTTTAGATTAAAAATAAACCTAATCTGGGGAATTTCTAGAAGGGAATTAACTTTTTCTAAAGGATTTAGTGATTAAAAAAATAAGCAAACAAAAAAGAATCTTGAACCAGACTACTAAGAAATTACAAGTTGGAATTCAGCAGTGGCTAAGGTAATTGAGGGAGGCCTTGAAGACAATGTATACATATGGTAAATATTGATTCTGTCTTTGTCATAACTTTAAGATGAGTTTCACGTTTGAGCTGCGGGAGACTGTGTAAATGCTTGAGATTTCTTTCAATGGGGTGTACCTGCCTAAGTCTCCATGTAAACTACGACAAGGTCAAAGACCCCAGTCTCCTCAACCTCAGGGCTGGTATAATAGAATCTTCACTTAGGAGTCATAAGCAACACATAAACCTCAGATGCCTTGGGCAGACTTCCCAATATTTTGATTTTCCTAAGCTGTCTGGATATTCCTAAGGACCAGACTTTGACACTGTAAGAAGAAGGTTTATGCCTTCTGTAATCAGCTCCCAAAAATCTTCGGCTGCATCTAATAGAGTGAATGGGGATGTTAATCTGTTACTGGGGGGTAGGATGGAACAATGGGGAAGGATTTGGAGAACATCACACTTTCTTGGAGCAGGGTAGAGTCATTATGCTTTATTTACATGCGGTCACCATCTCTTTTACAAACTAGATTACAATTGAAAATGGAATACACAAGGTGATATCTACAGATAAACACTGAGGAAAATAAGCACAGCATCTCTATTTTGTTTGGAAAGATTCTCAAATCAAAAATAGTTTGATCCTCCTGAAGAGATAGGGTATGGAGTTGGTTAGTCAATCCATGGCAACACAGAGTTTACAAGATCCTCAGTGAGAACGCAAATGGATAGTGTTCACTTGAAAAGAAAAGTCGGAGCCTCTTAGCTCTTAGATGTTTTGACTGTGGCCATGCACCAAAGACAGGAGTTTAACATCATTCTAGTTTGTACAGGTTGTTAGCAAGAAACTAAAACAGAAAAGACAATTTTACAGATACTGTATACAGATACTTTTTTTCCATTCATGCAACTTTTTTTTTTCTGAAAAAAAAAGTTTAACATGTGAAGCCAAAATGCACAATACATTTTTTTTCAAATATTAACTAATTTATCTGGTCCTCCACATCTGTTTACATTTCCAATGCACATGATGTACTAAGACAATTATATGAGAGGAGACTGATTGCCAAGCAATAACAATTTTAGAGAAATAAATGTCCTAACATATAGCTTTTTAAAGCAATGGTACAAATATTTCTGGAGTTAGGCAGAAGCCTCATAACCAATCGTTCACAAAAGAAAAAAAAATCACAAATAAAATTAAATAAGAAAAATACACAATCGTTCAAATTGCATAAATGTTACCACTTTAGATGCTTAGCGCTTATGTATTAAATATTAACACTAAAATTCTTTAATAACTTGTGTATCTGCTATAAGGTCTTTTTGATGGACATGATTTCAGGAAAACTAGTCTTTTTCCTTTTTTGCCCCTTTTCCCAGAGATGCTGAACTTCGTACCTCTTTGCCAATGATTATCTCCCCATAAACCAAACTGGTTTTCTTAATTAAAAAAAATCATACTTAATCACATATTCTCAAAATATTCCAAGAAAAAATAAGAATCAGTGAATTTTAGTATTGGAAAGATTAGTTTTCCTTAATCAGAGTGAAATTATTAGAAGAAACTTTTTTTTTTAAAAGGAAAGGCAGAACTTTTGATTTTGGTTATGGAAAAGACTGAAGATCTGAATTTTTCTACTGCTTTTTCTTTTTCCTTATCCATCCCCATGGAATCCCTTACATTCCTGTGGGGAATAATTAAGTGGCTGTGGTACCACTTTGACCTTGGTTGATTTTCAGAAACCCAAATGATGACCATTAAAAAAAAAAAGAGAGAGAAAGAGAGAGATGCATCAGGCACAAGATAAATCTGTCCTTATCATCCTTAGTTCAATGAACACAAATTGTTAACTAACTTGAAGTCTTACCCCTATGAATGGGAAATATCTGCTGGTAATATCGAGAGCTACTATGAGCTTCATCCTCAGGGAGGAGAGGCAGTAGACATGTTTATTAAAATCAAAACATACACACAAACACACACACAATACCACAAAGCCTGCTTTGTACTATATCCAAACATTCCCCTCTGATTAACATTTTTTTAAAATAAAAAAAAATTAGTAATAACACATCCACCAAATGACTTTTTTTTTTATAGCAAGAATAACATTATGGTAGATGAAAGAAAAAAAAAAAAGAAAAACAATTTCAGATTCATTCACCGCTAAGGATGTACCTGAACCTGAAAAGGGCAGCTCATATTCTGCACTTGAGTACATATAGGGAAAGCTTGTAATAAAGCTGTTTCTTAACTTTGGTAAAAAGTGTTTGGGTCTGGGGTCTCAGAGGGGAAATAGTTCCCAAGAGTGCATGTCTAATTAGGAATATTAGATACTCTTCTGGCAGCCCTCCCCATACGGCCCTTAGAAATGGGGTTAAGGGGAAGGCTGGGAAGGATTGGAATTAGGTTGACTGATACTAGTGATCAGAGCTCCTATGGGAATTGCATTTTCTATTTAGCATCCTACATCTGAAAACAGCCAGAGGGTTCACTACTTGCTTTCAAACTTTGTTCAGCTGACACAGAAGTCAGTAATGGTACTTCCAGATGAGATGCATGACAGCAGACAGCAGACTAGCTTTTCCTTTAAGTCTAGTCTGTCGGGAGAGATGAGTACCACAACTGGTACTTCCACCCAGCTTGGGTAAACTAGTAGGGAACAAGCTTCTCTCTTTGGCCTTTTAGCTCCTGGGGCTCCTTTCTGCAGGAGACACAGTACAGAATCAGGAGACTGTTCAAGCCTGTGGGAGGCTAAAGGAACGGACTCAAAGTCCAGAACCAGATGGGATCGGACCTTCCTCACTGTTCTTGAGTCCTTCCCCTCTTGCAGCACTCCTGGAATCATTCTCTTAAGAACACCCCCATGCTTAAGCTGTTGTTTTACTGAGTCATTCAATAAAGGGGGAAAAAAAGACTTCCTGTTCAGTTCTGTAGCTCCCTGATCCCGTGCTTTCTTGCATTAAACTGTTTTAGATTAAATTCTAATCTGGGTTCAAGATATTTTCTCAAGATAATCTCTGATTAAAACCCACCAAATGTGGGAAAAGTAGAGAATAAGAGATACTTTATAACTGAAGGGAACTAAATGACTTCCCCCCCACAACTTAAACATATTTACATATTTTTCTGACCTACTTTCTGCCCTCTTCCACCCCCAAACAGCTCTTGGGGTCTAGAGCAACAAAGAAAAAGTAATTTCCTTATAACTCAGGAATTGAATTGTAATCTCAGGCTCTCTAGCTGGAGCATCCTAGTCTCTCATACAGCCTAATAGCTTCCTATCAGTAGCTAGTTACATTAGGTCATCTGACAAAATAACCCAAAAAAGACTGTTTCCCTTCTCCTTCTCCGGCCCACTCTGCTAGCTCATCCTTTCAGGACAGAGGAATGAAGATGGAGTATTTCTCTTTCACCGATTCCCTTTTGCCTTTCAGAGATGACTAGCAAGCAAAATTTGATAGATTGGACAATTTTCAAGCTCTCATTATGGTACAGGAACACAGGAAGCAAGTTACTGCCATCGACAAACTGACCAGTTTGAATACACTTACTATCACCTTTTGCAATCAAAAGGACAAAATCTTAAGTTGTTTAAAAAAAAAAAAAAAAAAAAAAAAAAGGTATGTCCAGGTTGGTCTACCATAACCACAACTGCACAAGCATTTACAAATTTTGTGAAATGTAATAAAACAAACAGAATCATCACACAAAAAAAGCATGGCAGGGTTGGGGGGAGGCACTAAGAGACCATATGGAATGCCCAACACACCAGGTATAATTGCTACCAATATCAGCCCCCAAGATTATGTAAAGAAATAAAAAAGGGGCTTGATACATATAATGATGGCAGGTGCTCAGTAAGGTGGTGGCAGGTGCACGTGTGTGTTTTGTGTGTCGTGGAAGAAAGTCACTATATATTGCATGGGACCAACATCAGTGAGAACTTCTACACTGAAACTTTGGGCTGGAATACAGGTTTGTATTCTTATCACCCATGCATAATTATTCATTTCTGTACTCTACATAATAAAATATACTTATGCAGTTATATGCATAATGATTTTATCCAAAACAGGGAAAAAAGTCTTCATAGAGCATGCTGGACAAGTGATCCAATGCTGGACTAATTCTTACCAGGTTCTCCCTGTACCAGCGGAACACCCAACTTGCCTCCCTACCAAAGAAACTAACAAAAATAATCACACTTTCCAGGTTAAACAGAAAGCACCTCCTCTACAGCACCATTAACTTAAAATTTTTTTTGGAAAAAACTAAACATAAAGTTTAAAATGGCTTTTCATTTCCACCATTTCATTTGTTCAAAAATAATCCAAACTTATTTAAAAAATCAGTTTGTGGGGTATTATCTCTTCCCCTTGTACAGTTCTGGGAGATCTGATTACACTTCGAGGTGGAAAGTAATCAAGGAAACATTTGAAAAAAATATGAAACATCCAAAGTATACTCCCTCCCTTTCTCAGTCTGATCTGTACTTTTCATGTAGATTATCCACTTTAGGCCTGACATACTTGTGAAAAGTTTATCTCACTTTCAATGCAAAAGAGAACTATTTTCCTCCCTGTCCACTTTTTAAAAAAAGAAGAAGAAATTTCTAAGTGGTATTTGGCAATGAATGGGCATCTTAGCTTAATTCTCTCCTGAAAATAGCTGAGTTTCCTACCAATAAAAAGATGGTTCACTACAATGAATGGGGATCAATCCATAAAAATCACAGGCCATCCTGATTTAGACAATAGGGAATCAGCCTGGGGGTCTCTTTGGTTAGACCCTCCAAAAGAAGCTTCTCATTCAGAATTTTAAAAAAGTAAAACAAAACACTGCATAGGATACATTGTTCTTCATTTCTCCTGTGCTATGTTCTCTTTTTTGGAAAATGATTGTGCCATTGTTAGGTTTCTAAGGAGAGAATATCAGACAAAACACGGAAGAATATGTTGTTTAGATTATTTAACTCGATAGTCTGTAGTCAGAGGAATCCCAGAAGCATGAATGTTACTGGCAAGGGTCTACTTCCTTCCAAAGTGTTCAGCTTAACAGGGAAAGAAAGGGTGAATGAATCTAGTTAACAGAAAAAATAAAAAACAACCAAAAAAAACCAAAAAACAACAAAACAACAACAAAACACTGCATGGGCACAGGAGTGAGAGAAGCAAGAAAACAAAGACAAAACCAAAACTTAAAAGAGCCCATAAACCATTGCTATATTATAACACCACATGATCATTGGCAGGGAACTACTGTTAGAGAGTACACAGTGTCAAAACTGACAAAATGGCGCAGAGGCGTTGGGTGCTGTGTCCACAGAAGGTGCTCCATCATCCTGTACAGGGAAGATTTTGCATACGTTCTTGAGTTCAATAGGAGCTTTGCTGGGGGGATGAGGGACCATTAACAGTCTCTGCTTGATTAGGAAAATGATGCAGGATTGATTCACAAAGGTCATTAAGCTGTAAACGGTGTCACTGTCCACTTGCTGAGAGCAGATTTGGCAAAGGGTTTTTTCTTTCCTTCTCTTTAGATCTTGTGTCAGTTTAAGGGTCTGAAAGAGAAAAAGAAAGATGATTAGGACAGTTAATATTTAATCTTTTTTATATCCCCCAGTTACATATAAAACCATTTTTTACCTTTTTTTTTTTTTTTAAATTTTGAGTTTCAGATTTTCTCTCTTCCTCTACCCCATTGTGAAGTTATACAAAACATTTTCTATAAAAGTCATGTTTTTTTGGGGAAAAAAACATTGATTTCACCTCCTCACCCCCACCTCCGGCATTAAAAAAAAAAAAAAACCTCAAGAAAAATAAAGTTTAAAAAAAAAGAGCATATGCTTCAATCTGTATTCAGACACAATCAGTTCTTTCTCAAGGTATGGATAAGCATTTTTCATCTTAAGTCCTTTAATATAGTCATAGATCATTATATTGCTGAGAACAGCAAAGTCATTCACAGTTGATCATCCCACAACATTGGTATTACTTTGTACACAGTACATTTCACTTTGCTTGAGTTCATGGAAGACTTGTCAAGTTTTTCTAAGAGTATCCTGCTCATCATTTCCCACAGAACAGCAATATTCCATCGTAATCGCATACCACAATTTATTCAGCTATTTCCCAATTAATGGGAACCCCTCAAAATTTATTTATAAACTCCATGTCCTATGCTGCCTTAAAACTCCTCCACCTTAAACATTTTGACATTTAGGTTCATGCTTTTCACAGGGCAGCCTAACTTTTCCATTATATTATAACATTATATATTAATATTGCATACATAATGTATTTATACAAATGTGTGTGTGTGTGTGTGTGTGTGTGTGTGTGTGTGTGTGTGTGTACACATACATTAGCTATTACAGTTATGGCCTTGACTTGGGAGAGACTGGCATATACATAGAGATTTTTTGATAATTAAGACATTTAATTCATATTGTGAACCTTCCTAATGTTGTACATTGCCTTTAATTCCTGAAACTATTTGGCATTAACTTTGTGTAGGAAGATGGGGACTATTTCCTTCTTTTTGGGGGGAGAGGGCTTTATATTCTCGGTGCAAAGACAAATTTTACAGCTGAGGAAACTGAGTCCAGACTTAGAATTTAATAGAAACTTGGTAATTTGAATTTTTCACTCCCACTAAAAAAATTGGTGAGTTTAAAATTCTGAAAAATTGACTTGACAAATTGTTACTTGACAAATACCACAAGGACCAAGATTCTATAGGAGAGTCACAATACTCAGATTCTTCACAATATTTGTTTTTTCTCTCCCCAAATGTCCCCAAACATAAGAATCTAAGTAAAATGAGCAGTTAGAATATTAAAAAAGGCAAATGTCTGGAAGTTGAGTCCTTTGGCTAAAACATGGGAATTGTCAGGGTGTGGGGAAGGATGACTACTAGCATTCCTTTCCAAAAGCCAAGCAACCTTTTGTTCCTTTCAGCTAAAAGTCCCAGTGGAAAAGGATGGGTTGCTTAGATTATAGATTTAGAGCTAGAATAACCTCAATTTTACCATTTAGCACTTTCCTGATAGAGAACCTACAACTCAGGATTGTTGTATAGAACAAATAATATATTTGTGTAAACATATATACATATACACATGTAACACATTATTGTTCAGTTTTGTCTAACACATTATTGTTCAGTTTTGTCTGAGTCTTCATGACCCCACTGGTCATGAAGAAAACTGGGGTTTTTCTGGCAGATACCTAAATAGTTTATTACTTCCTTTTCCAAATCCTTTTACAGACGAGGAAACTGAGGCAAACAGAGTTAAATGAGAGTTAGGTGAGACTTCCTCTTCTGGCTGGACTTTAGGATACAGCCTTCAAGGCCCTTCTGTCAGACACAACTCTAGGCCGCCATCATAGAATTATCTGAGTCTAAATCTTCCTCCTATTTTAAAGGCAAGGAAAAGGAGACCAGGGAAGGGCTTGTGTGATTTGCCTAAAATCCCCCAGATTGTAAGCATCAGAAGTATGATTATGGGATCATAAATTTGGAGAAAGAGGAACCTGTAGAAATCATTTAATGCAATCCTTCCATTTTGCAGATGAGGGACCAAGTGTTAAGTGAATTATCCAAAATCATATAGCTAGTAAGTATCCAAGCCAGGATTCAAAACCATATCTCATTATAAATCCTAGTATTATAAATTGGAATTATTTTGAACCCAGGGTCTAAACTCCAGAACCAGTGACCTATGCTGCCTTAGAATTCATAAACTCCTCCACCTTAAACATTTTGACACTTATATAAAGTCATGCTTTTTTCACAGGGCAGCCCAACTTTTTCATTAACTCTTCATTACCAGGTGGGCTAGAAACTGTCACCTTTGTTAGGTGCTAATTTAGTTTGCATTGATGGGGGAATTTAAACTCCCTACACTATGGGAGATTAATTAACATCTAAGTAGAAAGTTCCCAAATTTGATTCTTAATCATTAAAAATCAGAAGAAAAACATATGTGTACACATACACACACACCAAAACCCCAATAAAATAACTTAATCAGCAACTAACATTTCTGCCTCTCACATTCCTCTCAGGGAGAAAGACAAGATACTTGAAAATGGATCTGAATAAACACAAAGCACACAGTCTGATTTAGATTTAAAGTGGCCACTTAATATGAACTGATGAGACAAGAAAGCATATGTTTATAGAGTACCCAGCAAATGTTGCCATCCAAAGAGCTTTTCGTAGTAGCAAAAAACTGGAAACAAAGTAGATGGTCACTGATTGGGAATGGCTAAACAATGATGCAAAGGAATATTATTGAACTACCAGAAATGGCTATGAAGACTTCAGAAAAGCATTGGAAGACTTCCATGAATGGATGAAAGGAGATTCAGGGAAATAATGTTATATTTTTGACTACAATGGCATAAATGGAAAGAAGAACAACCTATGAAATGGTAATAACTAAGCTTGGCCCCCAAGAAGAGTAATGTGAATGTATCTCTCCTTCCTTTATGGAGGGATCAGGGGAGGGATCATGGATCACATAGGACTCTGCAAAGGATTACTATTTGAGTTAATATACTTGTTAGTTTTGCTGAACAGTCTTCCCTCCTTTTTAATTTTTTGTTTTAAGGGACGGCTCTCTGGTATGGGAGAGGAAGAAGAAAAAAGAAAAATACTGGGAAATTCAAGTGATGCAAAACAGAAATTATCATTACAATTTTAAAAAATGCTACAATGACAGGCCTCTGACCACAAATTGTCTTAGTTATGTGGGGAGAGGGGAAAAAAAATTAAATTAGATGGATACAATATAATCTTGGGTAGAATAAAGTTTCATAAAACAGACAGCAAAGATGGAAATGAAGCAATCATCAAGATATACTAGCTGCCCATCTTTTTACCAGCTAGAGAGAGAAGGTGATGAAAGATCCCATCAATAAATCCACAAACAAATATGTCACATACATCTGCAACTTCCCATCAGGGGTGACATTATGGTAAATGCATTTGGAATTTTCACAAACGTACTTGTGACTTTAAGTCTCAATCTGTCCCTTTGAAATGGCAACCTTGCTGAAATTACACTCTTTGTATACAAATATGCAGGAAGCTAGCCTAGTCATGTTTCAGCTCTAGAACAGAACACACGCATGAGGGCTATTGTTAACTGCTATACAGCCTAGTGGAAAATCTTTTAGTGAATTTCTTTTCTCTCTTTCTTTCCTTTCTTCTTTTCCTCTCTCTCTTTTCTTTCCCTCCCCCTTTTTCCTTTCCTTCTTTCTCTTCTTTTCCTCCTTTCCTTTCCTTTTTTCTTTCCTTCTCTCTTCCTTTCCTTCCTTCTTTCTCTTTCTTTTGAGAAAATAGGGAAATAAGTAAAAAAATCATCCATTTGCTCCCTCTCTGTTGCTCATTTTAAAAATTTTGGTGATTTAGAGGTTTCAAGCTGTTTTGTAAAAACTAACTAAGGTCATCTCTGGGCTATGAGAAGGAAGGCTTCCTTTGTTGATGAAAAGACTCAAAAATAATGCTTTTCTCTCTGCTCTTGTTGCTCATGTCCCTCAATCAGCAGGAGGGCCCCAGCCGATGTCCTTTGCTTTGCCTCTACTTGGTTAGTGGGTAGTTCTTCTTGTCAAAATAACATTTCATAAACCACAGACTAACATCACTATGCAATGAGTCAGCAGGGAACCAAGTCCCTCTGGTTCCAGTCTTAACTTACTGCAAAGTGCCAGGAGAGAAGTGGTAGCCTATTACCTAATTCAGGTGCTTTTCCCTTTGTAGTTCCCCTTGGTGTTAATTAGGTGGCCCTGGAAAGCAATTCCGAATGGAAAGATGAAACATTTGGATCCCCAAGTAGAGAGGCAGAGTGATATATGGCCCTGAAGGGGCCTGCCTGGATGGGGTACAGTTGGGAGGGTAACCAAAACAATCTGGAAAAGGTGTTTTGAGAGAACAACTGTTAGCCCCGAAATAGTCAGGGCCTGGTTCCCTAGGCCAGGGAACCTGGAAACAATTCCCTCACCAGAACAAAAAGTCTTCAGGGGCCTTCATCATGAAATACATAGAGGTTAATCATCATCTCACAGAGCATATACATCAGTATTTTCCTTGTTATCTTTCCTGGCCCATTACCACTTATGACAATACGTCAGAGAACTTACTTCAGGCTTTATAGGTAATGGAGCTCACTGGGAGACCTGCTCAAGAGAATGCCTTTTTTCTTCTCTCTCTCCTCTGTTCCTCTCCCTCTCTTTCTCTGATTCTGTCTCTTTGATTCTTTCTTTCCTTTCTTTCTTTTTAATCTTCCTTCCTTCCAAGACTGAGAAAGGAGCAGGTATATGTTTAGAAATAGTCCTTGCAAATTTAACAGAGAGTCCATAGTGTTCCTCTGCACACTTACAGAGCTGTAATATGGCACAGTGGAGAGTCAGTTTGCCTTTAGAATTCCAAGTTCTGGGTTTAAATCTACCTCCTGATACATACTGATGATGTGACTCTGACCAAGACTGTCAACATTTCAAAGTCATAAGCAATTCTCTTTATTACAAATTCCTGAATAGCACTACAGATCCAGAGTGAAAAAAGATAAAACTCCATGGGGGGAGAATTGAGCTGATTTTCCTAATTTTGCAGACTGTAAAATACTGTAAAAGCACAACTTAGTATCATGTAATTTTGAATGAACGCTTTATGAAATGATGGAACTGAGTTAGATGAGCTGGAGGGTTTCTTCCAGTTCTCCATCTATGATGGTATGATGTTGGTGGAGGCAGTGAGTCTAGTAGATGAGAGTGCTTACCCTTAAGAATCCAAGATTTCAGTTCAAATCCTATCTCAGTCATTTATTACCTATGTGATCCTAGACAAGACACTATGTCTCTGTCCCTCAGTTAAGGCAGTTGGACTAACAAAGCCTCTAAGGAACCCTCTAGGCTCTAAATCCCTGATATTAAGCTATCACTATGGGCCAGAAAACTATACTCATCCGAGTAACAAGAATAGAACCCCTCCATTATAAAGAAGATGATTTTAAAAAAAGAAATGGGAAAAAGCTGTCTTCTTTACTCCTTTGTAAAGGCTCAAAGTTGTTGCATGTTAAGCTGATTTGAGTTAGGATCTGTCTTTTTTGGAATCCCTAGTGCTTAGCATAGTGCCTGGCACACAGTAGGTGCTTATTAAGTGTCTATTGATTGATTGAGTGAAGGAGAAGAGGGAGAATATGAAACAATAAAACATCCTGCTAGATTGGGAATCAAATAATACCTAAAGCTAGGGTTACATGCCCCCTAGGTTGTGGTAAAGTATCAATTGTTCTTACACTATCAAAGGGAAAATGTATTAGATCTCTGTGTGTTTTTCAAATATATAACAGATTAAATACATTGTTCTTTAAATTGTTATTAAATTAATTGTAATTAAATTTAAAAATTGTTCTTTAAAAAGAAAAACAACTTTAGAGATGAGAAAGATCCTAGATCTTACTGTTACCAGGCAATATGCCGTCAGAAAAAAATGCTAATATCGAATTCTTAACTACCCTTACATTTCATTCATATGGAGGAAAGGATAAAGAAATACCCCCAAAAACTTTGTAAAGCTTGCAAAGCTGTATCCCTCATTTTTTTTTCAAAAATCAAGATGGTGTTGAATACAAAGAAAAAAGAAATAGAGAGGCCAAATGATGCAGCCGGTTCTAAAAATATTCGTTTATGCTGTCATCTGGCGAGAGTATGTCATCCTATAATCTTGGCATCTGCAGGGACAGCAAGTTTCTGTCTAATTATCACTGAGTCAAGTGACTACACATGATGTTCTAAGAACGGGAAACACCTCCCTGACCCCCCTCCTCAAATATAAAAAAAACCCTAAACAAAAACACAAAAACCCCCAACCTATTCAAGTGGTAGAACATGAGACCATAAATGTTTGTACTGCTGTCCTCCCACAACTTAATTCCACTGAGAAAAACATGAATTTAAAAAAAAGGATTATTTTTATCTTTGTGGCAAAGGGAAAGGAAAAATGGGGAAAAAATTGGACCCCACTACTGAATACAACACAGGAAAAAACCCAGATCCAAATACTAAAACCAGTAGGATGAAAGCCTCACAACTCCAAATGCATTAAGCTCAGTGAATCTTTTCTATGACTAAATAACAATATTAGGTGAAGGTGGGTCTAATTCAAGTGGTTCACTAAGGAGACTAGAAACTATCCCCAACCCACCCCCCCCCTTCTTTCCCTCCCTCCCTCTCTCTTTCTTTCTCCAGATAATTTAAGCCCATTTTCCAGCCCTTTTAACAATCTAGGAAAAAAAATTGGGACAAAAAAGGAAATGAAGCAATGAACTAATTTGCTTATCTCTAAAGCCAAAATCAACATGGGTAGCAAAAGATTTGGTTTGATGCCTCTGAGGTACAAGATAGATCATTATTGATGAAGAGTTCAGACTTCTCGGAGTCTTTTTCATCAATGAGTCTGGTTTCATTTCACTTTTCTAACCTTGAAGAGGGAGGGTTCTTTTTATCTCAAACATTCCTAGAGATGGGGTGATACAATGGAAATCAAATCTAGACTTAGAGCAGTAAATCTCCACTTTTTTTCCCACAGTGGTAGAACCCTTCAATTTAAACAAGACTTGGTAGAATTCTCCTGGTAAAAATTCTCTAAAATTATTACTTTTAATGACTATTAATAAACATCATAAAGTTCAAAAAAGCCCAATAAACTTGTGGTGTTTGTGGATTCCTTGTGGCAGTCTAAAAACCACTAACTCGGAGGAACCATGTTAAAATCCCAACTCTGCAAACCTGTCCAAACTTAGACAAGTCACTTCACACCTCTGAGCCAGTTTCCTGCTATGTAAAAAGAGAGAACTGGACAAGACCTCCAAGAATATTTTCAGTTCTCCACAGAAGACAATGCACAGGACTTAAAAGTCAGGAAGATGTAGATTGAATACCCAGTTCAGACATTCCCTCTTTTCAATTCCAAGAATTTTCACCAGTTTCTCCCAAGCCTCCTGGCTTCTTTCAAATTCCAGTTAAAAAATACCTCCTTCTTTCTGAGTTCAAATCTGGCTTCAAACACTTATTAGCTGAATGACCCTAAGCAAGTCATTTAACCCCATTTGCCTCAGTTTCCTTATCTGTAAAAGGATGAAGATAATAGCATCTAGCTTCCAGTGTGGTTCCATCCAAAGGGGAATATATAAATAAAGTATTTTGCACATTTTAAAATGCTATAGAAATATGAGTTATCATTATCATTATTATTGAACAGTGTAGGGGAACATAAAGATGCGGGGACATTTTTTAGTTTAACTCATCAGACAGCTTTCTAGGATCAAGGAGGGAGGAAAGAGAAGTATACTTAATGTGTACATAAGGAAGATTATCAAAGATACAACAAACCAAATTGTGACAGTTAAGTTTTTTGTTTTTGCCAGAAGAGTTAGGAGATACAGCTCTACAAATTTCTGGTCACCAGGGATCCCAGGATTCTGTACAGAGGTTAAGAAAAGCTGATTTTCTAGTAGCAGGCAGGGCAGAAAGTGAATTAGTATTAGTATTTGGTCAGAGAATTTCCCCAAAGAAAAAAATCAAGACACCTAGCTCATAAGTTATTTAGTGTTTCTTAAAGGCTTAATTAAGGCTCAGTGGAGTCTAAGATGAGGCAGGAATGGAGAAGGAATAGGAAAAAGGTGCCTGTCATCTGTTTATGTCCTATGGGAAGTTTTCTAAGGTATTATTTTCTAAAATTCAATATTCAGCCTTGACTTAAAACATATGTGAGTTGCTTCAGAGGAGTTCCCTAATAGTACACCAAAACTTGTGTGTGAGATAGTCAAAGGAGTCTTAATACAGCTTCTCTCTCTCCCTCCATCCTTCTCTTCTCTCCTTCCTCCTCTTCTTCTTTCTCTGTCTCTCTGTCTCTGTCCCTCCCTCTGTCTCTGTCTTTCTTTCCCTCCCTCCATTCCTCTGCTCCTTCCATCCCTTCCTCTCTGTCTCTCTCTCTCCTCCTCTTTCTCTCTATTTGTCTCTCTCTCTCTCTAACACTCCCATTCAGTTGCAAAAACTGAAATCTGTGTAGCCATTATCTCCTAGGTTCTGAGAATTTCAGTCTACCTGTGAACTGTGAGGTTTCTTATGAAATCCAAGGATGGGGAGTAAGAGGTTGGGAGGGAAAGGTAAGGAAAAGGAAGTCCAAGCTCAGAGGTTTTACGGAGAAGGTTTGAGAAAGACGGGGGACTGATGGAGGGCTGTCAAAAAGAAAGATTCCTGCAGTAATATTAGAGGATTTTCCATTTTTTTTTGTTAAAATCTTTAGACTCCATTATTTAAAAAAAAAGTTATATTTACTTTGTAAACTGGGCAAAGAGATAGTTTTGTTTCGGTATGAGCTTTTTGGTGGGGGGGGGGGGGGGAGGGGGCTGAGAGCTCGGTGTCCAACATGGCACTAAAGATGGCAGATATATTGTTGCCTGACTAATAACACTATACAGCAGAATGGATTAGAAAAGCTTTTTAGATTCTTCAACTTGCAAAGCTTCCAGACTAGGTTAGGACAAATAGAGAAGTTATATTAACTGTGGAAAAACCAAGATTAGGCACGAAGTTTGAATTTTTCAAGTCCATAATGTCAGTAATAATAGCTCATGTTTCTACAGCATTGATTTAATGTGCTTTTACTCACATGAACCCTTTGGGATAAATAGTTTAAGTGTGAATATAATACCCATTTTATGGATGAGGAAACCATTTTATTTTATGTGAAAATAAGTGATTTATCTGGGATCATACAACTATTAAGTATCAGAGTGAAAACTTAAAGGCTTCTAACTCCAAATTCAATGCTTTTTTCATACACCACACTTTTCCTTGGCATTGGCAACCCTCCCCAATCTATTCCTCCTGTCAAGTCAAACCCTCCTGCCTATCATTCCTCAATTCACCATTCTACTTACTATATGTTGGTTTCAGCTCACTGTCCCTCAAACATAGAACATATTCTACTTGTGTTTTTTGCTAATGCTGTTTTCTTCTGCTTGGAATGGCTTTCCCCATCATCCTCACTCACATAAATTCTGCACATCTTTCTGGGCCTAGGCCCAGTATCACCTCAATAAAGCCTTCCCTAGACTACAGAACAGTGTATAAACTGTCAGGTAATTTCTGTAGCAGATGGTTTTGCTTAACTGTTTCTTTGTCCCAAGGCAAGGTTCAATCTTGAGGGGGAAAGTGGGGTTGTGAGTGGTGAATGATTGTGTTGTAAAGACAAAAAAAAAAAACCCAAAACATAATATATAATTAGAACTTCCTGTTATTAACTATTTGAAAGCTACTATGGTATATTTTGTGAATTTTAATATAAAGTACAATGTAGTTAAGGAAATAATACTTCTTTGTATCTCCTATTATATTTAGCTTAGGATTAAACCATACAGCAGTTATTCGATAGATATTGATTGAATTAATGAAGTATTTACCAAAAATGTCCACCATCCTAATCTTTGTCAATCCAAGTCTTAGCTAGTTCAATGTAACTTCTTCTCAACCAATGTATTATTAAGCCTTAATACCCCAAATTCATTAACCAAGGCATTAAAAATATAAAGACAAAAAGTATTTCAGGTCCTCAATATTCTTATCAGTATGATAATGTTAATTCAGATACTCTCTAATTGCTGGATACCTTTGAAGGATACTTCCAAGTCTAAAACTATAATTCACAGAATTCACAGAAATCTCTTCTCCTACAGTTAAGGCTATACGGTACAATTTCCAACTTACTTACATACTATCTTGTATTATTCACTAATTGTTTAGTAGGCACATCACCTGCCAAACAAGACTGAAAGTTCTTTGAGGTTAAGGATTAAGATATACATGTGTACATGTGTACACATGTGCACCCATCCATCACCTTCTGTCTATACGTCTCTATCTATCCATGTCTCTCTTTTTCTTTCTCTCTCTAGCTGTTTCTATCCATCCATCTATCTATGTCTCTATCTCTACCCATCCATCCATCCATCTATCTATGTTCAATATCCCCACAATGCCTAAAATATTGCACGGTACATTTAACGTTCAAAAGTCTTTATTTTTCATTTCCAGGAGGATTAAATAAGCTCCTCTCTCATTCCATTTTTTGAGCTTCAATCACATCATTTTACCACTTCAAAATCTAGGAACTTTGTCTACTGTGTGATCGTGAAATAAAATAAAACCCTTAGTTCTGAGCCTCAAGCAGTTGCTCTGATAAATTGATTCATCATTTAAAACAAAAGGGAATGAGAGGAAATACTTAAGGTCATAAACCACATCTTGAAATATCACAATGTTTATGTTCACTGGGTGTGACTAGCTTGTTCCATGCGTCATCACATTAATTGAAAATCCCTTGGCTAAGCAGGGTTGTCAACTGCTTGAATAATGAGGGGAACATAAACGTTACTGTCCCTTGAAGGTTGGGTGCCCCCATTCTCATCAATGGTGATGATTGTTAATGGTTAATTGCATAATATTTGGTTTGGAGGGGTCTTGACATTAAAAGGAGAGACTCATTCTATGGCTAGAATTGAGCATGGTTGGGAACTGTTTGAAGGGTACGAAAGCCATATGTGCATTAATTTTCCCAAGCCACACCAAAAGTGGTTCTGAAAGAAATCCTGGCCTTAATTACTTAGTAGCACGCCAAGGGCCAGCACTGAGAATAATCTCTGAGGATGTAACCAAAAAACAGCTGGTGACACGACTACAGAGACCTTCCCTTCTCCACTGAATCCAAGGGCAATGGATGACAAGGAAGGGAGAAAAGAGATGGGAAAGGATGAATGGAGATGAGAAGGGCCAGTGGAGGCTATATCATGATAATAAGGAAAAGAACCTTTCTCTGTCACTGGATTCAACTGGAATACAGATTTCAAGTTGTGATAAAAATCCATGTCCCAGCATTTGAAATACCAAATAAATAGTTTAGCAGCATTACCAGCAATGAGTGGACTGGCAGTAGTAGATTAGCTGGAACCATCTCCAGGCAGGGGCCCTACTGGAACTGAATTCTCAATGGCCATAAGAAGTGAGCCTGCTGCCCAAGATGTCAAAAAAGAAATGAAGAAGCATTTTATCCTGCTTAGACTGCTATCATCCATAATTACAGATACACTGCCTAGTTTATTAGCCAATAATCATTGATTGATTATCCTAAGATTCTTAAATCTGTTTGTATCTGTTTAAATTAAATTAAAATTGTATGTTTAATCATTTGAAGATACTTATTTGCAGTGATAAAGTGTGAAAAGAGGAGGTTTAAATGAAATTGAAAATCCCCCCTTAAAATTTTCAAACTCCATCCACTAATCTTTTCCTCTACATCCTTAATTTCTCCAAAGAGTCAAACTGTACCCATCGTTAAGTTTTCATGTAGAATTACATATATATGCATTTGGTTATTTTATATTCCAGATGTCTATCATTACAACAAAAAAGACCAATGAATATTTACTAAACTACTACTATGTACCAGACACTATACAAGGCTCAAAGAATGACCCTACTTGTAAGGAACTTCCATCCTGTCAAGACTAGAACTTAAGTTTTACTTACTCTTAAGAACTTTTATACTAAGCAAAAGCAATTTCTACATTTTAATTCCAAATGGTGAAAAGTGACCCATGCTTCTAGGGTAATTTAAGGTTCACAAGGCACTGCTCTCACATAACAACTTCATAAAGGTAAATAATGCAAATATTAACCATACAACTAATATTAGAGGGATCCAAAAGCAGGTCTTTTGTTCCAAGTCTTGGACTTTTCCCAATATACCAGTCAATTAAAAACGAGCTGTGGGAAAAGCTTAACATCTGGAATATATAATCAACTTTCAGGGACTTTCTATTGCTGGGGGGAAGGAAGTATAAAAATTTCTCTGCCTGATTTTATTTTTACAGGAAAAAAAACCCCAAACCCCAAATTGGAGGAAATCAATCAGAGGATTTATTATAGAAGGCAGGGTAGGTTTTGCCTTTCTAGAGAAATACAAAAACAATGCCTAATATGAGGTCTTAGCAATAGGAAAATGAAAAATCTAGTTTCTCCTTTCTTTAGAGAGAGTTGATGAGATTCTGGGATGACAGCTATAATGTAAGAGGTATGGGATTAGGATTCTCATTTAATATCCTTATTAATATCTCCTTATAATAATAATAATAATAATAATAATAATAACTCCTTATAAAGTATAATCTGTTATACTTAGCATGTCAACAATTGTTTCAAAAGGGGGGATGGAGGTGGATTTTGCAAAGCAAAATTAATTTTTATTCTTACATTTTAAAAAAGTAAATATATATCATACGGTATTTTAAGGGAGGAAGGAATGATAGCAAGTTAACAGTGGGCTTCTTTGAACTCCAGAAAGATTAAGAATCACAGGGCAAAGTCTGAAGCTCAGTTCTGGGTTGGTATAGAGGACAGAGCATTAAAGTTGAGAAGATGGGGTTCAGAGGTGGGGAAGGGAGCAATTTATCAGCTGTGTAACATTTGGTAAACCACTTCAGCTCTCTCCTTCTCCCCAGGATGAGGGATGTTGGACTACAGGCCCTCCAAGGTCCCTTCCACCAGTGAGCTCTGATCTTGTGATAATGATTATAATTCTCTAGTGAACATAGTGAGGCAATCTCCCGGGGGCATGTCCCCGAGCCCTTGGGACTATCAGACTTGCTGAATTGGCAATGTCAAGCTGCACCATGACAACCACTCTCATTCCCAGTCAAAGCAGAATCAATCTGAAGGTACATCACATACATAGGCAAGCATGAAACATTTGCATATCCTAGTAATGAGAGATATGGGGGACAGTAGGTGTTCTACCAAGAACCCATCAACTGTTTAGGAATATCTGCATTTGAAATCAGTCCATGAAAAAATTATTCCCAGACAACACAAGGGTCAATGTTGAAAAATTATCCGTGCATATGTTTTGAAATAAAAAACTTAAAAAAATTATTCCCAAAGATATTTTTTTTGATTTGCAATTGAGGAAACTTCCCAAAAAAAAGCATTTATGAGAGAATTCTCATTCCATGTCCAAATCCAGGAAGTAACAATTATGCAATAATTTTATTTTTTCTGTCCATCCTCTACCTTCAGTCATTTATTCTTTACAAGAACCGCTCTTACCAACACAGGCCATCTTTATCACCCCTTCTGGGAAGCTAGTTTTAACAGCGATAATCTGAAGCCTAAGGAGCTATTTATAATCCTCACATTCAGCAGCCAGGTCCAAGGTTATCTGAGAGTAGTAGCCCCTTCACTGACAGATGCACAGGATGCCATGAGCATCAGAGACTAGGAACAGTTGTAGCCAGGATGTCGGAGCCTTGGAGAAAAGAATCCTGACTTAGAATGTCAGCTCTCTCCCTAGGAAAACTCTCCTAAAGCTGTGTCAACTTTTTACTGCCAGCAATGAGAAAGATCCAGACAACTCTTCCCTTTCTGAATGACAAAAGGTCAGCCTTTGGACTTCTGAAAAGCCTGTGGTGAATGTGGGGGAAAGCTTCTTTTTTTAGCAAAGTTTATTCAAAGCAGAGGCTGGATGGTCTGTGGGGACCACAAGCAGGTGAAGTCCCCTTGCAGAGACTCCACTATAGCCAGAGATCAAATCAGCCCTCCTTGGAATGTAATCATCTGGAGAAAAGGCAACGCTGATCTGGTGTACACTAGTGCTAAAGCCCAAGACTTGTATTAAACAAGGGGAAAATAGTAACCGGAGCAGGTCAAAGCGGCAACTTTTGGGAAGCAGGCAGGATAGAAATCCAAAATTAATAACCTGCAACTTGTAAAATGACTGCTCCTTTGCTAGGATGCTTAAGTGTGGAATCTCCCTTAGTGGAGGATGTGGAACAAAAAGCCAGATTTCTAATGAGAGCCATGTGTGGTATAATAGAAAACCAATTGGATCTGAGGATCTAGATTCAATTTCTGCTTCAGACACTTATTATTGGTGTAATCATTTAGCCACACTGAGTTTCGTTTTTTTTTTTTTTAAATTTGTGGTCAAACAATATATAACAATTATAATATACATGTACATATATATATAATGTATAATAATATGCCTTAAAGGGGTGTTGTGAGGTTCAAGTGAAATAACATTTGTAAAGATAATGTAAGACATGCTAAGTACCTGGAGTTTCATTTTTGTCTCTGCAACTTCATACTTACCAGAGTGCCTGGAGGATAAAAGCAGTTAATACGTGCTTGGTGATTAACTGCTTGAAGTATTTTACAAACCTGAAAACACCTCTGTCAGGTTTTTGGAACCTCTTCTTGGTCCTGGACCCTTTGGCAATCTGGTAAGGCTTGTGGAGCTCTTTTCATAATGTTTAAAAAACTTTTTTTTTTTTTTTTTTTTTTTTTGCTGAGTTAGTTGGGTTTAAGTGACTTGCCCAGGGTCACACAGCTAGGAAGTGCTAAGTGTCTCACTTCAGGCCTAGTGCTCTATCAACTAGCAAATTTATAAAATATGGAATAGTATAGGTAAGTCTTGCAATGGTTAGAGCATTGGGTTGACAAACTTAACCCTGTTTGTCTCAGTTTCCTCATCCGTAAAATGATCTGGAAAAGGAAATGGCAAACCATTCCAGTATCTTTGTGAAGAAAATCTCAAATATGGTCACAAAGAGTTGAACATGACTCTGCTGAACGAGTCACAAAAATTCCCTACTGAATCAGACTGCCTCCCCAACGCTTTGTTCTTGGCTTTTGGTATGACTGTGGACCTCACTTTCCTATGGGATGTCTTAATTTCCTTATTTTTAAAAATAGGAATGGTACTTTCTACTTCATAGGTCATGATGAGGAAAGTTCCTTGTAAATTTTAAAGTGAAGTATGTATGTGTGTATGTTCTCACAAGCCCTGAACATTTCTGAGCCCCATTTCCATGCTTTCTATCTTAGAACTGCAAACCTAATTGTTGCTTAGATGTGTTTCATAAGTCTGATTCCACATTCTAGTGTCAGTCCAGGAAGGGACTGAGCTTGATGCTCCACAGTTAAGTGACCCATTTAATCTGTCTGGCTGATGGTCTCCTCATTTGGAAAACAAGGAAGGTGGACAACATGACTTCTAAGGTATATCGTCCAGCTCTAAATTTATGAACTCTTCCAGGAATAAGAAAACAAGAGACTGTTCTGTCCCATGATGGACCAGTGAAGCGGAGAAACTCTGGCAGAAAGTAGCAGATGGTGGATATGGAAATGGAGGCAGGAAGGCTAATTTGGGGAAAAAGAAACGATGACCTCATATCCCCTCAAGCCCCTTTGCCACATTTTGTACTTCTGCTACCTTTGTGACAACAGGACCTATTTTCTTAGCAGCTGGAGTTTGGATTCTGCCTTAACAGAAATACTCATCCAAAGGGTAGAACCAGAGGAAGATTTCATGGGACTCTTAGTATGGCACTTTTTCAGGCCTTTAAATGTTAAAGGATGACTGACTTTATATATGTCAGTCCTGCAAAATGAAGCTCCCTCATAATATCCTAAGACAGATGGTATTATACAGGGCAAAGTATGCTAATTTTAGAATCAAGAACCCAAGTTCAAATCTGCTTTTTAACTATGAGAATTCGGGTACACAGTTTAATTTTTCTAGGCTTCCATTCCCTCATCTGGAAAATAAGAGAGTTAATTAGATGGTTTTCTAAGATCTTTTCCAGGTCTAAATCTAAGATCCAATGATAGTTTAAGGAGCAGTTGTGACCAAATAAATTATCCAGTAGTTAATACTTGCAATGACCCTTTTTGAATTTTGCCACATGGGGTTCTCTAAGAGGCTTACTTCCATCACTGGGCCTGTATCTGAAGTTCTATATTGGTAGAAGTTAAACCATAACCTTTGAAAGACCAAGGTCAGCCCCATGATACAGGAAGCCTTTCCTAACCCTTCTTCATTTAATGTATTCCCTCTGTTATTTCCTTGTTTATCCCATATGCTGCTTATTTACACACTTCTTTCCCTGTGATCTCCACCATCAGATCATGAATTACTTAAGGGCAGAACTGTCTTTTGTCTTTTTGTACTGTTAGGGCTAAAAGCATCTAGCTCGTAGTTTATTGATTTGACTGATTGATAGAATAAAAAAGGTACTAAAAGAAGACTTTAGGGGATATATTTCAAGGTCATTAGTAGTTAAATGGACTTGTGAAAGCTGGCCATCACATATAAAGCTGTTTCTACAAAGGAAATATTCATTTCTAAGTAAAGGTAATGGGATACAATCTATTTCAAAAGTCAGGGCCAGTCATAATTGGACTACCTACCAAAGCCACAGTAGAAAAATCACCCCAAACTGTATTTACAATAACCACAAAGTTTGGCCATGTACTTGAGATAATGAATCTCCCTCCCTTCTTAGCAGAGGTGAGACACAATATATTTACTGTCAAAATTGGCTAACGTGTTGATTAGTTTTGCTAAATGGCTTTTTGTTCCTCTCTGTCTCCTTTTTATTCTTTGTTACAAAAGATGGCTCACTGGATTGGGAAAACAAGGAAGAATATATTCAAAAATAAAAATAAAATTTAAAAATCCATTAACAATTTAAAAAACCTAACGTAGTCAAGTTACATGCACAAATAAACATGGTTACAAGGAAGGTGAAGTTGACATAGTTCTAAGTTTATTATAGTGGGGGAAATGAATGTTTTATGGAGACTAGTCAGAGAGACACACACACACAAAGACAGAGAGAGAGAGAGAGGGACAGAATCAGTGAGAGGGAGGAGAGAGACAGAGACAGAGACAGAGAGAGAGGGAGGAAGGAAGGGAGAGAAAGAATGGGGGGGGGGAGAGAGAGGAAGGGAGAGAGAGAAAATGAATACCCTAAATGAGAGGCAGTGTAATCATGTAAAGGCAGCAACTCTCTTGGGAAGACATCATGCATTTAAAACTAGAAAAGATTTAGGAGGCTAATGAGTCCAGTAGATGAGGAAAATGAGAATGGCGACTTGTTCAGTGTCACACAGTTAATGAGGTAAATCATAAGGCAGGATTTGAACTTGGGGTTATTGACTCCAAATGTAGAATTCCCCCTGATTTGCCACTTCACTGCCTATCATATAATCTAACACCTTCATTTTGCAGATGAGTGAACTGAGGTCTAGGAAGGTTAAGTCATTTGCTCAAAGTAGTAAGTAGCAGGATCTGGATCAAACCTAGGTCCTCCAATACCAAGTACTTTTCCACTGTACCCCAATACTCACAGGGGAGCAGAGTTGCTATTTGCTGAAACATGCACAACCCTACAAGCGTGAGTTGAAGGCACAGGGCTTACAAGAACATGTTTGTTCTGGAGAAGTTCTTTATGAAGGAAAAAATGGGTTCTAATACTTAGGCCATATTTCTTTTGATTGCTGATGGCTTCCTTAAACAGGTGGTTGGAGGAAATGGATCAAGAAGGGGTATTTACTGATTACTTAAAATGTGTCCAACAATAAGAATCCTTTCAGGGCTATTCTACCCTTGTAATTTCCTACGTAGTCTAAATAATGGATATTAGACAAGAGGCATTAGATCTTCTCTCTTACTTTGAAATTTTAAGATTAAATACCTTTTTTAACCAAAGGAACATTCTACAAGACAAATAAATAAAGTTTGAATCTTTGCTGTTTTTCTTTCCCAGGGAGTAGGGAGGGTTGAAACAAGAATGGGAGTGGTGGGTAGGGGGAGCAACCAGTTTGTATCACCTCCCCAAGATGTTGTATTGATGATGGGGAAAAAAAGGAATTTTATTCCCAAACTCATTTTCTGCTTGTCACTATGACACTTTGTGGGCCACAAAATTTAAAACAATGGAGACATGTTTCTTCCTCTAAGAAGTTTTTTGTTCATATGCAAGTTCCTATTTTTCAACCAGACCAAATTAAAAAAACAAATCATCAACTATTTGACTCGAAGGGTGACTCAGATGGGCTGTCTGGATGACCTTGGGCAACTAACGAAGTTTCTCATCTGAAAAATGAAGATTGGGTGATTTTCAAGATTCCTAACAGCTGGAAACATTGGTCAAGAAAATAAATACATTTTCTTGCATATTTGTTCTCTACGATTATTCTTTTAAACAGGCCAAAGAGAAGCCTTCCTATCCAAAGACTAAACTTTTCAATTTCTGACACATTTGTCGTATGTCATCTAACAGAGGGCAAAGTATTTAATTTAGTCTTCCAGAACTAAATATGTAAACTTCTAAGTCAATGTCCCATCAAGCTGATGTGGGCTCCAGGCATTAAGAGGCTGGCAGGGAAGGAAGGGCTGTCACCCTAATTAGTAGCTTCCATTACAGCCTCCTTACCATCACAAAGGCTATTAAATCACTGAAAACAGATGTCTGAATTACATTAGGGTCTTGCCCGTGCCTGGGAAAGCTGAGAAGTTTGAGAATTATCATACTCCCGACATTTCCAGACATAACCAGCCATCCTCTGTCTCCAAGAAACCCTTAAATCTCTGTACAGAGCCTGTTGCTGGTTTTGTTGTTTAGTAGTTTTCAAGTTTTCGTGGCCATTTCTTTCTCCAGGTCATTTTATAAATGAGGAAACTGAAGCAACAGGGTAAAATGATTTCTCCAGGTCATATACCTCGAGATTAAACTCCTGTCTTCCTAACTCCAGTCCCAGCATTCTAGCCACTGTGGCACCTAGATTGCCTACAGCAGTAATGAAGTCTTGAATGGTGTTTTAGACAGAAAAACTCAAGATTTAATCCCCCAGGGGTCCTCAAACTACAGCCCACGGGCCAGATGCAGCAGCTGAGGACGATTATCCTCCTCACCCAGGGCTATGAAGTTTCTTTATTTAAAAGCCCACAAAACAAAGTTTTTGTTTTTACTATAGTCCGGCCCTCCAACAGTCTGAGGGACAGTGAACTGGCCCCCTATTTAAAAAGTTTGAGGACCCCTGCCTTAGGCAGATAGGGAGAAGGATCTGATAGAGATCAGTTTAGCTTCATGGTCCCACCCTCTGGGGAGATCATCCAGTCTGAAATCCAAATTATGTCCAACCCCGAGGTCTCCAGCAGTCTCATCTTGCCATGTCCTGTCAGAAATCCAAGTTCCTGAGGTTAAATTTCTCTATAAAATCTATTTATGGGCCATCCCTGGGCTGCTGCCCTCCTTTGGGTCAGTCTGCTGGCTCTTTGGGGATCTTTCTCCTTCCCCATGCCGTGTGGAATCTTCCCTAACTCCACTGTGCTTCTCAACCCCCCTTTTCTCCTCCTTATAGCTAACTAATTTTAGGGTGACAAGTCCCTTTCAGGAAAACCCCTTTTTATGCTGACACTATTTCATATTTGCCACTCCCTGCGTCTATTATATTCCTTCATTTTGTCTGTATTCTGTTCTCCTAAATAAATCTCCCTTTGCCAGAGAATAGCCATTGTGAATTCTTCACATGACTGAACCCCGACTTTTGATGTCTGCCATTATTTGGTGTCTGCATCCTCAAATCACATCAGCAGTGAGATTCCAATAAGGGTAAGCTGTTAAGGCTTTTAATTTTCAGGGAGAGTAGTAGAGTGGAATGAATGAGGACCTGGATTCAAATTCTGACTCTGCCACCCCTTACTGTATATAACCCTTGGGAAAATCGTTTCATACCCTTGATTTCAGTTTCCTTATCTATTTAAAAAAAAAAAAAAGGAGGGGGAGAAGGGTGGATTGGGGTCCTCTGAGGTCTAGCACACTTCTTGGTACACAGTAGGCATTTAATCAGTGTTTACTGACTGACTGGCCTTGCAGCTCTCGATCAATAATTAGGTAATCTGTGAATTTCTTTCCAAGAGGAGACCTATGATCTTTGAGCTTGTTTCTCTTTTTCAGTTTGTACCTTTCTGCTGACCTCTTTCCGTATGGAAACAGAAGTTGGCCAAACTTTCAGTCTGGTGATCCCCTTGGCATTTGGTGAAAAGTCTTCCTTCGTTTTACTTCTACATAGAATTGCTACGGCACAAAGTCTTGAGACTCGTTTCTCTGTCTCCCTCACACACAATACACACACACAAGAATGTAAGCTGCTCATAAGGGCAGAAAATATTTTCTTTTGTCTTTATATCCCTTAGTGACTGGCACAAAATAAACACTTAATGACTATGGCCAATTGACAGATTATTTGCTCTCTAAGGAGGAAGAACAGAATAATGACAATTCCTATTTATCACGGGCTTAGCTTCTAAATATATTTAAAAAACTGATATTAGTGTAAATCTTAAAAAAAAAAAAAAAAAAGAGAGAGAGAACCCGGCTAATATGGAAAAATAGCGCATTAGGATTTGCTCCTGGGATGGGCTCTACAAAGTTAGAACTGTGAGGAAATGTTTTACACCTAAATTTAGAATCCTTGGAAAGCACATTTACTAAAAACAACTGAGATCAGGGAAGCCTGAGGTGGTACGGACCTCATTCACTGACGTTAATTCAGGCGAGTCAGGGAGGGTAGAAAGGGTGAAGGGCGGTGGCTCTATTACTGACAGCAGAAGGCCTTTAATGGGGAGTAGAGGGGCGGGGGAGCCCCCAAAGCTGGCTCAGCCATCGGCCTGGGAGACTCTGCAGGCTGAGAGCCGGGAGGACGGCGGCCTTCGAGCACAGCAGACCCCCGTTAGAACTCCACCAGATTTTCATGAAGACCCCGGGCCCCTCCCTTCCTGAGGTGTTACAAAGACCAGAGCATGGAGACAGAGCGCTCCCCCTCCCCGACGGCCCGCCCCGGCCCCCCGCCCAGCTCCGGGGCACTGACCTGCTTTGCCCATTCCCCCTTTCCTCAGGGTCCTTCAGCCCGGCACCCAACTCTGAGATGAGGCCTGCTTAGCACCAGTGAAGTTCCCCACATTCAGACTGACAACGTTCTGAGCGGAGATGAGGGAATCAAAGTTAAAGTCCAGCCCATCAGCGTCCATGAGTTCGCTGCGGATGATGGACTCCATGTCACACTCCAAGCTGCCGTTAAAAATGTCCAGGTCCAGGTCGCTGGGGAACTTTTCGTGGCCCATGACCGGGAGGTTCACGCTCGCGGAATACAAGGAGGACCCTGAGAGGGAGTCGGAGAGGGTTTGCATAGACTGGCTGGCGGGCGACTGCTGCTGGTGCTTGGCCGAGCCCAGGCTGTTGGTCTCGCTCAGGCCCATGCCGCTGACGGCGCCGGACAAGGCACGGTTGCCCCCGAGAGGATTCTGGGATTGGTGCTGCTGGTGGAGGAGGGTCAGGCTGACCAGGCTTCCCTGGCCGGACTGGGCGGCGAAGGACATCATGGGGTCGCTGCGGAGCATGACGCTGCGCCGCGAGCTCTGCGCCGACACGGCGCTGCTGGCCTGCGACATCAGCGGGTCCGACTGCGTCATCATGACGTCGCTGTGGCTCAGCGAGTCCGACGTCAGCAGGTCCTGCAGCGACTGGTTGCTGTAGTGCGACATGGAAGAGAAGGTGGCGGGCTTGTTCTCCTGGATGGTCTGCATGGGGGACTGGCGCAGGGAGTTCAGAGAGGAGGGGCCGAAAACGGCGTTGTTCAGGCCGCCCGAGGGGGAGCCCAGCCCCGAGCCCTTGGCCGTGTACGGGAAGCTGGAGCTCCTCTGCATGAGCCCCGCGGACGGCGACTGCTGCGAGGGCGGGAGCGCGATATTGTCCAGCAGGTCGTCCATGAGGTTGTCCGTCAGCCCGTCGTTCAGGTTCATGGTGCCCGCCATGTCCGTCAGCCGCGGAAGCTCCACGGTGCACGGCTTGCTGACCGACGGGGACATGCTGGACGAGCTGCTGTATAGCATGGGGGAGAGCGGCGGGTCGTCGTCCTGGACGTCGTCCAGCTCGGCGGTCGCCAGGATCGGCGACAGGCGGCCGCTGATGGTGCTGGCGTTGGAGTTGGTGCGCGAGCGGAAGTCCGTCCAGGCGTCCAGCTCGTCGCTGCTCCGGGAGGTGGGGCTGCCGGGCCACTTGGTGGTCTGGGACGGGCTGTCCTCCGGGGCCTCCTGGGAGGCCTGCAGAGAAGCCTTTTTCTTAGCGGCTCGCCCCCTGCTCTTGGTGTATTTGTTGCTGTTGTCCATGGAGACGGCTCTTCGCCGGGGAGCCTTTCCGCTTTTGCCCCCGTCTGGATTGATCATCCACCAGGAACTTTTCCCGGTCCCTTCATTTTGAACCCTTTTGAATCGACTGTGTAGGGACAAGTTGTGACGGATGGAGTTCTGTAAAAAGGAGAAAAAAAAATCCACAAATTTTAGAAAAAGATTTGTTCTACTCGCCTCCCCTTCCCCAAACCCCCAAATCTATTTAAAGTCTAATTGTTTTAAGCATAGGGGAACAAAAGTAAACATTTTATAAAAGTGAGAGAATTTTGTTTTCTAATGTAAATATGCATTCTTTATTTCTAGCTGTTAGGATTGGGAAGACAGCCCTGTGAGCCTGTGATTCTATGCCCTATATTCTCTCCTATCAAAGACAGGCTCCTATCTCCACCTGTGACATTACCCCCAACATGTAAGAGGGATGGAAAGATTTGCTCCAGTACTAAAAGGTGGGAGGTAGAAGGATGAATTTCATCCCCATCCCCTATCCTATTCCATCTTCCTCCTATTCACCATTATACCACAAAAATTACAAATCATAGCATCTGCTATGAAATAATCCACTCCATCTGGTAGATAAGTACACCTGACAAGAATGACCTAGATTCTAGATCCAGCTCCCTCACTGACTAACCTCCCGTGACCATGGGCAAGTCATTTAATCAGCCTGAAATCCAGTTTCTCCATCTTCATTATAGCCATTATAATACCTGCCCCATCCCTCCCTGGCAGTGATGATGTAAGGATAATGCAAGATAATGTATGTAAAGGTCTTTTGCCTCTTTAGAAGTAAAGCTCAAAATGAATTCAAGGGTTATCACTTTTGCTATTATTGAGCTTATTGAATGGATCCAGCATGGACAGGACCTAATTTGCAAAAATGCTTCACAGGTAGCCTACGAGAGAAAGAGGGAGAGAAAGGCTGGCATTTTCCTCATCAGGTCTTCGAGGCCAGCTAAATTAATCCAACTTAAAGATGAAATAGCTCTCTTGGCGCTCTATATTAAAAGAACAAATTTAAAAGTTATCCGAGTTTTAGAAAATTGGCAATCACCAACTGTATTTATGTAGATGATACAAATCCATGTGTTCCACCAGAATGTCTTTAAAAAACAGAGAGTCAACAGGATTTTACTATAAGCAAACAACTCCAAACATTTAAAGCATGTGCTCCCATGGAAGACAGGACTGCAGTGCTGAGGGGGCAACACAACTAACAGTCACAGAGTCAGTACTTTTGGCATTTATACAACTGCCATAAAGAAGTGTTTGAGATAAGAATATAGGCGACACTTGTGATGGATGGCTGAACAATGAAACCAAGTTTCTTTGGGAGATTATTTTCTACTGCCTTTTATTTTTGCAGTTCTTAAAAGAATAGTTCTTTGCTAAGGTTTGAGAAATTATATTTCTTTAAAATTCTTTTTAAAAATCTTAAAAAAAAAGAATAAAAAAATATTCTTTTAAAAAATAAACCAAAAATCTTTCCTATCAAAGAAATGAGGAACAACCAAAAACCTAGGAGACAAAGTTCAAAAACAGTTTTGTTTACAATTAAAATCAAAATACTCACAAATTAAGCAGACACTTTATGGAAAAGATCTTGAATCTTATCGAGAGACAATGTGGGCTAAGAACATTTTCTAAGTCCAACAGACTCAGGCAGCAGGTCACTACCCAAACATAAGCCATCCTTTTCACGACATCAAAACACTGTAGAAATTTTCAGTATCATCCATCTCCTTCACATTTAATGGGACTGGAGCTACCATTTGATGTATAAGACAAGAGTTCAAAATGACACCTACAAGCAACAAGATACTCTTTTGGGAAATCAAATGTCAGCCAATAGGAAACAGTCAGGTTTGTTTTCCTTTAAGGCGCTCTGAAGTCTTTCATGTGGGTATTTTTTCATCCATGCAACTCATCCTTCTTATCCTAAGAGACATTCAGCCACGTCCTCCAACAGACCCTTGACTGAGGAAGTGCTGGATGTCTTTTTCTTTTATGAGCACTAAATGCAATACTAAAAGGACTCCCTTCCACTTGTTTTTCAGGGGGAAGGAGGAAATGTAGTAGGGAAGGAAAGAATGTACTTTCCAGTTTTGCTAAATCCAACTATGAAACGGGAGGGTGCTGCAAATATTTTGCTGAACTTCAAGATGTTCCTTGAATTTCCCAATGTTAATAAGGTTTTATATTACATACAGTTGTTTATGAGAGGCAGCTGTAAGGAAAAAGGATTTAAGACCTGCCCTTGGCACCCTGCCTATGGGCAACTAGGTGGTACAGCATATAGAGAGCCATTCTGGAGTCAGTCTGACTCACCTTACTGAGTTAAAATCTGGCCTCAGACACTAGCTGTGTGACCCTAGGCCAGTCCCTTAATCCTATGTACCTCAATTTCCTCATCTGTAAAATGATCTGGAGGAGAAAATGGCAAACCAGTCCAGTATTTTGGCCAAGAAAACCCTAACTGGGTTCATGAAGAGTCAGATGGGACTGAAATACAACTGGAACATCTCTGGCACATAATGTGTGCTTCTGGGCAAGTAAGTCCCTTTTGATGCCCCATGAAACTCTCCAAAACTCTAAACTGCAGAGCATCTAGGAAGTTTTCTCACTGGAAATTCCCTACAATAATAAAAGTGACAACAATACCACCACCACAACACACAAATCTATCCTCTCTATATAAATGGATATGATTAACAAATAGAACAATCCTTTTGGTTTGCATCTGGAGATATAACAAAAGAAGTGCTTTTTCATCTAAATCACTATCCAGAGGAGGTATAGTACAAGAGTAAGAACATTTCTGTCTAGAAATGAAGCCTTTTCAATTGTTTCTTAATAGCTTACTTCCTGGAGGTAAGTTTTCAAGAATAACTAGAAGTTAATAATGCTTGATGCCATCTAATTTCATTTTTACAAAATGAACAATGGATTGAATGCTAGAGGAGAAATTAGTTGTTCTTTAAAAAAAAATCAGGGGCAGAGCTAAGAAGGCAGCAAGACACTTAAGCTCTCCCCAAAACCCCTTAAATAATTCCATAAGACAATTCCTGGAGCAGTAGAATCCACAAAAGGATTCCCAACCAGCACCAGCAAACCAGGAGTCACCAACTCAGGAGGAGCAGCAGTTACTTCCAGAGCTCTCAGCCCACAGACAAGGGACTGATCAGAAGGAGATTACAAGGGTCACTGAGGCAGGACAGGTCGCATCCCTGGGTAAGAAGGAGCACTCATACACCAGAGCTTGCAGCCACTCTGGAGGAGTTACAAGGCAGAAAAGAGTGCTTGTGGTCCCTCACAGACCACAGACCAGGCCAGAAGAATAATAAACACATCTTTCTATACATCACATCTTGGAGGAATTGAAAATTTACAGGTTCCTAGAAGTATCTCTGAAAACAATTGCACAAAAAATCCTGAAGCTTGGAACAAAGTGCCACCCAACCTGAAAGCAGAGGCCTACTTTAATAAAGAGTTAAAAATCAGTAAATAAGCTAGGAAAATGAGCAAACAACAGAAAAAAAATCCTGCCTGGAGAAAGCTATTATAGTGATATGGAAGATCAAAACACATAGAAGAACATAAAACTCCTACATCCAAAGTCTCCAAGATAAATATAAATTCCTTTTAGGCCATGGAAAAGCTCAAAAAGGATTTTGAAAATCAAGTAAGAGAGGCAGAGGAAAAACTGGGAAGAGAAATGAGAGTGATATAAGATAATCATGAAAAACAGATCAACAGTCTGATAAAGATGACAAAAAATACCGAAGAAAATAACATTATAAAAAATAGAGTAGGTCAAATAGTAAAAGAAGTACAAAAATCCAATGAGGAGAAGCATATCTTGAAAAGCAGAACTGGCCAAATGAGAAAAAGTTATATAAAATTTCACTGGCGATACATAAAAATTCACTGAAAAATTCACTACAATTAAAAAGTAGAATTGGTCAAATGGAAAAGTACAAAAGCTCATTGAAGAAATCCAAATTGAGCAAATGACTTTATGAAAAATCAAATAACAATAAAACAAAACCAAAAGAATGAAAAAATAGAAGATAATGTGAAATACCTGGATGGAATAACAACTAACTTAGAAAATAGATCCAGGAGAAAGAATTTAAAAATTAATGAACTTCCTGAAAGTCATGATCCAAAAAAAAGAGTGTAGATACCATCTTTCAAGAAATTATCAAGGAAAACTGCCCTGAGATTCTAGAACCCAATGATAAACTAGAAACTGAAAAACTCCATTGATCACTTCCAGAAAGAGATCCCAAAATAAAAACTCCTAGGACTATTATAATTAAAGGTCAAGAAGAAAATATTGCAAGCAGCCAGAAAGAAACAATTCAAATATGTTGAAGCCATAAGTCAGGATAGCATAAGATATAGCAGCTTCTACATTAAAGGATCTGAGGGCTTAGAACTTGATATTTTGGAGGGCAAAGGAGCTAGGATTACAACCAAGAATCACCTATCCTGAAAAACAGTATAATTCTTCAGGAGAAAAAAAGACATTCAATGAAATAAAGGCTTTCAAGTATTCTTAGTGAAAAGATCAGGGCTGAATAGAAAATTTGACTTTCAAATACAATACTCAAGGGAAGCATAAAAAAAATTATAATAATAAGGGACTTAATAGGGTTAAACTGCTTACTTTCTTACAGGGGAGGATGATACTTTTAACTCATAATAACTCATTAGAACATTTAGAAGGAGTATATATAGCAGAGGGCACAGATGTGAGTGAAATATAAGGAAATTAAAACTAAAAAAATAAAATTGTGGGATGAAAGAGGAATGTACTGGGAAAAAGAAAAAGGGAGAGATAGAATGGGGAAAATTGGGTCACATAACAGAGACAAGAAAAAGGTTTTATAGTAGAGAGGAAAAGAGGTAGAAGGGAATGCTTGAAACTTACTCTCATCAGAATTGGCTCAATGAAGGAATAATATACATACTCATTTGAATATAGAAATCTGTCTTACCCTATAGGAAAGAGAGGACAGGGATAAGGTGGCAGGGTGGGTGATACACTGGAGAGGCAAATTGTGGGAGGCCAGAGTTAAAAGCAAAACACTTTTGAGGAGGGACAGAGTGAAAAAAGAAAAAGAGAATAAAGTAATGATGGAGAGGAAACAGGATGGAGGGAAATGCAGTCAGGAATAGTAACTATGAAAAAAATTTTGAAGCAAGTTTCTCTGATAAAGGTCTCATTTTTCAAAACATGTAAAGAACGGAGTCAAATTTGTAAAACAGCAATTCCCCAATTGATAAATTATCAAAATATATGAACAGTTTTCAGTTGAAGTATTCAAAGCCATTGATAGTCATATTGAAAAAATGCTTTATATCACTATTGATTGAAAAATGCAAATTAAAACAATTCTGAGGCACTAATTGACTAACAGGACAGAAAAGGAAAAAGGCATGGTGGAGGAGATGTGGAGAAAATGAGACATTAATGCACTGTTGGTGGAATTGTAAAATAATTCAACCACTCTGTAGAGCAATTTGGAACTATGCCCAAAGGGCTATAAAACATGCATACCCTTTGATCTAGCAGTGTCTCTACTGGGTCTGCATCCCAAAAGACATAAAAGCAAAAAGGAAAAGAATCTATATGTACAAAAATATTTATACTGCTCTTTATAGGTGGCAAAGAATTGCAAATTTTAGAGGTACCCATCAATTGGGGAATGGCTGAACAAATTGTGCTATGTGATTGTGATGGAATAAGAAACAATGAACAGGATATTCTCAGAAAAACTTGGAAAGACTTTATGAACTGATGCAAAGTGAAATGTCCTGTTTACAAAGTAACAGCAATATTGTAAGAGGATCAGCTGTACTATTCTGAGCACTACAATGACCCCTTCTAAAACACTTGTGATAAAAAAAATGCCCATCCCCAAAGAAAGAACTTGTGGTAACTGAATACAGATTGAAGCATACTTTTTTAAACTTTATTTTTCTTAAGATTTTTTTTAGTCTGTTTTCTTTCACAACGTGACTAATATGGAAATGTTTTGCATGACTACACATATATAACCTAGATCTAATTGTTTGCCTTCTCAGTGGGGGATGAGGAGGGAGAAAGAGAGAAAATTTAGAACTCCAAGTTTAAAAAATGAAATGTTAAAAACTGTTTTTACATGTACCTGAGAGGAAATAAAATATAACATAATTTTTAAAAAAGAGATTGTCTTTTACAAGACATACCTTGAATAGATAAGCACCTGGTTTTAACCTTCCTTCTATTATGTTACATGAATGTTCTAAGATAATCTCACTCTATTACAGTAACCATTATAATCATTTAAAGAGAGAGTCCATGATTGATTGTACTTAGCAATCTTGATTTTTTCCTTGGATTCTGAAATAAAATCTAATTTATTAAATAGGTGACTTATTTCCAGGTCCTAAGTCTGCAAGACTCATTTTGGAGGTTATTAGGGACAGAATACATTCCCTGAGGCATCTCATTAAATTACCTAATAAGACACAGACAGGTTTTTCCAGTAACATTAGTAAAACACAGACACACATAGACAAACATACTCTACCTCTATCCCCATCCCTACACACCCACGTATGAATAGCTTTCCAGATAACACAGACCTTCCATTGACATAGCTCACACTCTTCATGATGGAATATTTGTAAAACATCTACAGCTGGATTCCTGGTTGGTTTAAAATCGACCGCATCTTCTACTATTATTTTTTAAAATGCAGCTGTGATGTGTGCTGGCATTCTTTGTGCAGTTCTCATGCTCTTGTTCCCTGAGTTTAAATCCTGTTTCAGCAATTTACTAGCTGTGGGACTTAGGCAAGCCACTTAATTAACCCCTCTCTGCATCAATTTGCTCATCTGTAAAATGGGGAAAATAAGAATAGCAGAATTCCATAATTCTGCTATTAAAATGCTCTGTAACTATTAGTCATTGTTACTATTGTTGCTATTGTTGTTACTTAGGAAGAAAAGCTTAGAATCCACAGAACCTCAGATCTGGAAGAGACTTCAGATGGTATCTAGTTGGACCTGTAGCTGACCAACAATACTCTCTATAAAATTCTCTCAATGTTGAAAAATTATCCATTTAAAAAAAAGAAAAAGAAAAAAGAAAAATTATCCAGGCATATGTTTTGAAAATAAAAAGCTTTAATTAAAACAAAAAATAAATAAATAAGGGGGAAAAAAAACTCTCCAAAATGGTCATCCATTTTGGTTCTGAAAAACCTCAGTGAAGAGGAACCCACCATCATTCATGGATGCTTAATTGTCTTTTGAAGGCATTGTTACCAATTTCTTTACTCCCTAATTTTTTTTCTTTTCTAAGCTAAATATTCCCAGTTCTTTTTTTCTGATTACTGTGTATCTTCCTCACAACCTTGGTTATTTTATCTTGGAAACACTCCAACTTGTCTTCATTCTTTGCAAAATGTGGTACACAGAATGGAGTGCTTTACTGCATACATGTTCTCACCTGGGTCGAGAAAAATGGAATTAATGACTTCCTTCTGAACACTCTCTTTTAGGATGATACTAGATTTTTTTTTTTTTTTTTGCCAACTTTAGGTCCACCAGTCCCATCTCCCCCTATCTAGCTAAATATCAAATACTTTCTAAGAATGAAATTGACTATTTAAACTTTAAAGTTATTTGCATTGAATTTCATCTTGGATGATGACAAATCATTAATAAGATAAATATAAAGTAAAACAACTCTGAAGTTTTCACACCTAGCAAAATGGCTAAGATGACAAAAAGACAGAAAGAATTAATATTACTGGGGTTATGCAAATGTTCTAGTGTTCTATTGGGGACACTCTGAATTGGTTCTATTATTCTCAAAAGCAATTTGAAATTATGCAAATAAAGTAGCTAAAACCTCTATGAAGTTGAGGACCTAAGTTCAAATCTAGCCTCAGATACTTAACACTGCCTCATCTGTGTGGTCCTGGGCAAGTCACTTAACCTCAACTGCCTTCGCAAAATAAATAAATAAATAATTTTTAAAAATCTATATCCTTTGACCTAGATATTCCACTTATATATATATATATACCCCAGGGAAATCAGTAACATGCCCCTGACATGTACCAAAATACTGACAGCAGCAAAGAATTGGAAACAAGGAAGATGCCTCTATCCATTGGGAAATGACTAAACAAATTCTGAGACATGAACATTATGGAATAATACTATACTTTAAGAAATAAGGAAAATGATGAAGAGAAGCACAGAAAGATTTATATGAACTGATACAAAGTAAAGAAGATAAAACCAAGAACATTTTCAATAACAAAAATGGAAATAACAGCAGCCACAAAGTGATAAAAAATAAATACTGTAAAAATAAAATGATCCAGTTTGGTCCCAAAGAAAAAATGCTATCTTTCACTTCACATCAGACTTCTTCAACATGTTAATTTTGGTGAATATTTTTCTTTTTAAGAACATTTTATTATAAGAAATAACTGCTGGAGGGGTGGAGGGAACATGGGGGGAAAGGCACTTATTATGCAAATTAGAAATGTAGGTGATATAACTTAGACTGGTTAGTTAACGCCTTTCTGGATCCTACTTCTGTTTTCCCATGTGTGATACTTTGTAGCTTTTCATTATCTTCAAATTTGATAAGCATTATCTTTGTGATACTACATCTATGATAACGGATAAAGCTTTTGAATAGCACAGAGTCAAGCACTGATTTCTGAAGCATCCCATCAGAGCTAAAAATGACATCAAATCATTTGCAACTCTTCTTTGGATCTAATTCCCTTTCTATTATCATCTAATCCGTACTGTTCCATTTAGTCCACAAGGAGAGCATGAGAGACCTTGTCAAAGGCTTTGCTGAAACCTAATCATACAGAGTCTTTAGCATTCCTCTGACCTATCAGGCTAATTACCCTGTCAAAAAGGTAATGAAGTTAGACTGGCATGACTTGCTTTGGATGAAATCATGTTGGTTTTTCCAGATCACTGCTTTCCTTTCTAAATGTTCACCATTGATCTCTTTAGTAATGTATTCTAGAATTTTGCTAGGAATAGGAATCAAGGTAAGTATAAAGATTATATTTTCCTTCTTTCAAAAATTGGGACATTTGTCCTTTTCTAATCACTCAACAAACATTTCTTCCATACCTAATGTATGTCAGGTCATTTTCTTTATGATACACACACACACACACACACACACACACACACACACACACAGTATTATACTATAACAGAAAAAAAAATTTGTTCTCACTAAGTTTACATTTTATTGGAGGGGAAACAATACACACACGTTTACATGTGTATATACACAAACATATATTTGTTGTTCAGTTGTTTTTCAGTCCAATATGACTCTTTATGTCTCCATACTAAGTCTTACATATCTAATTCTTTATGTCTCCATACTGGAGAGATACTGGAAAGGTTTGCCATTACCATTTCCAGCTCATTTTACAAATAAGGAAACGAAAACAATTGGGTTAATTGACTTGCCCAGGATCACATAGCTAATAAGCTAGATTTGAACTCAGGAAAATGAGTGTTTCTGACTTCAGACCTAGCATCTAGCTGTGTTTTCTCTGTCTCTTTGTGTGTATGTGTTTATATGAATATTTATATAGTCATATATGCACATATGCAAAAAATACAAGATAATTTTTTTTAGGGGGAGGAATTATAAATTGGAAGAAAGGTGTTATGTAGAAGGGGCTGCTTGAGCCTAAACTTAAGGGAAACCAATCTTTCATCTCATCTAACCCCTTCCCCCCATCTTTTATAGATGAGAAAACTTTAGCTTAGTGAGATGAAATGATTCATTAAGTTCACATAAGATACACATGGCAGATCCAGGACTGATGTTTCATTTATGGTCTTTGCATTCCCATTAACTAGTCCAGGACCTGTGCTGGCTAGTAGAAGTCCTCTGATTCAAAACCCAACACTCCTCCAGGATATTATTTTTTTCTTTTTTATTAAAGCTATTTTCATTTTCAAAACATATGCATGGATAATTTTTCAACACTGACCCTTGTAAAACCTTATGTTCCAAATTTTCCCCTCCTTCCTTCCATCCCTTCCCCTAGATGGCAAGTAATCCAATATATGTTAAACATGTTAAAATATATGTTACATCTAATATATGTATACATATTTATATAATAACAGGATATTATTTTTTGTCTGTTGCCTAAGGACTAGCCCAGCTAAATCTGGAGAAGCTTACCCTGGAACATTAGCTACCAGGTTCTGATAAGTAACCCTTCTAGGAAGGGTACAGGATCACAAATACTATCTTTCCATGTTTGGGAAAAGACCATCTAATTCCCTTGCCCCCAAAATGGTAGTCCCAAATTCAAATTTTACCTTAGTCATTTAGACTCACTTGTTGTGTGGGCTAGCCACTGAACCTTTTTCTGCCTCTATTTCCTCATCTATAAAATGGGAATAACTAGCACTATACATCCCAGGGTTGTCATGAATACCAAATGAGATCACATCTATAAAGAGTTTTACAAACTTTAATCATGTTATATAAATGTTGTGTGATTCAACTGAGTAATACTATGTCCAAAGATATGTATTCTTGCGACCTTTTTTGATGCTTTTGTTTTAATATCATTTTTATGAATGAACTCAATTGGAAGCAAATTCTATAACAGCACAGAACTCACTAGGATTAATTAGTAAAAGAAGTGGTAAATCTATGTCCTGGATGATTCCACTTGAGAGCATTAATAGCATAAGCTCACCTAGCACTGTGCTCTGTCAAGAGGGCAGTGGAATTCAGGAATTAACAGTTCCAATTCACAGAGTCTACATTATGTAAACCACAAGCAAGAGTTTCCCTAGCTCAGCACTTCTGGAAGGAATTAGCATAAAAATGATCTTACTTAACAGAATCTGATCATTATTTTCTAGAATGTACTGAAAATAATTTTCTACCTCCAACATAGGTTATTGATTCTGTGCTCCAAATCAATCCATTAGTGAAGGCAGATGGTCTCAAAATATCTAAGGTGACAGAAAGAGCATAGGATTTATTTTCAAAGAAATTAGGTTTAAATCTTGGTTCTAACCACCTGTGCAAACCACTGAACCTCCTTTCTAAGTCTGTTCTTCAACAGTCATTTCGAGAGTGGGGGTGGGAAATATTGAACCATATAACTTCTAAAGTCCTTTAAATCGATGATCCAAAAAAACTTAAGCCCTTGATGAAAAGATAATGACTCACACTTTTAGGTTTGCAAAGCACTTTGTATGTATTATCTCATTCCATCCTCACAACAAACCTGTGAGAGTGTTATTGTTATCTACATTGTATAGATGGGTAAAGGGGGGGAAAAAAAAAAGAGCTGACAAGAGGCTAATTGACTTATCCAGGACCACATAGTCAGTAAATGCTTAAAGTAGAATTTCAACTGTCTTCCTATTAATTCAAAGTCTAGCATTCTAATCAATGTACAACCCAGCCACCTCAGAAAGATGGCAGAGAAATCATAAAATTGGTAATCCACATGGTATATTAAAACTGAAGATTCTGTCTCTCTCTCCCCATCTATGGCTATCTATCTACACACAGATACACATATTATTTATTACTAAAGTCCTTTGCTGAATACACTAAAATGGAGCTGAAGATATTTAAGTTGAAAAAAAAGTCAAACTTTTAACGAGTGCTTTATTGGCACTGGTACTGGTTGGGGGCAACTGGATGATTGCTCCATTCTTCTTCATCTTATAAATTCAAGAATTCCTGAACTCCTCCTCCTCTCCATGTCTGTTTCAGCCTCTTCCAAACTGTGTTTACCTTGTGAAGCCTGTCCATTAACCCAGACACCAGCTGCAAGGGCTTCCAATGCAAAACAGAGACTTTTTTGTCTAGAAGCAACATGTGGTATCAATTTATCATTCTCAGCCACAGCAACAAGGAATCCACTCACTTTAAAAATAAAAAGGGAGTTGTGTAATTTAACTCTTAAGAGCTCCCCCACTTCCAATTTTTTTTAAAGGGGGGAGGGTGTAACAGAGAGGGAAGATCAGCAAAATGAGTTGCAGCTGGCGATTCCTGAGCCCCCTTACACGTTTGTCTATTTGTAGGTCACCCATTCAGTACAAGTGACTCTGGTGTGACTTTGGCACTCAGGGCTACGTCTCCAGAAGCCAGCCGGCAAACACAGCCTCTCCTCCTCCTTCACCCCTCCCCCATTTATGCACGTGATCATTTGCAAGCTCCAGTATTTCAACTATCTTTCTGCTAGACTTGTGGTCACTGATAAAGCAAAATGAGACTGCAAAGTGTCTTAATTCTATATTTGCATCTGCTGAAGAGGAGACGATAAAGAGTCACATGGGTATTAGGGTGTGTACCCAGCACAGAAAAATGAGAAGTTACACCTTCTGCAGGGGAAGCCCAGAGGGAGAAAAAAAATTCTTTAAAGTCCCTAAAAAAGAGACTTGGGAAGATGATTCCTCCTTGCATACCCCTACTTTGCAGGACGAGGGGGACTATGGGTATGGAGCATTTCACAAAATTCTAGGCTTTTTTTAATCAGGAAAAATTGTTATTTGAACTAGCACGATGCCTATAGAATACTGGTACTAAATGTTTATAGATTGATTGAATGATGGAGAAATAAGATAGATGAATGTAGTGGACAGAGAATTGACCTGTTTGAAATTTATCCCATTACCCATACTGGCTGTGTGACCCTGGACAATTCACTTTATCTCGCATGACTCAAAGAATTAGAAACTGAATATCCCTCAGTGGCTAATCAAATTATGGAATTACTGCACTTTAAGAATGATGAGCAGGATGATTTCAGAAACACCTGGGCAGATTTACATGAATCTATGCAAAGTGAGTGAGGAGAACCACAAAAACGATGTATACAGTCACAGCAACATTGTAACAATGATCAATGTGAATTAATTTAGCTATTCTATATATTCAGCCGTAGAATAATCCTAGATAATTCTGAAGGATTTTTGATGAAAGAGGCGATGGAATCCAATGCAGATCAAAGATTATTTTTAAAACTTTATTTCTCTCTCTCTCTCTTTTTTTTGACTGTGTTCTCTTTCGCAACATGGTTAATACAGAAATATGTTTTGCATGACTGCACATATATAATCGATCTCAAAGTGCTTGTCTTCTTGAGGAGAGAGGATTTCGAATTCAAAAATTATTTAAAAATTCAAGTAAAAAATTGGTTTTTTATATGTAATTGGGAAAGATAAAATAAAAACTTTTTTCTTAAGTAAACAAACAAACAAAAAACCTCACAACAATCCCAAACTCATACTTCAAGATAACCTTCTAAGACTGTAAATTGCAAAGGAGCTGATCTGTATTCCTCAAGGCAGTTTCATCATCTGGGAATTTTTTATACAGATGAATCACAAATCTAGCCCCTTATCCTACTTTGAGAATGTATCTGATAGTCTGTGACCTCAAACCTTAGGAAGGAATTTGTCATCAAATCTCTCTACAACTCAACCAACCAACTCTGATATGGGAGAGGAAATGTAGGTGATATAAAAACAAAATCTATCAATAAAAACCTCTTAGAAATGGATGACAGGTCTAATCCAACCTCCAGAGCCAGGTTTTCATAAACCTGGGAGACATAAAAGAACCTCTGTCTTTTTTTTTTTTAAATAATTTTTTATTGATAGAATGCATGCCAGGGTAATTTTTACAGCATTATCCCTTGCATTCATTTCTGTTCCGATTTTACCCCTCCCTCCCTCCACCCCTTCCCCGAGATGGCAAGAGTCCTTTACATGTTGAATGGGTTGCAGTATATCCTAGATACAATATATGTGTGCAGAACCAAACAGTTTTCTTGTTGCACAGGGAGAATTGGATTCAGAAGGTATAAATAACCCGGGAAGAAAAACATAAATGCAAGCAGTTTATATTCATTTCCAGTGTTCTTTCTCTGGGTATAGCTGCTTCTGTCCATCTTTGATCAATTAAGGCTCTCTTTATCGAAGAGATCCACTTCCATCAGAATACATCCTCAAACAGTATCATTGTTGAGGTATATAATGATCTCCTGGTTCTGCTCATTTCACTCAGCATCAGTTCACGTAAGTCTTGCCAGTCCTCTCTGTATTCATCCTGCTGGTCGTTCCTTACAGAACAATAATATTCCATAACGAAGAACCTCTATCTTAATAAACTTTTTTTTTTCTTTTGGACAAGGCAATTGGGGTTAAGTGATATAAAGTGTTAAAAGCCTGAGGCTGCATTTGAACTCAAGTCCTCCTGACTTCAGGGCTGGTGTGCCATCCAGCTGCCCCCTTAATAAATTTCTAAGACTGAGAATGTTATTCTAGTAGGGCAAACCCTGGTCAGTACTGGGCAGCTTGCTGTACTTGAGAGTCTGGAAGAATCCAGGTGGAACTGTGCCTTTTGACACTCACTAGCTAGCTGAGTGATTGCAAATTATTTAATATCTTTGAGGTTTTTATGTAAAATGGAGCTAATAATACCTATAGCACTTACCTTAATAAGTTAACACATGTAGAGTACTTTGCGAAGCTTAAAGAACTATACAAATGTATCATAAACATTTATACACACACAGGCTTATTATTATTATTATTATGGTAGTGATGGTGGTCCTTAAGGTTCCTATAATTAAGATTATAAGGATAGGCACTGATTAATAATGAAAAAAAATCCACCACATACATACAAAAATGAAAAGAGAATTAAGGTAATTATCCATATAATTAAGACAAATTGACTTTTACTAGAAAAACACAGTTGAAGCAAAAGTGTTTCTGGCATTTATAAGTTACAACAAAATAAGACAGTCTTTATCCTCAAAGAATTTATCTTTTCCTGAGGATGGAGGAGAGATGGAGAAGAGAGTAACAGGTACAAATAAATACAAAATTTTATTACTTAATCCCTTTAGTAATTTGTATGCAGACAGCCCATAAATGCCCAGTGCAATTTACCAAAAAAAAAAAAATAATAAAAAAATAAAAAATCCCACAGTGCAGTTCTTAATAGCACATGGAAAGAAGTGAGGGTGAAGGATAGCCTGAAAAGGGACATGATGATGACCAATTAATTTCTAGGGCTTGAAGGTACAAGATAGGAGATATTCTTCCCTGGAATTATTTCCAGGGAAGCCTATATCCTCCAACCAAAATAGATTAAAAAAGAAAAAAAGATTGGAAGAAAATTGAGAGAATGATTCCAAGTCCCCAGACACCTAAGAACAATTTAACTTGTAGTATACCACCTGGGTGATGAGATAAAAGAATCCCACTGTGACGTATGGATAGTCAATGGTGGGAAAGGAATTGGTTCCTTTTTCACTGTCTAGTTTTTGCAAAATATTACCATCATTTAACACTACAATAACCTTTGCCTTTCCAGTGCCCATCTGAAAAGAGAAGCAGGAAGGTTATAATACTCTCAAATATTTCTCATTTCTCATTTCTGGGTTTGGATTGTGCTGCTCCATTTTAAATACTTTTATTTATAAGCTGTTTTAAGATCTGTAAAGCACTTATTCACTTTGTGAATCCTATCCTATTCACTTTGATCCCCAACACAATCTTGTGAATTAGCTACTCTTATTACCCTCATTTTAAAGATGAGGAAACTAAGGCTGAAAGTTTAAGTGTGACTTCAGGGGTAACAGAGTCTTGGGGCAGGATTTGAACTCGGGGATTTCCATACCATGAGTCCAGCTCTACACAAATGAATTATATCATTTGATTTTAACACTGAGAATTTTACAGTTTAGGGCCTTGTAGAACATCCAGTTCAACTTCGTGTTTGTAAAGATGAGGCCCTGAGAAGCCTAATTCTTATGCAAGATCACACAGTTAGTTTAGTTCTATAACAACAAAACCCAAAACAACCAAAAATTTTAAAACCACCAAAAAAATCCCAAATCAACAACTACAGTTTGCTTAGAGACAAATTTCCAGAATCCCAACACTCCATCGTCACAATGCCTTGTGGGCTTCAGCTTGAAATAATTTAGAAACGTGGTTCAAAAGGATCCCATTTTGAAGTTAAAAAAAAAAAAAAAAAAAAAAAGACCGTAAGCATTTATAAAGTACCTACTAAGTGCCGAGCACTGTGCTAAGTGCTTTTTCCTCACAGCATTCCTGGGAGGCAGGCGCTATTTATTATTATCCCCATTTTACAGCTGAGGAAACTGAGGCAAACGACAGGTTAAGGAATTTTCCCAGGATCACAAAGCTAGGAAGTATGTGAGACTGGATTTTATAGTCAGGTTTTCCTGAGTCCAGACCCACTTCTCTATCTACTCTTCCACCTATTAGGTAAGTAGGTTGAAACTTGCACTGATGAATGTATAGATGCCTGATATAATGGAAAAACAAGCCCATATGACTTAAATAAAAACTCAAATGAATCCAGCCTTTGTGTAAAGGGGTTGTGAAATCAAAGGCGATCTGCTGAGAGCAGAGTTGCCAGACGAGTCCCATTCCGAATCTTGTCTAAAACATTAAAAGTTTAAACCCTTAAAGTGTTTGGGGGAGGGGAGGAGGAGAGGGATGATGGGCTGAAAATAAATACTGTCAGGGACTTGGCTGAATGCATCGCATTTCCAGTTAGAAGCAAGATTTCCAGTTAATTTGTAGACAACAAGCCCCTGCCCACGAAGATATTTAATAACTAACATTTGTTTCAAGTTTTCATTGAATGGGCAAGTGACAGGTCCAGCTCACTCATAAGGGAAAATGAATAAATATATATGGAAATAAATTTGGGACCTGAATAATATAAGAGGACTCATGGAACAATAAATGAGAGAAAGAGAGAGGGAGGGAGGAAGGGAGAGAAGAGAAAGAGAAGAAGAGAGGGAAGGAGAAAGAGAGGGAGAGAGGGAGGCAGAATGTGTGTAGGGTGGAGCTGTCACCTAAATCCACAAAGGAAAGTTTCCCTCCCCCTCCCCCTCTCCAAATGGAAAGGAAGAACTGGAGTGGGTAAGAAAGACCTCTTAAATAGCATGAAAACAGATGGCTATCACTGTACCGAGTCATTTTTGCCGGGGTGTTCTCTCTGTGTGTGTTTTTAAATTCAGTCTTTTTTTTTTTTTTGCAACCTCTTTCCCCAGCTGTTTCTGTTCTTGGAGGGCAAGAGAGAACATTCCATTCCTCAAAGCCAAACCTGAACTTCCGTCATACGAGGAACATTCAAACTCTGCTTTGGCAACATTCTGCCCACACCCACTCCCCTAACTCTCAGCAAACTCCCCTTTTCTATTCCCCAAAGCCTTTTGTCCTTGTCCCTATCCCCCCCACCCTTTTTTTATTCAGTAATTTTCGGCTGTGACTGATTCTTCCGGATCCCATTTGGGTTTTTTTTTTGGCAGAGATACTGGATGGTTTGCCATTTCCTTCCTCGGCTCATTTTACAGATAAGGAAACTGAGGCAAGCCGGATAAAGTGATTGCCTAGGGTCACACGTCTAGACTCCAGGCCCCATTCGCTTATTTGCTGTGCTACTTAGCTTCCCTCCCTAACCCTTCCTCAATCCGATTACCTTTTTTACTCTTTTTGACTTAACAACTGGACAACCCCTCCTTGGTTAATAGCAATAATGGGGCACTAGTAATAATGCTGGCTCTGGATTCTGAGGACCTTGATTTTCACTCTCAGACAGGGTTCAAAATCCCAGACCTTGGACCAGTCACTGTGACCTTTGATAAAATCACTGGCTTCTTTGTTTATAGAATGAGAGGTTTAACCTAAATGGTCTCAGAGGTCCCTTTCCATCTTTATCTTTATGATCTTATGAAAATGTAATCTAAGTATGTCACTCACTTTTATTATAGATAGAATCCCAGTTTGATAAAGCAAAAAGTTGGATATCCTCTCATTGTGAAATTTCATGGGGTTGAGAGAAAAGAAGGTGATTAGATTAGTTAACCAACTCAGGATTTTAATTTTCTCATTAAGGTGATTAAAAAGATTGAAGATTTGACTTTGAAGATTTATCTATTTTAGACAAGCAACTTGATATAGTTTATACACATGCAGTCATATAAAATATAATTCTATATTAGCCATGTTGCAAAAGGAAACTTAGATCAAAAGCAAAGAAAAATGTAAAAAATTAAAAAAAAAAAAACAATGTTCTGATCTGTATTTAGACTCCATCAGCTCTTCCTCTGAAGGTGGATAACATTTTTTTCTTATTAATGTAGAAGGCACTACTATTTTCCCAATCACCCTTGATTTCTCAACCTTGATATTTAATCTGTTGCAAAAGCCTATTGATTTTTGCCTTCATAACAGCCCTCCCATAAATCCCCATTCTCTCCTCTAATATTATCACCATAATGATACAGGCCCTTATCACTTCATTCCTAAATTACAATAGCCCAGTGGTTGGTCTTCCTGCCTCATATGTCTGTCCCCTTTCCAGTCCAAATCCACTCATCTGTCAAATTGATGTCCTTAAAGAACACTTAAAAAACCAAAAATCAAACCAATAGGGAGGTCAGTGAGGACATTTCCCCCTACCAATACAGACTGGATTTTAAAGAGTTTTCTAGAGATACAGAAAAATTAATTACCTTGCCTATTTTAAAATACACCCAGCCAGTCTGGGTCAGAAGCCAAACTTGAATCCAGGCCTTCTTGATGCTGATAAATACTATTCTATAATGTCTTTCTTTTTTCTAATAATGTTTAGGAATAAGCAGTAAGTCAATTCTTGGATTAGCCACAGTAATGAAAAGAAAGGGCAGAAGAGAAATGGATAATACAGACAATACTTCAACCCCTGCCCTCTTCAAGTTTTTTTATTTTAAAAATATTTATTTTAGAGTTTTGGAACAGTCAATCTAATCCCCAACTCCACCCTATTGCTGAAAACTGGGCCCTGGGCATGACCCATAGACAAATAACCCAGCTGGAGAATCATGAGTGTGAGTATTGTCCATAAATGTTCAAACATAAAATACCTGAACTCAACTTCTATAACTGCATACAAAGATAGGAAGCCAGGCATATAAGCATTAGTGGGTGCAATTTCTGATTTTGGTAGCCTGGGTGGTCTCCTTGGGTGACGATGATGAGTAGGATGCTAATTCTGAAAAGAAGTCTTTCCTGTATTTACGACAATAATGACAATATCGAACTACTTTACCCCAAGATTTTTGCAAAGGAAAGATCAATGAAGGTTCTTCATCAGTCAAAACAGAACTGAATATTATAAAATCTAGAGTTAGGGAAGGAGGCTGAGTACGTTAGGCCATTTCAGAGTTGGATGGATTTATAGATTGAGAGGTGGACAGCGCAGCATGATGTAGTGGAAAGAATGCTGGATGTCAGGGTCTTTAGGGGACTAAGATTAAGATTCCAAGTCAGACAGAAGTTTTTGAGATCATTTAGCACAATCCTTTTATTTTGTAGATGAGGACCAGAAAGTTTATATCATGTCCCACGTTATAACCATAATAAAAGGCAGAGGCAAGACCTGAACTCAGGTTCTATAATTCTAAATCTGGTGAATTTTCCACTGTACTATCCTCCAAGGCAGTTAAACCTTTTGAGGCTCAGTTTCCTCATAAGTAAAATAGGAAAAATACATATACTACCTTTTCTATAGAGCTACCACAAGGATCAGATGAGATAATAATTTCAAGTTCTTTACAAAATGCTTTGAATGTGAGCTAAGGGAAGGTAGGTGGATAGAGCCTGGACTTGGAGTCAGAAAACTGAGTTCAAATCTCATCACAGACACTTAACTAAAACTTTGACTCTGGGCAAAATTACTTAATCCTTTTTGCCTCAGTTTCCTCATCTGTAAAATGAGCTGGAGAAGGAAATGGCAAATCTCTCCAATATCTCAGCCAAGAAAACGCCAAATGAGATCACAAAGAGTTAGACAAAACTGAAAGTGACTAATAGTGATTTAGCCTCACTCTTTCTTATTCCCTTTGAATTATGACACTTTAAAAATAAATTAGCTCCAGTCTAAAAATTAGATCTGAGGTCTTTAAATAAGCCATAGAGAAAAAAAAAATCAAAAGAATAACTATTAGTTTATATAACATTTGTTAAGGGCCTATTATGTACAAAGTCCTGAAATAGTCCTGAGGAAATTGGTATACTTCTAGACTGAATGAAGATAGAGTTGTTTATCTTCAAAGAATTAACTACCTGGTAAAGAGGCTAAAACAAGTCCACTAAAACAATAATACAAGTTATAATATTGCCAAATGCATAGGAAATATCATATAAAAGAAGCCTAAGCTTCAAGGAAGGGAGAAATCACTTAAAAAGGGGTGAAACAGAAAATGTGGTGTGTGTGGAGTGAGTGTGAGTGTGAGTTGGAGCAGGGGAAAACAGGAGAGAGGGTTTTACTGACTATAACAGGTATGGAAGAAGTAAAGCATAAAAAGAACTTTTGTGTTCTATATACCAGCTAAAGAGAAAGGGCTCCCTAACTCCATCTAGATTATACAACGGACAAACTGGTTACTCTGGGACCTTATCTCTAAGATCCCAGTACTGACTAACTACAGAGCAATGTTTTCAAACATAATCCTCAGGGATGATTAAAAAAACCACTGCGTGTTCTGAGCAAATTGGGGAAATAAAAATCTTTATTCATATGTATTCATTGAAACTAATGTTTTTGAATACACGTTGATTCGACAAGTACCCCAGTATTTGTATTCAGTAGATATTACACCTGATGGGCATTTTAGCAACAAGAAATAAAAGAGGAAAGAAGAGAGGGAAGAAGGATTAAAAAAAAAAGAAAGATGAGTAGAAGATAAGGAGGGAGGGAAGAAAAGGAAGGAAAGAAGAAGAATGGAAAGGAGGGAGAAAATTCTGAAAATACAATTTATTCAAACCATGCTTATAATTCAATTTTTCATTATAATAAAAGACCGTTTACCTCTGGTTCTTGCTATTTATATATAGCCTTAGACAAGTTATAATCCTTCTGAACCTCAGATTGCTTATCTGCAAAATAAGGAAATTGGACTAGATGGTCTCTGAGGTCCCTTCAAACTCTCAATTTATAATCCTAGGATCTAGGCAAAGTTAAATAGGCCACGTTTTGCACATCCTAGCTTGTCTTGGTATATCAAATTCACTTTTGCAGATTAACACAGAAGGAGAAGCAAACTGCTTGATATTTATTCGTGAGCCATCCTGCGAGGGCCATCTTTAATATCTAGAGGATTGCATTGCAGGTAGAGCTAATCTGTACCTGTGCATCAATGGCCTGATCCACCTTTCCCATTGCCAGTGCTTGCAGGCCTGGGCAAGCTTCACAGTGGCTGGAAGAAAGATATAAAATGTGAAGTGAGGAGCTTTTAGGCAAATGTTGCCTTTGTCCTGGACCTTTCTCTTCCGAAGCTTAATCTGAACTAGATTCACAGCTCTGTTACTATTTAAAATATGTAATCAATTTATGATTGAGCCAGGAGAGATTAGCAGCTTCAAAACTATTTGAGTTTTTGAAATATAACACATTTCAGCCAGCTAACCAACAATGCAGTCAGAATTCTCTTTAACCTTCACCTGGGTGATGTGAAACATAACTTTTCTTTTTTTCCTTTTTTTTTTTTTTTTTAGCCCCTAATTTTTTTCCTCTTTTTGTTCTGTTATTTTCAGAAATAAGAATCTTTGACTTAATGCAAATATATATTATGGGGAAGGGAACCTGAGGTATTAAGTGGGTGAATGAAAGAGCTTAAAAATTTGATTTCTAAGGTTCAGGAAAACTGCTTCCCTTCCCTTTAGCTTATGAATCTTTTGGCTTTAACATTATGGACGAACACAGTATTACCAGTTCTTTAGACTTTATGGCTTTGGAACTTGTTACTTCCCAACCCTTTCCATACGCACTTCTTCTTCTTGGGGGGGAGGTTAAAATGGGGGGAAGTTGTTATTTCAAGGACAACCCATTTTCCTTATTGCTCTTCTGAAATAGGTCCCAATGTGTGGGCATAAATTCTTTTCAACTCAGTCCAATTTATACAGTCGTACATAAGTACACACCCTGGAAAGACTGGGAAGGACAGAGGTACATTTTTTGGTTAAATGGGAAAGATGGAAAAAAATTAGTGCCAGTATTTACAAAATGGGCAATGGTACATGCTTTCAGAAACTGGCCATCTTTTGTACTTCAGTTGAGGCTAAATAAGAATGTGAGCAAAAACAGCATTGGGAACTCAAGTCAATAATACAACAAACATTTCTTAAGCACCAAATGTGTGTCAGATATTGAGATAGGTGTGGGATTTCCAAGAGAAAAACCAAACAATACCTGTCGGAAGGAGGAAAGGGGGAAAAGATGTACTCTCATAAGTAAATACAAGTGGACTACCTCCCATGTAGGGAAGGAGGTGAGGGGAAGGAAGGAAAAATTTGGATCAGAAAGTTTTGCAAGTGTCAGTGTTGAAAAATTACCCATGCATATGTATTGTAAATAAAAACTTAAAAAAAATTTTTTTAAAGTAAATACAAGGTAATTTAAGAAGGAAGAGCAATAGTATAAAATAGGGCACTAGACTTGATGTTAGGTCTAAATTATGACTAATTAGCTGCCTGACGCTGGGCAAATTACTTAATTATTTTGCAACTATGCCTCAGTTGCCTTATTTGTAAAAATGAGAAGGAAAGTCCCTTCAAACTTTAAGTCTATGATCCTTTGGCTAAAAATAGCTCACATTTATTTGGTGTTTTATAATTTAGAAAGCACTTTATACCATTATCTCATTTGATTCTGACAACAATACTGTGAGTCAGATACTAATATTCTTTCCATTTTAAAGGTGAATGACAAAAACAATGGGGAAGAGAGGAAAATATTCAACAAGCAAGTCTTAGTGTCATATATTACAATGCACGAAGGATTTTTAAAAAACACTTTATAGATCTTTAATTCATGCTAGAAGGAAACAGATCTTTTCTTGGGTCTAGTTACTGACCCTTTTCTAAACACTCTATTCTGATTCATTTCATTGTTCCATGGTAAGTCCTATACAGGCTTACCTGGTTCTGTATTACAAAGGATGGATTTCTACCTTTTTTTCCCCCCTTAAAACCGCAGAACGGAAAAGTATTAAATTCCTGATGATAGAAAAGGATGATACCTGTTAAACAAGAAGTGAATCATCCAGTGCTTCAAGGTGGGAGTATAATTTAAAAACAAAAGGCTCCAAGTCTCTGTGTTGGAACCCCCTCAGGAAAAGGGTATATGTTTCTTGACCATTAGCAAATCAACATTCATCCCAATAGTTGCCCTCAGAGCCACTCAGACATCTTGAGGGCTAATTTAAAAGCTAGCCTGTCATCAAAATGTGCAAGCCCTCATAACACTCCATTAGCACCACACCCTGACACCAAATCCCAACCGAAAAGGGATGAATGGCAGTTTCATATTCCAAGTTTGAACTTGCTTAGAAGAAATATTTATTTTAGGGACAATATTTTTAATATATTAAAATTTTAATATTTAATTTTAACCCTCCATCCCAACACACATACATATTATACACACAAACAAACATACATACATACATGTACATATGTAATATACATTTAATGTATATAATGTAAATATACATTTAGAAGAAGTGGATAGAGTGATTTAAAACCAGATGGAATTCTGGAAGTCATTTTGTTCAACACCTTCCATTTTCAGATAAGAGACTTGGAGAAGTGAATTGAATGAAGGAACAGAGTTGATTCCCAGGCTCTCCCATTCTAAAATCCAACACACTTTCCAGGATACCCCATTATCTTTCCCAAGTCTTTAAAGTGCTGAACCATCTGAACTGGAAACATGACTCAAGTAATCTCGCACTAATACAAGATTTCCTCTGTAGGGGCCAAACCTCACTGCCAGTGACTCAGCCTTAGTAAAGCTGACCCATTGTAAGAGTATTTGCTACCTACAGTATTTACAATCCCTAATATCATCCACCAGAGCCTAAATGACTGCCTTTGATGTCAGGAGTCAGGGATTTGCGGCAATGGTGGGGCTGTTGAATCATTGCCAATCCTTAGCCATCCTCACCCTCCTAAGAAACAAACACAGGACATTCAGAGAAAAGAAGAGAAAGAGAAAATTTGGTTCGATATGTCAAGTTGCAAAAAGGAAGTGGAATACACTGGCAGGCGAGAATATATAACCACGTAATGGACTCGAAGAGATGAACAAACAGAAGTCAACTCAAAAAAGTACTTTTATTGAGGTTCTGGAATACAGAATATAGGAAGAAACCCATTGGATTAAGACTCTTCTCTCTACAAGAGCTCATCTCAGAATAAAGAGAGCCAGAATATACTCCAGAGTAAGAGGAAGCGATTGGATATTCACTCCTCTATCATGAAATCCTGAAACAGAGGCGTCCTTAATTCTAGGGAGGTGTTAAGGGAATGGGTACATCCCTTATGTGACACTAGATTTCCTAGTTATACTCTGTGTATGTATTGAAAATGAAATATTTTTATTATCTTGTTTTTATGATGTATATGTATATATACAGTTAGAAGGCACAGTGGATAGAATGATTTAAAACTAGATGGGACTTTAGAAGTCATTTTGGCCAACACCTTCCATATATATGTGTATTTTTTTTTTTTTTTTTGGCTGAGGCAATTGGGATTAAGTGACTTGCCCAGGATCACACAGCTAGGAAGTATTAAGTGTCTGAGACCAGATCTGAACTCAGTCCTCCTGACTTAAGGGCTGGTGCTCTATCCACTGAACCCCCCTAGCTGCCCCAAGCTATACCTTGTAACAGAGAATTCAAAAGGAAGGAAGGTGGGGAGTCATTTCAGCAAAACCAACTAATACATCAATCATGTCTGATAGTCTGTACAATATTCCATACTCATATTTCCCCACCTCTGCAAGAATGGAGTTTCTCAACACTCTTCCTTGGTCATTATGATTACATAACATTCAGTTTAAGTTTTTTGGGGAGGAGGGGGAAATGACTTTCCAATTATATTGTTATAGATTTTGTGTATACTGTTTTCCTAGTTCTTCATTATTATACTGATAATTTAGACCTGGACTCAAATTCTCCAACTTTCTGTAATTCTACTTGGTCCTAACTTCAGGAGACCTTGAAGACAAGTATTTGGCAATGAAGCAAGGTAATTACCTACTAGTAGCAAAAATAAATCTCTCTCTCTCTCTCAATCTCTCTCTCTCTTTCCTTCCCTCCATCTTTCTCTCATTTCTCCTCTTTCCTTCCCTTTCTCTCTCCCTCTCTCCCCCTCCTCCTTCCCCCTTTTCTCTTCTTCCCCACCTCTCTCCTTCCCCTTGTCTTTCTCTCTCCTTTCCCTGACTCTTTCCACCCTCTCCTTTTCTCTCTCTTTCTTTCTTCTTCCCCCCATCTCTTTCTCTCCCTCCCCACCCCCTGCTTTCTCCCTCCCTCTGTCTGTCTCTTTCCTCCTCCTCCCTTCTTCCCTTGCTTTCCCCCAGTATGGCACAGTGCTCTGTGTTTACACACAAATGAGAAGCTAGGAGGGTAGCAGAGTTAAAGTTAGAGTTTAAAACTACAGGACCAATCTGACTAACTGTAAGGCTTCCTGTACACATAATACAATGAAAAAAAAAAAACCCACAAGAATAAATATTACTGAATCAATTCAAGGGTAACTTCAAGCAACACACTTCCAATCCCCTAAGGCTTTCTGAGGGAAGAAAATACACCATATTAATGATTTCCACAGAAACAAGTTCATCAGGTCCATTCAATCATAGCTGTGACCCTGGCTGGCCTTCCAAAGGAAAAAGGAAGCTGAGTCACAGATGCTAAGCCGAAGCCTGAAAAGGGGAGTCAGGATGCACCCTTGCTAAGAACTAAATATTTAATGTCATTTACAAAATAAAGTTAACAAGCTGGTTGTCTTTGGCTTATAAATTGCTGCCACTGTTGCAATGTCATCAAATGACCCTAAATGATCTATCTGGAGCCCTCCCTTTCCTACTAGATGAATAGGGAAGCAAAGGAGTCATTGGTGAAGGGGGGGCAGGTGGAATTGGGGGGTTAGGAGCAAAAGAAATGTGTGTAGAGGGCAGAAAAGTGGGTGGGTGGGGGGCATTTGGCAGGTTCTGAAGTAGGGAGAGCAAAAAGTGTCTATCAACAAATAGGAATTCCCATTGACAAAACAGGGGCCAGAGAAAAAAGAAAGGAAAAAAAAAAAAACCATATGGGGTAACTTTTATTCCTTTTTCCATCTATAGCAATTGCTATCTAAACTATACTAAGTACAACAAAGTATTTATTAACACTCACTTTTTTTACCTAACCCCAAAGGATAGTTTAAAACCTAATCTATTACCTTACGGTCTTCCCCACCTCCAAAAGGGTTACCTTATCTCCTAGCAGTACTAGTGGTGATTAATATTTACTAAGTGTTCAGAGAATCTAAGTCACTATCTGGAAGCTTAGAGTACTTAGAAGAACTCCCCTTAGTTCACCCTGTCTGATGATCAGCTGCCCTCAATTTAATCTTGATGGAAGGCTTTGGGTTCTTTTCTTTGCTAAGTGGTTCTGACAGATCATGTATGGGAAGGGATTCTTCCTTCTATCTCTTTACCCTTTAGCTCATCTATTAAGAACCCAGAGACCATCATTTCATAGATAGTCTCTGGCATTTATAAACCTTAAGGAAAAAAAAACTATATAAATTCCACAAATTCAGATGTGAATATGGGTGCACAAACATCTGAACACATATGCACAGATTCCCACTTTATTTTAGAAAATAAAAGCTGAGAGAAGTAAAATTTGAATTTTTAAGATGATAAACCAGGTTTTCTTTTTAAACACAGAATAAAGAGAGATTTTACTTATACATTTTCTGGCTACTAATTTAAGCCAGATATGTTATTCTAATACAGTCATGAAGACTGGTTTCTACCTCCCATCCCACTGACTTCTTTTTTTCTTCTTCTAAATAGGCTATTTCCATTCTTGGCAAAAGGAAACCTATTTCCTATAGCGTTCACATGTACCTACATATCAAACGCCTCTGGAATGACACTGGATTGTTGCCACATGTCCAAATAATGCACTCTTTGAAAATAATTATCAATTAGAAGGCCATAAAATGGCTCAGTGGTTCAACTCCCATCACGCTGTGTGGTATTTTGGCCACTGAACACAACGACCTCACATGAGTCAAAATATTACTTCAGTTTGCTGGGATAGTTTGTGGTAATGTATGGAAAAGGTTAAATTAAAGTACTAAAGCTGGATCAAATGATAATCCCAGGGTTGGGGTTGGTAGAGGGTCACCTACCCAAGGGTCCCACAAGTCATCATCCCAAAGGGACACCTCCCACTGGAGGAGGGGCTTAATTGTTAATAGTGGCAAAATAATAGCTTTTGAATCATCAATTTCAGTCCTAGGTAGCTTTCCAAAAACTGCAATTCTTTCCCCCCCCAAACCTCCCAGGTAAATAGTATTTTTCCCCCTAATTATAAATAAAGGTAGTTTTCAACATTTTTTTTTTTTGCTGAGGCAATTGGAGTTAAGTGACTTGCCCAGGGTCACATAATTAGGAAGTTATGTGACATTTGAACTCAGGTTCTCTTGACTTCAGGGCTGGTGCTCTATCAACATTCATTTTTATATGATTTTGAGTTCCAAGTTTTTCTCCTCCTCCCCTTCTTCCTCCCTAAGATGGCAATTTGATAATAGGTTACACATGTGCAATCATGGAAACATATTTACACATTAATCATGTTGTGAAAGAAGAAAAAGAACAAAAAAGAAAAGCCACAAAACACACCCCAAAAATGAAAAAATATATTTTGATCTGCATTAAGACTCCATAGTTCTTTCACTGGATATACAGAGCATTTTCTGTCATGAGAGCTAAGTCTATCATAATCGATCACACAAAATTTCTATTACTGTGTACAATGTTTTCCTGGTTCTGCTCATGTCACTTAACATCAATTCATGTAAGTATTTTCAGGTTTTTCTGAAATTCACCTGCTCAACATTTCTCATAACACATTACATTCGCCTTGTTCAGCCATTCCCTAATTGATGGGCATTCCCTCAAATTCCAATTCTTTGTCACAAAAAAAAAAATGAGTTGCTACAAATATTTTTGTACATATGGATCCTTTTCCTTTTTTTGTGATGTTTTTGGGATACAGACCTAAGTGGTGGTATTGGTAGATCAAAGACAGTATGTACAGTTTTAAATCCTCTGGGCTTAGTTTCAAATTGCTCTCCAAAATGGATCAGTTCACAACTCTTCTAACAATGCATCAGTGCCCCAATTTTCCCACTTCTTTAACATTTATCATTTCCCTTTTCTGTTATATTAGCCAATCTGATCATATGAGGTGATACCTTAAAAGTTGTTTTAATGTGCATTTCTCTAAACATCAATGATTTAGAGCATGTTTAATATGACTATAGATAGTTTTATTTTTTTCATCTGAAAATCACCAGTTCATATCCTTTGACCATTTATCAATTGGGGAATGCCATGTATTATTATAAATCTGACTCAGTTTTCTATATACTTAACAAATGAAGCCTTTATTAGAAACACTTGCTGTAAAAATCCTTTCCTATACTTCTGCTTTCCTCCTAATTTGGTTGCATTGGTTTTGTTTGTGCAGGACCTTTTTAATTTAATGTAATCAAAATTATTCATTTTGCATTTCCTGGTATTGCCTATCTCTTGTTTGATCATAAATTCTTCCTTTCTCCATCGACCTGACAGGTAAACTATTCCTTGCTCTCCTAATTCACTTATGGTATCATCCATTATGTCTAATAATGTATCTTTTTTTAGTATTTGGTGTGAAATAGTGATCTATGCCTAGTTTGTGCCATAATATTTTCCAAAAAAGAAAGAAACCCTATAATTCTTTAAGTTAGACTAAAATGTGAGTTCTTGGATTATTGTCTGAAAAATTCAAATGTAATAGCATAAGAGGTCTAAGGTCTAAATCTTTTAACATGTAGTCATGATCTGGATACTTAAAAAATAGCACAATCTGCCTGTAGTAAGGGGAATAACACTGAATATTTCCTGAAAAACTAGCAGATTCCCCCCCCCCAAGTTTCTGCTTTATACTTTGATGGATCTCTGACCTTGTTGATGAAGAACTCCCCCCATCCCCTTCCACCCATTAGTACAAATCATTAGAGCATCCCTGCCTTCTCAATCTGTGCCATGCTGGTCTGGGGTCCTACTGTCAAGCTCAAATCATCAATCTACTCCATATGCTGGAGGCCATATCTATTGATCTCTTCATCTTATTGGGCACCAAGAGAGCACATGAGCTATGCATGTGTAACCCCTTTTTCTAGCTATAGCAATTAATTGGAAATGGGGGAGAGTGGAGTGAGGAAGAGGAAAAGGTAAAGGATGACATAAATGTTCTCTTAATCTGACTGTTAAAAAGATGTAGAAAAATACCTTTGCACCCATCCATGTCCAATCAGTTTGCTTTCCCTCTTCTAGGGTCTTTCTTTCTCTTTCCAGAAAGGAGAAAAAGCCAAACTTAATCACAGGAAAAGCAAACTTACTACAGTCCAATCTTGAGCATTAACTGGAAGGGAAATAATACGCCAGGAATAAAACAATAACGCACATATACACACGTACCCAATATATACAATGAGAGATAATCTTAATGCCTATTTGTATTTCATGAGTACTCTGGAATTAGAAACTAAACTGATCACACAGAAAATTTTAAAGTCAGGGTGATAGGTTCTAACAGAAGTACTCAGTTTCATAAATGGGTATATCTCAGTGATTTGGTAGTGGAGATCACGTTCCTGGATCTCACCCTCACTCAGAAAGACAATATTAGTTTCCCAATTCAGGAAAGAATGGTTCTGTGCACATGTTCTATCTCTGTCTCTCTCTTTCTCTCTCTCTCTCCGTCCCTTCCTCTCTGTTTCTGTCTCTATCTCTCTCTACCCCTTTCTCCCCACTTTTTTTCTTTTTCTCCATCCTTCTTTTCCTTTCTCTATTTCTATCTTTCTCTCCCCTCTTCTGTCTCTTTTTGTTTGTCTATCTCTCCCTTTCTACTTCTCTTCCCTTCTGTTTCTCTTTCTCCCTCCTTCTTTTCCTCTCTATTTCTCTCTCTGTGTGTCTCTCTCTTCCTCTCTGTTTCTATCTCTCTCTTTCTCCCTTTCTATTTCTCCCCTTTCTGTTTCTCTTTTTCTCCCTCTTTCTTTTCCTTTCTCTATTTCTATCCCTCTCCCTCCCTCTCCCTCTATGTCTTTCTCTCTCTATTTCAAAGGCCAACATTGGCAGGTTTTATCTTTTTCATTGAGTGGGATAAAGAAGGCAAAGCCCTGCTTACTAAATTTACAGATAACATAAAGCTGGGAGAGTTAACAAATAATAACAATACTTTGCACTTCTACTATATTCCAAAGTTAAACATCTATTTTATGTCCATAATAATAGTTAACATTTATGTAGCTTTTAGAGTTTGCAAAATACTTTAGAAAGCATCTTTACAACCACTTCAGGAAATTAGATGCTATTATTATCCCCATTTTACAGATAAGGAAACTGAGGCAGGCAAGAAGTTAAATAATGGCTAACATAACTTTTTGTTATGGCAGTTATTGTGCTAAGTATTTTACGATTATTATCTCATTTGATCCTCACAACAACCTTAAAAGGTAGATGATATTATTTTCCCCATTTTATAGATAATGAAATTGAGGCAAACAGGTTAAGTGACTTGCCTAAGATCACAGAGCTAACATGTGAAGCCAAATTTGAACTCAGGTCTTCCTGACTCTGGTTCCAGCTCTCCATCCACTACACCCTTCCTACAATAATCCTGGAAGGTTGATGTTACAAGTATAACTATTCCCATTACATAACTAGAGAAACTGAGGCTGAGAAGATTGTGATTTTTCTAAATTCACATAACTGGTAAATATCAGAGAAGAGCCTTGAACCCAGGCTTTTCTGACTGAAAATGCAGCATTCTATCCCCAATCCTTTACTAACATTCTAGAAGATTTTGATAAGACTAACAGATGGGCCTGAACAAAGACAAAACTACCTCCAGAGACAAGTACAGTAACTGAACCTAGTAGATGATTAATAAAAACTTGTCAATTGACTACTGACTACTTAGACTCAAAAAACCCATGTGCATGTGATTGTTGTATTTCTTTTTGGAGGAAGGGGTTCAGAGAGAAGATAGGAAGAAGACATATGTTCTTGTTCAGTCATTTCATGACCCCATTTGGGGTTTTCTTGGCAAAGATACTGAAGCGGTTTGCCATTTCCTTCCACAGCAAAAATTTTTTCAGTCATGTCTGACTTTTTGTGACCCCATTGGGGTTTTCTTGTCAAAGACACTGGAGTAGTTTGCTATTTCTTTTTTCAGTTCATTTTACAGTTGAGGAAACTGAGGCAAACAGTTACAATGACTTGCTCAGGGTCACACAGCTATTTAGTATGTGAGACCACATTTGAACTTACAAAGATGAATTTTCCTGACTAGGTCCAGCACTCCATACACCGCACCAGGAAGAACAAATAGATTTTTGTTAATGGAAAAAACTAAAAAACAGAACAATTTAAAACAAATTCATATGCACTAAATGGAAAACATGCCTCCATAGGTTAAAAAAAAAACATCCCCCCAAAGTACAGGTATAGCTTCCTCTCTACGTATCATGTTTCCTTGATAAACCTAAAAGGTTTGTAACTTCAAAATTACTATAGAAATATGGGCTATTATTATTATTAAATAAGCAAAATTCTGCATCTGTGTTTCCTTTATTTAGTCTGGCCCCCAACTCCAAACAAACCAAACAAAAAGTTGTATTGTTTCTGTACTTAGAACCAAAAGCTTTCCTGATCAAAAAGCTAATGCTTTTATGTAATGAAACCAATGGAATAAATATTTTCTCTCTCTGAGTGGTCCTTGTGCTAAGATTAAGTTTTGCATATGAATGCAAAGTTCACTTGGGTTCTCCTTTGGTGCCTAAGGACAAGAGGGCCTTTAAGAAAGGGAAGGATGTGATGCTGGCCCCTAGAACAAGCACACCTGGCATGGGGCCAGGTACCCCAGGTGTCTTCAGCACACAACAGCAGCTAAGATCCTCTCTTCCCTTCTGAGCTGAGATGTTCAATGTCTAAATGAAAGCTATCTGATGTTCTGCTGTATACCTCACTGTGAACGGAAACCGTGCTGAAATGTTTGAGACCCACAGGATAGTCCTGGGAGCTGCTCACTGGCCCCAACTTTTTTTAAGCTGCCTTAAACCACCCTGCTTTTTAAAAAATGAGCCAAATAAATTTTAGCCATTTTCTATCATCTATGGCTTTTTACCTAAAGAAGCTGCAAAAATAGCTTCATTATTGAGAAGTGATCAACTTCTGTCTCATTATTCCAAGCACCTATGAAACGTCTAATGAAATAACCTGCATGCAAACAGGATGAAAAGGAGGACTTCAACTATTTGTATACTAAATCTCTATTAAAAGTTGGGCAAAATGCAAAATCCTTGGCTTGCCTTTCTGATCGCTTCATCCTTCACAAAGCAGAAGATATTTTGAGGAGTATTGCCATGAACCTAATTCTCCTAATTTAGGAGAAATAGAATCCTGAAACAAGATAGGAAGAATATTCTGGAAAAAATTATCTGTAAAAAAATGATGTCTTTATATTGGATCACTTGCTGACTAGGAGAGGAGTGGGGAGAAGGGAGGGAAAAATTAGAATACAGGCTTTTATAGGGGTGAAAATTATCCGTGTGTGTGTGTGTGTGTGTGTGTGTGTGTGTGTGTATGTTTATTTTATTTTTTGCTGAGTCAAGTGGAGTTAAGTGACTTGCCCAGGGTCACACAGCTAGGGAATGTTAAGTGTCTGATTTGAACTCAGGTCCTCCTGACTTCAGGGCTGGTGCTCTATCCACTGCACCACCTAGCTGCCCTCCATGTACATACTTTGAAAATAAAAAGCTATTATTTAAAAAATTAAAAATTAAAAGTATATAAATATTTACATATTATTTATTATATATTATTATTGTTTATATATTAAATTTACATAAATAAAAATGTTTAAAGATATCTTTTGCTTTTATCATAGTTGTTTTTACAATATATCTCCCTTTTCCCTCTCCACCCAGAATTTTGCGACCCTTCTCTTTTAACAAAGGAAAAAAGAGGCAGACAAAACCCATCACCCACAACTGACAGCATAGGCAACATTCCACATCAATAAACCCTCCTAAACCCTACAACAGAAGAGAAGTTTATTTCCTTATCACTTACTGGGATCAAGATTAATCATTACAATTACACAGGAGAAAACAACAAAACAAAACCTACCAATTATTTCCATATACATAATATGACATACACAACACAAACACAAGAGAGGATTCAATATGAAACCATGAAATTCCATTTCACACTGTTTACTTTTTCTTAAAAAAAAAAAAAAAAACAACTAACTATATAATAAATACTACATCTAGTTTTCAAAGCTACCCTGCTTTTCTGGGCTTCCAATATAGTGCCTTTTGTTTTTATTTTTATAATTATATCTATTTTTTTCTCTAGGATCTAATACCTTCATTCTGTGCAAGTTTGTGTTTCTCCAAATTTCCCATATTCCTCATTTCTTCCAATATTCCATGACCATGAACTTTCATTAGCGTTCTCTCCGTATGTGTGTGTTTATGCATGTATGTATATGTGTATATATAGTATAGTATGTATATAAATGTTATACACATATAAATGTATATAAATGCTCACCACTGCTTTTAGCAACTTATATATATATATATATATATGTATGTATATACACATGCATGTTTTATTTCTCCTCCCAAATACATGCTTGCCACTGCTTTTAGCAACATATATATATATATGTGTGTGTGTGTGTGTGTGTGTGTGTGTGTGTGTTTATACACATGCATATTTTATTTCTCCTCCCAAATACATGCTCACCACTGCTTTTAGCAACATATATATATATATATACACATATATATGTATGCATATACACATACATGTTTTATTTCTCCTCCCAAATACATGCTCGTCACTGTTTTTAGCAACTTATATATATATGTATGTTTATACACATGCATGTTTTATTTCTCCTCCCAAATACATGCTCGCCACTATTTTTAGCAACTTATATATATATATATGTATGTTTATACACATGCATGTTTTATTTCTCCTCCCAAATACATGCTCGCCACTGTTTTTAGCAACTTCTCAGTTAATAAATACCCAGTGTATTCCCAGTTGTGTTACACAAAAAATTCTGCCACGAATATCTTGGTATGTGTGTACATGACCATTCTATCCTTGGGTGAGTGAGTGAGTGAATGAGGCATAATATTATTCAGAGTCTGATATAATCTAGGCCAGTGATTCTCAAAATTGGTGTTTGTCACACCAATTAGAGGCATTTCATCCTAATTCTAATACCGGTCCCTCTGGCTGTGTGACGCTGGGCAAGTCCTTAACTTTTGCCTCAGTTTCCTCATCTGTAAAATGAGAGTGATAATCGCATCCATCTCTCAGGATAACATTGAGGAATAAATGAGATAATAATTGTAAAGATTTAGCACTGTCTGGCACATAATGTTATATTATAAATGTTAATTGTTGGTATTATCATTATCATGTAAATAGATGAATATAGGGAGGGACAGTATACAGAAAATGGCAGGGAATACTAATTCAGGGAGAAAGTATTTCTGGCTGAGGAAATCAGGAAAAATCCTGAAGACTATGTGAGAGAAAGGAGCATGAGCCTGGAGATAATCTGAGGACAAAGGGAGGGGAAAATGGATGACAAAGGGTCCTTGGAGGCTTAGAAATCCTCGAGTCCCAGAGCCCTTGAAGCAAAGAGCTGCTTCTCCCTCCACTAGGAGCCTGGGCCCTGTAGTCAGCCTGTCTATCCATCTCCCTAACCCATCATCCAGCACTGAGCTTCAGAATCAATGAAAGCATTCAGAAAGGGATTACATCACTTCATTATGGGCAGCCTTTGTGGCCCAACAATCAAGGGGGCAAAGACAGCGGCCAAATCCAGACATCTTTACTTAAGAGACAAGGTCCCAGAAAACAAGGCTTAGTACAATAAGAGAGGAAAAGTCAAAATGAAGTTCCTCTTAAGTGGGGATCACTGAGCCAGTCTGAATCTTTCCAACATAAAAGGAACGGGGTCCAATAGCACAAGAATCCTTTGATTTGTATTATGTAAAATTGATATGTAAATTATATAAATTTTACTTTCAGAAACATTTCCCAAATGTCACTAAAATAGCAAAATTACTGTGGGGGAGGAAAAACATAAGTCATTTCTTACTAATGAATGTGCAGTCTCATGTCTTATTTTCTTTAACAAGTTTTGGGGAAGTGTTTATCCTGGATAGAGAGTAAAATTCTTGTGAACTAAAACAAAGCATAGATACAAATTGATACAATACAGCCTTGTACCCACTATGGTTCCAAAACCATTTTTTTCAGACAAAGGTTGGGTCTCATATCCTTAGCTCAACAAATGGCACCTGTTCAAGGGTTTCAGGAGAGATATGAGTATATTTACATAGCACCCCACTTAAAACAGATGTCACCTAATACCATGTGCTATAATAAACAAGATAATTAAAACAGGATATCCTGAAAAACTGTCCTATAGATTGATTTTTACCTCTGCATTACATAGTTCTTGACAAAATTAATAAATACCCAAGGGCCTATTATTTAGGATCATAGCTTGAGAGCTGGAAAGGAACAGCCCCCTCATTTTACAAAAAAAGGGAAATTGAAGCTGACTGACTCGAAGTTTTTCTATTTATTGTTCAGTAATTCATGGATAAACTCCTATTTCCCTTGGTAGAAATGACTACCTAGAGGGTTTGTGCCAGATGGGAGACAGAACCTACCTCCTGCTTCCAATAAATTCATGGTATAATGGTAAAGTGTGCTGGATTTAGAATAGGAACAGGGAGACAAGTTTAAATCCTGGCCTGCCACCTACTTACTGACTATGGGATCTTGGGACAAGCCATTTAAACTTTTTTGTGCTTCAGTTTCCTTTCCTGTGAAATGAAAGGATTTGATTAGATGACCTCTAAAGTCCTTTCTAGCTCTAAAACTTATGATCAGACCAGCCTAATTTTCCCCACCAGAACCATTTTACAGAATTATTATTATAGAGCAGGACAAAAAAAAAGAGAGAGACTTAACAGTGATCAGAGTGGAGAGGGTGAAGAATCTGCTACCAAGTTATAGGGAGCAAAAATGATCCAGATTCTGTGTTTTTATGGATTGTTCTCTTCCATTTCAAGAGGGCTGTCTAAGCTCTCCAATTATTCTTACTGAGATGTCAACATGGTCCTAAATTTTAACTAGAAAATGGAGAGACTGGGAATAAAGGTACCTGGAATCAGCCCATCTATCCCCTGCTTCTTGCCTCAATAAGCCACTTATATGGCACCTAAAAAGGAGAGCAATCATGCTGTTTCTGCCTGAGAGCATGTGATCCTTTAATTTCAAGAACACAGGATGGTCATATCATCAAAGACCTCATTGTACCCCAAATACAAAAGAGCACAGACTGAAGCATCTGACCTTTATACAGTAAAGATTGGGGTTTGTATCAAGTTTTTGATCATTCATAGACTGTTATAAATTTTGTTTTTAATAGATTTTTTAAAATTTTAATTTTTAATAGTTTTTCCTTAAAAATTTCCCCCAAATAAAAGCTCCTTTTTCTTTTTTTTTAAAGACTAGTTCAGCATTTCACAAATCAGGTAATCAATCAAGAAAGGAAGCACACATACATATATATACCTTAAAATCTCCCCTCCCACAAACCTAGTGATTTTTTTATAAAGTTGGCAGCTAGCTGGAGTATGCTATTCTTTCCCCCAACATTTAAGATAAATGCTTGTTAACCAATTGAATAACTATGCTGCTGGTGTTGCATTTCCCTACCCAATATTCATTTTTCATAAAGAACCGGGGTCCAAATCCTGCTTTCTCATCTGTAAATTAAAAAACTGGACTTGTGGACTCCAAGATTCCTTCCACACTCCAAATCTATGATCCTATTTCAGGCTTCCCAAGTTCCCTCCAGGTCAAAATTTATAATCCTGCTTCAAGCTCAGTTGTAACTTCTAAAATTCAGTTAATAATGCCGGAAGAGGCACACAGAAAGCAAGCTTTTCTTCCTCTTTTAAATTAAAGTTTACAAATCCTAGCCCTTTCCCCTGGAATGAGAGATTTTTAAGCAGGAAGTTTAATTTTTGGAAAGAATAGCCTAAAAGGGCTCAAAGGGGAAGGCAAAATTATGACCAAATGAATAAGAATGTGGACAAAGATTTACTATGTGTTAGACATTATGCTAGGCTACAGTAGGTATATAAAGACCTAAAATGCAACAATTATTCTCCTGTTAATAATAAGCCTTTAGATCAAGTAGTGAGCATAATATGTGACGTTCATGAAAGAGTGTATAGGGTAATAAGGTATAGGTATACCAGGTACAAGAGCTTCACTAATGTCAAAGTAGAATTAAGAGATGTGTGCTGTGTATGAATAACAATGAATATGAGTAAAATAATAAGGCTATTCTGGCTGGATTCTGTTGTATATAAAAGAAAGGGACTATTAAAGCTGGATAGGTGGTTTGAGTCTAGGTTAGGAGGGGCTTTAAATGCCAAATAGACATGTTTGTAAATTGGAATTTATTGGGTGGGGGTGACACGAGATAAAATCTCTTTGGCCTATTATAGTTCTGTATAGTTCTGTAATAGATTGAAGGAGAAGTAGGCCTAAAATAGACTAATATCCAAAAAAATTATTTCTTAATGTTTTCAAATGGTTCTTGATGAAGACAACAGGTCATAATTCTATGCCAACTACAAATAAATAAAGGATTATTATATTAGTTTATATATTAGTTAATATATTAGCATGGGAAATTCAGAGTGCATAAATTCTTTCTACCATTTTTGTTATTAAAAATCTCATACCAGTTTCCTTATATGTAACATGGGAATGATACTAAAATTTATCTCCAAAGTTGTTGAAAAGATCTGATTAAATAACATGGGTAAAATTCCTTTGCAAACTTTAAAGTGTCAGCAATTATTTATTGTTGTTATATCACACTGGTTAACACTATTAGCTTATGATAATACTAAGATAGTTCAGTGTCTAATATAGTAAATATCACTGTTAATGTCTAATACAGTAAAAATCAAGGAGTGTACTTATAGGTTTATGAATATACCTAGATATTTTGGGTTAAGAAAAAAAGCCAACTTGAATATTCATTTATTCAATCAGTAACCATTTATTAGAGTTAAATGGTCAGGGGATAGAAAACTGGGTGTAAAATCAGGAAGAGCCCAAATCAAATCTAACCTCAGATCTAGATAGGTCACAATCTCAATTTGTCTCAATGTCCTCATTTGTAAAATAGGGATCATAATAGCAAAGGGCTATTGAGATAATAATTCTAGTGACTGATATATAGCAGTTACTTTAGAATTCTTAGCCATTGTTATTAAGCACTTGGAAGAGATTTTCCCCCTCAAATCCTAGTATACAATATAACCAAATTAGATGAGGTAATATTGCAAAACAAAACAAAACAAAAAAAAAAAAAAAAAAAAAACAGGAGGTGGGGATACTGAAAGCAGCTAAAAGTAAGGTGGGGTTGGGGGAGGGAGAGGAGAAATGTACTGAATCATAATAATACAACCATCAGTGGTTCTTGTGATAATCCATAATATGTTATTTAAAGCAAGTCCCGATGTTTCAGAGTCTCCATCTAACCTTTGAGGTTGTGATCAAACAAGGTAATCATACTCTTCCTACAACAATATCCTCCTATTAGAGAGATAAATACAAGGCTGAGCTGTAGGGCTGAGGCAGAAGAACTATATTCTTAAAGCCAATATCTAGCTATTGGATTGTTGATTTTTTCCCCCTCAGAATTCATTTCTGATAGGATACTGTCATCCACAAATGTGGAGGGAAACATAAAATTTTATAACATTTATGAAACATGCTAAAGTCATGTAATCTAGACAAGCTACATAAAACAGAACAATTCAAATTCCCATGATACTCAAAGAGACCTAGTCTGACTGTTCAGTCCCCCAGAATGGGAAAGCACAAAAGTTCAGGTTACCCCATAATAAAAAGGACAGATATTTCAATTGCGCTTTGGAGTGGTATGATCACCCTTAACAATGTTTGTATTTTAACCCAAAGTTTATGGCTAAGAAAATAAAATTTTTCTCATGCTTCCAGTTAAAAAAAAGTCTTAGATATCCTTAAATTTATTCTATTCTTCCCTATTCATTCTCATATTCTTCTCCGGTGGCCCACCTCAGTCTTTATTTCCATCTCCATATTCTCTCTCTCTCTCTCTCTCTCGTTTTTTCTTCTAGTCAATTCTTCCTTCCAGTTCCCAATCTTCTTCCCATTTTTCCTTCCCTGTGAGTCTCCTTCTCATTCTGCTTTCTCTGCTGGTATTCTTCTGAATATGTGAGATCAAACTAATAACAGATTTCCAGGATTTATAATGGAGTGTCCCTGCTCTTATATAAGGATAACTGTATGTACTGGGTAACAGATTGGGCATCTGCTGCTCAGATCCATTCTAGCTATTCAGAAGGATTGGATCAATGAAAGACTGGCCACCAGGTGATTTTTTTGTGTTTGGAAATATTGTAGCAAACTTACAAAGATGGAGAGAAATAGTGTCAATACCTGGAAATCATGATATTAATTGCTTCAATACACAATAACTGTAGGTAACATTTATGTAGCACTTACTCTGTGCCAGGCATTGTGCTTACAATATTACAATTATTATTTAATTTGAATCTCACAACACCCCTGTGAGCTAGATGCTATTATGGTCCCCATTTCATTAGATGAGGAAATTGAGGCAAATAGTAAGTTTCTTGCCCATATTGCATAGCTAATAAGTATCTGAAGTTGGATCTGAATGTTGATCTTCCTGACTCTAAGCCCAAATCTCTATGCACTGTGCCATCCCAAAATAAGAAGGAAGGTACTACAATATCAGATAGTTTAGAAACTATTTATTTAGATATTTGGAAACAAAGCCATGTTTAGAAAAATCATTTTAAATTTGAAGTAAATAAACAAATCAATTTCCTGATCTATATTCCTAATTTTTTTTTTAAATCAAGGATTCATTGTCTGAATCCTTCGCTTTTTTGTGATCTAAATTGGCCCAAAAGGGTTAAAAAAAACCCATGTTATTTTATTCATGCAAAAAAGCTATGAAAGCAAATTGAGTCTTTATTTGCAGTTATTTAGTATGTTCTTTTGGAAAGTTCTTATGATTATGAAATAATCTAGAATCTATCTACATGCTTTGCTATCCGATGAAAACATTACCTAATGCTTCCACCTTCTTCTAATCCTTTTTTAGGAATAAAGAACATTTGTCTTTAATATCACAAGCTCTTCAACTTCCCCCAGCCAACAGAAAATAGCAAGTAGAATAATAAGCTTTGGAGTAACAAAAATAAATCAAAATAATCAGGTAACTAAAAATAAGCACCATCCAAATGAACCAAACACACAAATCCCAAGTCATAAAATGACAGTACTTTTAAATTTCTATCAAAATATCTTGCATTTCTCAAATTTGTCTTCTTTCTAAGTTTATAGAGACCTGAGAAAAAAGCTACTATGGATTAGTCATCAGAAAGTACCAACCAAGCTTTTCTCTGGAAAGATCTTAGTATCTGCAGGCAAATTTTCCTTTTGGAAGTGAATAGGTGGTATATACAGATATGTAATTATAATTTTTTTATTGGCATGTGATAAAGTAATTAAGAAATTTATCTTCTTTTTTAGTTTTAATTTTAATAATATTTTATGCTTTTCCCAAGTATATATAAAGACAAATCTTATTTCCTCCTTCCCTTTCTCATATACCTCCACTCCATGATGGTAAGCAATTTGATATAGGTTATACATATACAAACATGTAAAACAGACTTTCTTATTAATGATTCTGTGAAGGAAGAAACAGACCAAAAGGAAAAACAAATATGAGAAAAATACAGTGAAAACAGTATGCTTCAATCTGCATTTAGATTTTATTAGTTCTTTCTCTGGATGTCAATAGTATTTTTCATCATAAGTCTTCTGGAATTTGCTTGGATCACTGTGTTACTGAGAAGAGCTAAATCAATTATAGATGATCATTGTTTAATATTCTCCCAGTTCTGCTTATTTCACTTTGTATCAGGTTGATGTAAGTTTTTCAAGTTTTTTCTAAAATCTGCTCAGTCATCATAAGAAATGTATTTTCATAGATTTAGAGTTGGAAGGGACCCAAGAGATTATGGGGTCCAACCCCCTCTTATTTTGCAGCAAAGGAAATTTAAGAACCCCAAGGTGATTGAACAGACAAGGTCAAACAAGTATTAAGAAGCAAAGTAGGATTTGAATCCAGTTCTCTGATTCACATTTTAGGGTTCATTCCACTATCCCATGCTACCATATGCTAATTTTGAATTTGAAAGCAGAAATACAAATTTGAAATAATCATAATAAGTGTGTGTAGACAACAGAATTTGAAGAGTATTGGACAAAGGGCAAGAAAACATGCTCCAAATACTGCTTCTGAAAACAGGTGAGTCATTTAATCTCTCAATGTCAATGTAATTTTTTAAGACTCAAAGTTATAGTTCAAAGCTAGTGACAGTTGGTGACCTATGGGGAATCTCCATATCTAGAACTCCTTATACTGATGAAACAACAGGTCCAGATCTTGCCCCCACCAAAAATATTCAGACACACTCATATGCCTACGTGTACACACAAATAACTCTAGGGATTAAATTACAAATATATTAGTTTTGGAATAAAGAAACAAAACTGTGTTGGGGTTAATGAATTTTGGGCTAAAAAATAAAAAACTAAACAACAACAAAAACTGACCACAAAACTATACTGCCTTGTACTGACTGCCTTGTACTGACTACAGTTAGTTTTAGGTTTTTGCAGTCAAATGAGATAGAGGACTGTGGGGCTAAAAAAAAAAAAAACAAAAAACAATTTAAATATTTTTGAAAAAGAAGTTGATGATACAGGTAAAGATCTGACTTTCTTTTTAATACTAGTTTCTTAAATATGTTGTTTCTTCTTAAATTTTCATAAGGTAAATGGAAGTTGAGAGTGTGTGCATTGTTACTGAACTACATCTCCATTTTTTAAAGTATGTTGTTTATATTGGATTACTTGCCAATTAGGGGAGGGAAATTGGAACACAAGGTTTTATAAGGGTCAATGGTAAAAAAAAAAATTATCCTTGCATATGTTTTGAAAGTAAAAAACTTCAATTAAAAAAAAAAGCAAAAGTATGTTGTAGAGTATGTCATTTCAATCATGTCTGATTTTTCATCAACTCACTTGGAGTTTTCTTGGCAAAGATACAAAAGTGATTTACCATTTCCTTCTCTGGCTCATTTTAAAGTTTAGGAAACTGAGGCAAGTGACTTGCTCAGGGTCACACAGCTATGTCTTGGACTCATAAGGATGAGTCTTCCTGATTCCAAGCCCAGCGTTCTATCCATTGTACCAAGAAATACCCTCAGCTTATGTGAATCAGCATCTACCTATTTGGCAATTTAAATTCTTAAAGATTCCTTGGGAAGGAGGAAGGGAGAGAACATAAACATTTATACAGTACCTAATAGGTATGATCTTCACAACAACCCTGCCAGGTAGGTACTGCTATTATCCCCATTTTACAGCTGAGGAAACCGAGGCAAAAACAAATCTTAGACTATTTGCCCAAGATCATTTTGTTTTGTGTCTAAGGGAAGATTTGAACTAAGATCTTCCTGATTCTAGTCTAGAGATCTAGGTATTGCCTTGTCACCTTTTTGTCCTTCCTAGGGGACTGAGGAGCTTATGAGCCCAGGCTCAAAAAACTATGGGTCAAAGGAGAAACTTGAACCCAGATCTTCCTCATTCTACTCATTAACATTACAGCTTCTTAGCATCTGGAAAACATAGTAATCTATATGAGAATGAGGCAACTAGGTAGTGGGCTTGAAGGGAGGACACGAGTTCAAATTTGCCCTCAGGCACTTAGTTGTGTGACTCTAGGCCTGTCAAATAACCTGCCTCAGTTTCCTCATCTGTAAAATGAGCTGGAGAAGGAAATGACAAACTATTCTAAGATCTTTGCCAAGAAAACTCCAAATGGAATCACAAGGAGTTGCACGGGACTGAAATGACTCAACAATACTACCAGCCAATCCTGAATTAGGAACCTGAAAAGGTCTGCTCTTTTAAATTTCAACATTTCTCAAATATTCTACCGCCTGCAACTATGGTACAAAAAGCAACAGCCTGTATCTTCCAAATCTATTCTAGATTGGAAAACCTCCTCAGTTTCTAGTTTCCAGAAATTCCCCTGTTTTATGTGCTTGCCCTAAGATCAGCTGTATTCTCACTTCATCATTACTGCTCTTAAGTCTGGAATTTTTTCTCTCTCTCTTCATGACCACCAGCTCCTGTCTTTTCTCAAGCCCCAGCTAACAGCCCCCTTCAATTCCCTTTAATTCTAGTGTTTTTCCTCTGATGATTATCTCCAATTTATCCTAAATATAGCTCCTGTTTATACATAATTGTTTTCTCTTACATAAGTGTTGTCTCTTTCATTAGATTGTAAACTCCTGTTTCTAAGAGTAAGGAAGGACTGTCTTTTGCCTTTCTTTGCATCCCCAGGACCTAGAACATAGTAGGCACTTAATAAATTATTACTGACTGACTGCCCTCACAGCTGGAACCCCCAAAATATTATCTGGAAATAGGCTTAGTTAAGATTTAACAACCAGTGATTCCTGGAACCAAAAAACAAAACAAAACTCAGGAAAGGGAGGGGAGCAGGGAGGAACTTTCAACTGTATTAGGGAAGGTCTGATTGTATCTTTTCTTCTGGTTATATAAACGGCTGGTTATCTTTAAAAAAAAAAAATGACCTTCTCCTGTGAACCATATCTCTCACACCTGTGCTAAAGTTAAGGCAGTCAAGGATAAAGATTGAAAGCATAAGAATGAAGTCTACCTTGAGGGAGTAGTCCATATGCCAGAGAACTGTGGCTATCTGATGGGGAGGATTAGGAGACTAGAATTACCTGTTCCAATAACCTAATCAATACGGCTTCTGAGACCCGATGACAGCACCAGCCTTTCCTGATAACACTTCTTCATTAAAAATACTTTGAAGTCCAGTTAGGTGCTTCCAAAGAACTCAAAGCACTCTATTAAAAATATCTGAGAGATTACAACAATGTAACTGGATGTAACTACAGAAAGTAAAACAAAAGGAATGAGTACTGGAAAATCATAATGACCAAGTCTGGTCATAAAGCAGAATGGGGGGAAAAAACAAAAAATAGAAATAAAAATTTATTTTGGAAAAAATAGCTCACTCGTACTCATACATAGCACTTAGCCCAGTGCCTTAAAAGTCAATCTCTGTGTGTGGCACATATTTATAATCCCTGCTGGAGAGGCCGGGGAATCTCTTGAGCTCAAAAGTTCAGAGTTACAGACCAGTATAATTGGTTATCTGTAGTAAATTCAGCATTAACTTCAACACTCATGTCTCAGTTTCAGGCATGTTGTCCCTTTTCTCAAACCCTTCTCAGGGTATCCAATTCAAACCACCCTCCTTCTCCTGCCACATATCCCAATCTATGATCAACGCAGGAGAAATTGGGCAGAGCTGAAACTGAAAACTACTCTCAGAAAAGTTTGAACTGTGGCCTGGAGGCAACTAGCAGAACGAACAATATCTGTCAAGAGTGTTTCTTGGAAGGATGGAGTGCCAGAAAGAAGTCTGATCACCCTAACAGGTAAGGGGAACATTACTGCATCATTAACAATGACACTCATTTTCTCTCTGTGACAATTTTAATCCTTATCCCCAAACAAGGACAACATAGAATTTTCATGGAGAAAAAAACTTCCTTTGTTGGAACTGTAAGTAAAGAGATTTTTGAAAATTAATTTCAAGATTAGAAACTGTAGCCTTAAAAGCAGCATGACAAAAATCAATAATTACCACTTTGGATTTATAAGTTGTTGTTGTTTTTAATGGATTTAACATTTGAATAACTTTATAACCTTCCTAGATTGATATAATGGCTTTCTCTTGAGAAATACAAAGCTCTACAGAGATGTTATTGTATTTGTTTTTTTGAGATACAGGAATGTCAGGGAATATAAAAGTATTGTTATTTATTTTTATTGACATTGTTTTGACACAATAACTTCCCAATAAATAAACTCTTCTCAAGTACCTTTCCATTAAAAAAAAAATCAAGTAAAAACACCCAATATATTGACTATGTCTCTTAATTTGTCATTTTTTATTTGAAAGAGTATTTTAACCTCCTCATCTGTAACAACCAATGGCCCAAAGGTAACTGAATTCCATTCAGCAAATATTTTTAACATACAATTTGGTAGACTTTAAAAACGATAGATGAAATAGATTTCTGAGAACAAAACAGAACATAACAAGTGTTAAGAATGGAATGTTTTTAAGAGAAATGCAAAGTGCTATGAGTTCAAAAAAGGAAGAATGGGGGAGGCACTCTTTTGGAGTCCATGTAGAAGATGACATGAGTTTGAAGGATGTATACAGACTCTATATAAGCCCATAGATAAAGATCTGAAACAAGACCTAAGGAAAAAAAATCTTTATTAAAAACATTATATATGTGTAAGAGTGGGAATGGACAAGGAAGAATGTAGAGGGACTCAAGGACAGGCCATTATTGTTAATAGTTTAAGTCTATTTTTAATTTTAAATAGTTTTGAACATATATGTATATTGGATTCTTATGTCAAATTCATAATATAAATTTTTATGAGACATCCATCAATTGATGAAGAAAATTATTATCACTAATAGTAAAGATTAGCCTAGTTACTTGGGAACTAAAAAAGTCATTCACTGTTTTTTTTTTTTAATTAATCGGGAGTTTTTAAACTTTTTGTAGGAGAATATTTGATTATTCCAAATAATCCAGGATTTCATCAGTGTACGAACTTTTGAAGGCGTGGCTCATAACTCCTCCATATCTTAATAAATGGCCTTCATGAGTGGTTGTAACCAAAAATAAAATAAAATTCACTCACTGGTACCTACCAGTTACCACAATGAGACACCATCCCTGAACTTCACTAGAGTGGAAAATACAATAATCATTATCAAAATAAGAAAAGTACAATTCTCTGCATATGCTCTGGTTTTTAAAAATTATAATCAGGCACCCTTCTGTTAGGATGATCAGGAAGGAACCATCCTGAGTTCTTCTGGACACAGTGATACAGAAACTAGATTAGTAGCAGGCCTATAAGGCCTTACTCTATGTGCCATCAATTGTATGTCTGGAGGGAGAGGGGCGTGGGTGGGCTGGAGAGTAAAGGGTATTGGGCTGCATTAATGTTATGTATTCAATGGGTTAACAAATACTTAAATGAATGAAATGTTTGAGCCAAGGATTTTTGGACAATTTCAAATCATGGGAAGGAAAAAAAGCTAGGAAACTTCAATATTCAGTTCTACTCTCTACTTAGGATAAGTGATTTATTTCAACTCTAGATAACTCAGGTATGTGTTTGTTTTTTAAATCTGTTTTAAAAAAAAATAAGGATTATTTTTAAGAGATGTAAAGTAATTCTGAAGCTTAACCAAACGGGGGCATAAGCTGCAACCCTTGGTCTCTTGGTTATTTCATTTATAGTAAATTGTCAATCCATGGTCTTACTTCAAGACAACAAGCAAGCACCTGCACTTTTGAACAGTGAATAATCTTTTTTTAACCTGCTTTTATCCTGGAACTCTGGCTCTCTTCTTGCAATATTTTATCAGGCGAATGCCCTGCTAGTCTGGCACATTTGATAATTTCCACCTAACATTGCAAGATAAAAATATAAAACCTAATCCTCACTTACCCTATCTTGGAACTATGCCAAAATATTTGTATCTTCCCAGAGCAGACTTAAAGTTAGGCCTTTTGCCATTAGCTTGCACCAAGGAAAGTCTTATATGAGTACCAAAAGAGGAAATTCATTTTTTCTATCATCCACAAAGGTACTGGAAATCTTTTGGTCTAGGAGACAGGAAAAGCTCTTAGAAAGGCCAGGGTACTGTAAGATTTGGGTATTAAAATGTGGACCTTGCTCTAAGCAAGCAAAATTAAATATTTACCAAGGAATGTCTCCAAACATTCTGCCTTTGGGAGAGTAAAGGAGTTCCTGTATCAGCCAACTAATATTTATTAAAGCCTCCTGAGCTACATATGTGATGAGTATACAAGACAAAAACTAATTCCTGGTCTCAAGGAATTCGTAGTTTAAAAAGGGAAACAATGTGCAAATATATGTACAGGATAAACTTGGGGTAGTTTGACAGAAGGCACACAAATCAAGGAGCAAGGGGAAATAATACAATTGCCCCATTCTGCTTTAGTGCCCGGTCAACTCTTCGGATGGTGTTAGAATGTTGGTGGCATTCTGTGGACTCCTGCCCACACAAGAAGCTATTCTCCATTTGCACGGAGGAGTTCTCATTTTTCATGAACCCCTGAACCCCTGGCTAGTGTAAAGGCAGTAAAACAATCAGACTTCAAGAAATTATTTTGTTGTTAGTTTCTTTCTTTGCTTTCTCCTCGATTAGCACGATATACTTAATAACACTTGGTGACTGGATCATTATCCAGGTCATGGAGTAAGGGAAAAAAAAAAAAACACAAACAATCCGAGCATTTAAAAGGAGAAAAGATCTTCCTTGTTAATTCCCATTTTGGGATCCATAGCTCCTGACCTGAATTTCCTTCCTTCCTATTCCACAGAGTCTATAGTTGAGATTATTTATACTTTAAGGAAACCCCCACCTAACATATAGGCGGAGGATTAATTACATTAACAAAATATACAGAGGGGCAGCTAAGTGGTTCAGTGGATAGAGCATCAGCCCTGGATTCAGAAGGACCTGAGTTCAAATGTGACCTCAGACACTTAACACTCCTAGCTGTGTGACTTGGGCAAATCACTTAACCCCAATTGCCTCAGCAAAACACACACACACACACACACACACACACACACACACACACACACACGTCCAGAATGGTTTGCACCTTATTTCTTACAACCATTTTTTTTTTTTCTATAAGGGTCAGAGCTTTAAAAAGAATGAGATCTGAAGGATTAAGATTTGGGATTTTTACCAAATTCTCTGAAACATCCAAGGAAAGGTAATGCAACAATTTTTCAAATAAGTTCTCTAATATCTGGCCCTACAAACCTATAAAATAAATGGCTAACCCATTCTCCCTGCTAGTCTTAATAAATGTCTGGTAAATGGAACTGAGTGCTAGAAAGAATAAAAAGAAGGCAATTATGTTTTAAAAGGAGATGAGGAGATGAGAGAAAAAGTCACAAATATTTTTATGTAAATACCCATACAAAAAGAAATCTATATATACTTAAGAGAAGGAGTGCTGAGTAGTGGATCCTGGCCTTCAATTCAGTTCAAGTCCAGCATTTTACACATTCCAGTTGTGTGAACATAAGCAAGACATTTCTCAGTGTCCCAGACAACTCTTTGAGACTATAAAGTGGCAGTCAAGTTGCTGATCTTCATTGGAGTAGATTATCAACCCACACAATCAAATGTTGTGGACCATCAAACAAACAAATCCATCCATTTTTCTAACATTTTTATATTAAAGATTTTATTACTTTTATGATATTGAGAAGTGATTTTTCCTTTTGCAGCAATCCACTACCATCAATTTAGATCTTTAAAAGTTGTATCAGAAAGACATAGTGGATCATGATATAAATGGTTCTCAAGTTATATTGACACACACGGGCCTTTTTCCTCTGCAAAAGTTAGGGCAGTGAAACCCACAAACCCCAAATCACACAGTCCCATTTCATGGTAGACCCCCGAGCCATTCTTAAGCTGTCAAAGTAGTAGAAAGAATAGGACTTTTTAGGTACAAAGCATATCTATACTATCACACTTATTGAAAAGGGAAAACAGTGTATCAACTAGCATTTCTAACCATGTGACAGCACAGGGTAGCTAACATAGATTTTTGGGGGATTTTTGGAAAGAACTGCCCCACTGACATGCAAAGACAAATATCCTCAAGAGACCACCCACTAAAGTCTTTGAAATACAGAGGTGAGAAATGTCACAAATGGTATTAGCCTCACTTAAAATTTATTTTAGGTTAAAATTTTAGGTTTGAACTTCTGATAATTCCTAGTTATTCCCCATCTCCACATACCACACATCACACCCACCTTCAACATCCCACATTTATTCTACAGTATTTCAATTCTCCCACTTCACTCAGGGAAAAGGAACATTTCCAATTCTCTGTTCAAAGGCCCATTACGCATGTTTCTCAGAAACCAGGGAGGGGAATTCCTGAAAGAATGCATGAATGAGGGATCCAGCATATAAGATTCCTGGGCTCTCAGACATCAGAGTAGAATGAGTCATTTTCTCGATGCTTGCTACGACTGCTACCACATTTGTTTAGAGTAAGAGTAAAGCAAATTGATTTGGAGCCCCACATGTGATATACCGACCCTTAATTTTGTTAATTATCATGGTATTAGGGGAAGAGAAAGGCATCTAAAGTGGTCCAACGTGAAATATAGTTGGTGACTCATGGCCCGAGGGTTCCTTCCCTAAGGGAGCAATTTGATTTTGTTTGGGGTTTGGGGGGAGGGTTGTGCTGGAGAAGGGAGATGTCAGTAGATGTAACAGAGAAATCTTGGGAAAACTCTGTGTGTGTGTGTGTGTGTGTGTGTGTGTGTGTGTGTGTGTAGAAACCAAGAACTCTGTTACAGCCTGATGATAAATCCTCTAGCTACAGATGATGTCTTTTTTCTTTCTTTATTGCTAGAAAGAAGTTATCCAACTATTCCTCTCTCTCTCTTCTTTCCTTCCTGACTATTCTTCCTAGAACAGAATTAGTAATAGAATACATCTTAAGGAAAAAGTTCCCCTTCCTCCTTCTCTCTTAATTCTTTACCTAGTTTTTTGTCTCTCCCCCCCAAAAAAACAAAGGGTCAAGAAACAGTAAAACATATTGAGAAACATGCTCAAAAGAATTATTGTTCATGCCTAATTCTGCCTCCAAGGATATATAAACATATAAACATTGATCAGAATCCATACCCAGATACTTTCCCCTATACTTTTTGACCTGAGTTGTTGGTCTGGTGGCCTTGAATTGATAAGATGCTGAAATGTTTACTAACACCAAAATATCCCTCTCTTCCCTTCATTTAGTATACTGCCCCAAATCCCATATTCACACCCTTGAGCAAATGATTTCATCTCAATGAGCTTCAGCTTGCCTAATGATAGAGTAGAAAGAGATGACCTTTGAAGTCCCTTTTAATATTCTCTAGTGCTATCCATATAGTAAGCTTTGGACTCAAAATTCACATCTTAGTGTGAATTAGTTTATTACAGAGAAAGTTAATGGGAAACAAGAAAAAGATTTTCAACAGTAGAGTAAATTTGGGTAGAAAAAGGGTTATATGAAGAGTAAGAGAAGATTAAAAACCACACAAATATCAACTGACCTGTTTTGTTTGGAGCTGATTCTAAACATATTGGGAGTACTGGGCCATAGTAGTAGCTATGTGGCTAAGTGAAAAGCCTAGACTTGCAGGGGTCCTCAAACTACAGCCCGCAGGCCAGATGCAGCAGCTGAGGACGTTTATCCCCCTCACCCAGGGCTATGAAGTTTCTTTATTTAAAGACCCACAAAACAAAGTTTTTGTTTTTACTATAGTCCGGCCCTCCAACAGTCTAAGGGACAGTGAACTGGCCCCCTATTTAAAAAGTCTGAGGACTCTAGGCCCTAGAGTCAGGACTACCTTAAGATATTAATTAGCTGTATGACTCTTCGGTCAAGCCACTTAAAAAAAAAAATCTGTTTGCCTCAGTTTCCCCATTTGTTAAAAGAGGATTATTAATAACAGCACCTACCTAATATTTGCACAACACTGTGCAAACTTAAAATACATAACAATATATCTATTATTACTATTCTCAACAAGGCCAATATACAGTCTCAAGCTTGATTCTACCGATAGCCTAATGTTCTGTACTCTTCCAATGTGAAGATGATACTGCTGACCCACTGTCAGTAGGACATACACTTAAAGCTATTTTTTTTTCTAGTCACAGTGATAGCCCGAACTGAGCCAACCACAATCTCTTGCCCAGAGCCTCTTGTGACCAACAGCGTGCCTCTACAAGAAGACTGGCTAGAATTCAAGTTTCTGTCTTTGTCCATGGAACAGAGCTTTTTCTCTGTGTGAAGCTAAACTAGACCATATGGAGACTGAACCAATGGCCCTGACCTCGCTGGCCAAACAGGTAACCACCTGAAACAAAGCAATAAAGTCCATTGATCTAGCTAAGAGAAATTAACACCAAATTTAATAGCACTAAAAAAAAATAAATCAAATATTTATTAAGTGCCTACTATGTGTGCTAAGTGCTAGAGAAATGCAATAATGTACCCTCTCAAAACTCCAAATAGATTTTACCTAATTCTGTGATGGTTCCTTGGTTAATGAGAAAATTCACATTTGACCACCCAGTCATTCAGTCATTTCATTCATTCAGTCAACAAACATTTATTAAGTGTACCACACTAGATGCTTGGATAAATAAAACACAAAGGCCTTAGAGGATGGGACCAACAAGATACAACCAGCCAACAAGAATTGATTTGACCTTGGAGGTGAAGGTGGGGGGCTAGGGTACAAAAGATGTTTAAGATACAATCCCAATTCTCCAAGTATTTGCACATCTGAGGAAATAAAACAGACCCTTAAAACAAACATAATAATAGAAGGCTGTGCATAAAATGTGGGTTTAAACAAAATCCCACTTTCTTTTTGTTAACAGCCTTTAGAAGAACGTGATTTGTGTCAATTTTACTGACTCAACTGGGTATTTCAAATGGGATCAAGAAAAGTACTGATCTAGTTCTACTTGCAGAGACACCACACAAGGAGTCACCCTGCAAGGCGGCCCACAAAGAACGGGGGACTCCCTGCATCATCAGCTGGGGCTATGATTTGAATGAGCTGTTCAGGCAACTCCAGCTTTTCAGGCAGAGCAAGGATGCTCAGACCTGGCTTCCAGAACGCCAAGTGGCCATTACATTGCTTTGGTGATTCACTAAGTAGTACAGGATGTGCCCAATTACAGGCTGTATTTTTCCAATCCTGTTTCATAAACTCCAATTGCACAAGGGCAGAGATTCTCCATTAAAACGAATTCGTATAAGGACATCCTCAGACTTCAGCAAAATAAATACACTCTGACCAGCCCAATATCGTTCTGGCTGGGTCCCCAAGTGACCATAGAAAGCCACACCAGTGGCAGTGAGAAAGCATCACTCCCTAGTCATCAGGAAGGAGTTCCTATCCTATATAAGGCAACTTGTGTCAAAAGGCTTTTTTTTTTTTTTAATTTTGGGGGGAGGGAACATTAATTTTTCTTTGCCCTACCCTAACCCCAGATTAAAAACACTGTTCCAAACTTTTAATAAACTGCCAACAGCAGCTGCTTCAAGATCAGGAAGAAAAAAGTAAAACTGAATTGTTATTACTAAAAACAAACTATTAGTTCTTTCCAAGATAAATAATTACTTAGTGTTCCCATAATCAGCCTCAGAAGTGTGGCTTAGAACACAAATTGTTTTAGCAGCACCAGAGAGATAAAAAAGAGCAGATAAAGGGTTGGATTTGGGGGAAGGGAGAGAAAACTTTTACCTCAGACTTCCTAAAAACTTTCTATTTAATACTTTTTCTCTTTCAAAACATCAAGCAATCTGTCTCTCTCTCTCAGGGGCAGTTGGTGATTTAGATGGGAAGCTAAACCTAAGGTCACAAAGTCCTAAATTCAAAGCTGATTTTAGATGCATGACCCTGGTTCAGTCACTTAAACCTTGATTTCCACAACTCTAAAATGGGGATAACAAATAGAACCAACTACTCTTGTAAGGCTAAAAGGAGATATTCTTTGTAAAAAGCTCTTAGCACTTAATAAGCACCACATAAATGTTTATTCCTTCCCTGCTGTTTGTTTTAGGAAGAAGTTGAACCATCAAGAAACTAAAAGATTGTTATATATTTCACGTTTGCATAAGAAAATAAGGCTTTTGCTTTAAAAGAAAAAAATGGGGAATTCTATACAGAGTAGACTCCAACACAAGTTTGTCAATAACCTGTATTTACTGGATTACAGAATGCAAATAGGCAAGACAGGTCAGTTTTCTGGTCTTGAAAAATGTCAAGACACAAGAGAGTCAAAGTCACATCCAGGTCACCAAATGTACCTTTTGCCAATTAGCATTATTTAACTGCTGAGAATAATTTTTGTAGCTGCCAGCCTCAATCAACCTTCCCTCTCTTGCTCAGGTCCCACCCCAATCTACATCATGTCTTTCTCCTGGATGCTGCACAAACCCCAGGGTGGGCGGTGCCATGGGTCTGTCATTTGTCAAGCTCTGCAACCAAGCTTAAATGAGACTAAAGAGTAAGACAAGCCAAATTAAAACTCTTAAGGTCATTAATCACACCCCCGTGACTTCAGATAAGGTAGTGAAACATATGCTTAAACAGGGCTGGTATTTAGCTTTAATCAGAGACACAGAGTTTGGAAAACAGCAAAGCTGCCCAAACGAGACATTCTTGTCAAAATTCCCTTTAAAATAAAAATTTCCCCCCCTAAAATAACAACAAAAACCAGCTTTATGACTGTGAACACAAACAGGCAGATGGTCACTCAGGAAATGAGGTTCATGATGGTGTTCCCTCCTGCAGTTAGCTAAGAATAGGAATAATAAGGGTTGACATTCACAGGGGACACTCACAGGTTTGTGAAGTGATGTGATGTACTTTCTCATTTCATAACAACCCTGGGGGAAGGCAGGTAGGTACTATTATTATCCCCATTTTATAGATGAGGAAGTTGAGGCTTAGAAGTAAACCCAGTGGCTCATAGTCACAAAATTAATAAGTATCAGCAAAGGCCAAAAATCAAATCCAGGTCTTCCCAGACTGTCTTTAAAAAAAAAAAAAAAAAAAAAAAAAAAAAAAAAAAAAACCCAAAACCAGAAACAACAACAACAAAAAGAAGAGCAGATTCCATTTCTAGCTTATTATTATTAAGCACTGAACAGTGGAAACCACAAGGTCCATAAAAAGTTTCTTTCCAAAAAGAAAATTACCTAGAATAGAGCTGAAATATCTAGAATAGGCTTAAGCTGTCTGGAATAGATTGGGGTGTCTAGAATAGGCTTATTTGGCACTTCTGGGGAGCAGTGAAGAAGAGCAATGAATAGCAACCCTCATGCACCTAGTGGGTGCCTAATAAATCCTAATTGGCTGACTGACAAAGACAGGCTGGTAACAGCAATTATTCAAATCATGACTGGAGGAAATTCAGGTGTCTCTTGAAAATTGCAAAAGCCCTGAGTCAGAAAGAATTGTACCTTGTCTGTGGTGCACAGGTGGAATATTATCTGCCATTGTTCCATAATTAAACAAATTCCAGGTGGCTCTTCCCTTCCCACTTCCATCAAAACTATATCTAATAATGCTAACAAGTGCTAGGTTATTAAATATTATTGATATAATATTAATATCATATTCATAGAAGCCACTATTTTGTGGCCTTAAAAAAAAACCTAGTCAAGTTCGAAAACAAATCAGGTTCATTTTAAATCATCAACTATATTCATACAAATACTTCATACAGTGATGGGAGAAAAATATTCTTCTCTCCAGAGATCTAGACCATTTTAGCAAATGGATTACTTACTATTAGGTTGGTACTTTCCAATCTCTATTCCCTGTATCTGAAATGTCCTCTTATCATACCTCTAAAGGTTGGAATTCTTGTCCATCAGTAAAGTCCAACCCAAATGCCAGCTCCCAGAGGAAGCTTTCCTTGATTCCTTGTTCCCTAATTGGTAATGACATTTTTCTTCTTCTGATCTGAAATAACTCTTTGTTTTTCATGCATTATGTATATTTTGATTATATCTTATACATATGTATAATTTATGTTATTTTATATTACAATTATCTATGCATGTGTATATGTCTTAGATTCTTACTAGAGTGCACAAGAAGGCAAGACTGCTAAATTCTGTACCTGCAACAATTCTCTGCATAGAATAGGTGCTTAATAATTATTTATAAAACTAAACTAAGGTAAATTAAACTGGTGGGCAGAGAAATGTAAACAGAAATCCCCTCACCCCCCCTCAAAAAAAAAGCCAACGACAGGTCTCAGTCCTAATATATTTTTAGCTGACACTTTATATTTTCCTTTATAAATGTAATATCCTATTTGTTATAGAATCACTGTCTTTCTTTTCTGAAACATTTATCTTCTTCCTCAATCAGTTCAGACACTGGGGAAGTAGAGTTCCACCAAGGAGGCAGAGGGTTCCAGCCACCTGACTGTTATTTGCAGAGACTTAAAAAGAGTAAATCTCCTCCCCTGTTAACGCTAATGAGCTTCTGGTGGCTAGAGCGCCCTGTGATTAGCTTACTCTGGCTATTTCTATTCCAAATACCCAGAAAATCTGAGCCCAAATGGGACAGAATTTTTTTTTTTTAAAGATCTCAACCTCTGCACCTTTCATTTTTATATCTTGTAAAGATGCAGTCAATATGACTGGAAGTTGAAGCAATAAAGAGAATACTGGGTTTGTAGTCAGGAAAACTGGAATTCAAATCTAGTCTCATTTACTTCCCAGCTGTATGATCCTGGGCAAGTCACTTAATCTTAATTTCCTCAGGTATAAAAAGGGAATTATAATAGCACCTATCTTAGATGATCAAATGAGTAACATTTGTAAAGTATTTGGCACAGTGACTAGCATACAATAAATGCCAAATAAATGGTTCTTTCCTTTCTTCCTTCTGCAGAGATGGAAGATTGTAGATATGCAATGATATTAGGTATACAGTCACATTCAGGTGACATGTGATTTAGTTCTTCTCCCCTCTCCCCCTTTTTATTCTTTGTTACAAGAGGATGGAGGAGGATTTTTTATTAGAAAATCAAAGTTATGTAAAAACAAAAGCTATTAGTAAAATTTTTCAAAACCACACATTCAATAATAAAATATATATTTATATATCTATATATGTATCTGTGTGTACATATATATATATATATATATATATATATATATATATATGCATTTTTTGTCTGAAAACAGACTTCAGTTCTTAAAGCAGATAATGGGAGGGGGGAAATTAAAGGAAGCAGACAGGTGAGAATACCACATTTCCCTCCAAAGAAAGAAGATATTCTTCTGACCCAAGTGACAGATCCAGAAACTCAAGTGCCTTGGCCCTTAAAAGGTAATCCCAGGTTTTATGCAACAAGACCAATACAATTTAAATGTAAACCACACCTTTCAATGAAAGCATTAAAAAGCTCCCATAAAAAAAAAAAAAAAAAAGGGATAGACCATGTTGCCCCTGTGAACAGAGTCAAAAGTCAGCCTGCTTGGACACTTACTCCATGTCCTCCCACCTCCAATGCCTGGGTGTTAAAACAAAGCAGGCTTTGTGAGTGCAAGAAAGAACTTATCTGTAACATAGAAAACAGATGGAAAGAAAGATAAGCAAAGACAGAGTTGGAGAATAGAAGCTCTGTGGCCTAGAGTTTCTTAAGCCTTCACTCTCTCTGAAATAACAATAGAACCACCTGATTTGGATGAGCATTCCTGTGGACAATGTAGGTATGATCATTTCAGCTCTAGAGTAGGAAGGGATCTCGTAAGCAATCCAATCCAATATCTCTCGTATTACAAGTGAGGAAACTCATTTTAAGTTTAAGTAACCTCCAAAGTTACAGGCAGTAAACAATCAAAAAACAAGATTTCTTTTTTCCTCTAATTTAATATTTCTCCCCAATTACATGTAAAGAAATAATTGTAACATTTTTTCAAATTCTGAGTGACAAATTCTCTTCTTCCCCTCTCCCCAAATCACTGAAAGGGCAAGAAATTTTACATAGATATCTATCTATAATCATGAAAAACCATGCTAAGAAAAATAAAGTGAAGAAAAAGTATTTTGGATTTGCATTCAGGTCCATCATTTCTTTCTCTGAAGATAATCAATACCTTTCATCATAAATCCTTAAGAATTGCCTTAAATCACTGTGAGAATAGCTAAGATATTCACAGGAGATCATCACACAATATTGCTTTTATTGTGTATAATGTACTTCTGGTTCTACTCATTTCACTTTGAATCAGTTCATTTAAGTTTTTCTAGGGGAAAAAAAAAGATTTCTTAGTGACTACTACACAACATCAGACACTATGTCAAATGCCAGGAGTGAAAAATACAAAAATATTATGAAATCTTGGCCCTGACATTCCACTAGGATGCATGCATAACACATATAAGGGCTTACAGAATGTACATGAACAGAAACTAACTTTTATTAGACTTGAAGAACTGCCAAGGGCCTCTATTAACTCATTTGATACTCACTGAAATAGGTGCTACAAATATCCCCATTTTACAGATGAAGACATTAAGTAATCTAATTATGGCCACATATCAAGTCCTGGAGGCAGAATTGGATGTCTTCCTGATTCTATGTCTAGCATTTCTATGTGATGTTATATTTTGGTTGATTCCTTTTGAGTGTTCATTTTTTAAAAATGTTTAATATTTTATTTTTCTCCAGTTACATGTAAAACAATTTTTAACATTTGTTTTTAAAACTTTGAGTTCTAAATTTTCTCCCTTCCTTCCCTTTTCCTTTCCATTAAGAAGGCACATATGAAGTTATGTAAAACATTTCTGGAAAAGTTAGATTGTACAAAGTTTTATGTTGGATCAACTGTGATGGACTTAGCTCTTCTCAACAATTTGGTGATTCGACACAAGGTGATCCCAAGAATTTAGGATGGAGAATGTCAATCACATTCAGAGAGAGAACTGTGGAGACAATATAAATCGAAGCTCAGTTATTTTCACCTTTTTGTTTGTTTCTTTCTTTCTGATGGTTTTCCTACCCCCCTTTTTGGTCTGATTTTTTTCTTACATAACATTTGCACAACAAATACGTTAATATATTTAAAGGGATGGCTCATATCTAACCTATATCAGATTGCTTGCTATCTTGGTAATAGAGAAGTAAGGGAGAAAGGGGGAAAATTTAGAACATAAAGTTTTACAAAAATGAATGTTGAAAACAATCTTTACATGTATTTGGAAAAATAAGATACTATTAAAAAATTATGTTGTGAAAGAAAACAGATCAACCTCCCCCCAAAAAAAAATCCCAAGAAGAAATAAAATGTTTATGGATAGCATTTTTCATCATAAGTCTTTCAGAGTAGTCTTGGGTCATTGTAGTGCTGAGAATAGCAAAGTCATTTCAGTTGATCATCTTTTAGTATTTTCTTAGCAAACACACTGGAGTGGTTTGCAATTTCCATCTCCAGCTCATTTTACAGAGCAGGAAACTGAGGCAAACAGGGTGAAGTAACTTGCCCAGGATCATAAAGCTACTAAGTGCCTGAGGCTGTATTTGAACTCATGAAGATGAGTGGAACACTATCCACCATGCTGCACCTTTATCCCAGTGGTCACAGAATGCTAAGGGCTAGAAGGCAACCTTAGGTATCAAATCAAAAGTCTTTCAAGCAATAACCATCAGATCTGGGTTCACCAAACTTAGGTCTCCTCTCCCAAACCCATTATTCTTTCCATTAGCCATGCTCCTATTTAATTTGATTCTCACATTTCTATGAAATGGACATGGAAGAGATTATCTTCATTTTACAAAAGGGTAACCAAAGTTCAGAAGTGACTTGCTCAAAGTCACACTACTTGGATGGGCAGAGACTAGAAACCAGGACTCCTGATATCTTCTTGGGGTCTTTTATAATCACGCCATGATTTTTCAACAATCCATCTCAAGGATACCCACACCTATTCTCAGATGCTGCTTTCTCCTACATCCCACTACAACAGAGGTCCTACTTTCTGCTAGAAGCCTTAATGCTAGTGTATCCCTTGTGTTGATATCTATACCCATTTTCAGATGCTGCTTTCTCCTGCATCCCACTACAACAGAGGTCCTACCTTCTGCTAGAAGCCTTTATGGAGCTCCTTAATGCTAGTGTATTCCTTGTGTCAATATCCACACCCATTCTCAGATGCTGCTTTCTCCTGTATCCCACAACAACAGAGGTCCTACCTTCTGCTAGAAGCCTTAATGCTAGTGTATCCCTTGTGTTCTCAGATGCTGCTTTCTCCTGCATCCCACTACAACAGAGGTCCTACCTTCTGCTAGAAGCCTTAATGCTAGTGTATCCCTTGTGTTGATATCTACACCCATTCTCAGATGCCGCTTTCTCCTGCATCCCACTACAACAGAGGTCCTACCTTCTGCTAGAAGCCTTTATGGAGCTCCTTAATGCTAGTGTATCCCTTGTGTTCTCAGATGCTGCTTTCTCCTGCATCCCACAACAGAGGTCCTACCTTCTGCTAGAAGCCTTAATGCTAGTGTATCCCTTGTGTTGATATCTACACCCATTCTCAGATGCTGCTTTCTCCTGCATCCCACTACAACAGAGGTCCTACCTTCTGCTAGAAGCCTTTATGGAGCTCCTTAATGCTAGTGTATTCCTTGTGTTAATATCCACACCCATTCTCAGATGCTGCTTTCTCCTGCATCCCACTACAAAAGAGATTCTACCTTCTGCTAGAAGCCTTAATGCTAGTGTATCCCTTGTGTTGAGACCCATACCCATTATCGGATGCTGCTTTCTCCTGCATCCCACTAAAAAAGAGGAGCTCTTTAATACTAGTGTATCCGTTTTATTGATTTAACTTGTACAGTTTGAATATAGAACTTTTGTCCCTCTGTATCCTTACTGTGTAAAAGAGTACCTGAAATGTAGTAAGTAGTTAATAAACGCTCAGTTACTGATGGATCATTTTTAAAAATCAAATAACCAATAAATCACTTTTTAAAAAATCACATATAAAATAAATAATAATTACTTATTAAGCATCTACCAAGCACGAAGGTACATGCTGAGGATATAAAAAGACCAAAAAAAAAAAAAGTTCTGCATATGTAAAGCAAGTCCTAGACAGGATAACAGGCAATAATTAACAGAGGGAAGGCACTTAAGAGGGGCTAGGAAAGCCTTCTAGTAGAAGGTTTGCACTGAAAGGAAGCCAAAGAGATCAGCAGAAGACAAAGATTGTTCCAGCCATGCCAAGGAACAGACTGAGAAAATACCCACAGCTGAGTATCTTTTTTAGGCAGAAACACTTTCCCAAACCCAGGGTATCTGTCTTCAAGTCTACTGCTTTTTCTATTATCTTCTCAGGAGGAGCCAATGATAGAAAATCTCTTAAATTAAACGACTAATTGGTTCACAATCCATTTCTCTTTTTGACAGAGCCTAAAACAGCACAGCCTCAGAGATGAACCTGCTCAACCTTACCAGTTACACATCATCTCTTTAGTCGATGTGAGATAGGAAGAGGATTGATTTTGAAGACATTTGTGAAGTGACCTCCAATAACCTCTCCTGTACCACACACTTTATCCACTATTCATTGGAGTTAAGGCAGAAAGCAAACTAAGATCAGTGTTTTATGCTTCTGTTAATGAAATATCACAGGCACTCCACCGCAGAGGGTTGGCTGAGAGCTGCTACTCCCAGATTATGAGAAAAGTCTTACCATAAACCACATTTATCAATGTTAATAAAAATTAACTGTTTATTGACTAGCTTGAGAGTAAATCAGATTACTAACCTGACAAAGTTAGAGGGACTTGAGTTTTCATTACAATTGCTAAGATGTGTTACCTATGAGAGTAGTTCTCTTGGAAACTGCCTGTGTCAATGAAATCACAAGCGCCGTCCCTATCCTTCTAACAACAAAGTTTTGCCAAAATGAAATGAGCAGTTTTATTAGTAAGTTCCTACCCCTAAAAGTGTTCAAGTTGAGAGAGAAATGATCAATAGTAATAATTTAAAAAAAAGTTGTATAGAAGAAAAGGAGCTTTAAAATCCATTCCAACATTTTTAAAGCTGATAAATGGATTTGGACCTGTCATTTCATTGATGGGAGATCTAGATGGGACAGCACTGGACGTGGGCTTAAATCCTGTCCCAGATATCTGCTACTTCTATGATCCTAGATAAGCCATTTCTCTTTATCTGTAAAATGGGATGACCATACCAACTTCATAGGACCTCTTTAGGGACCAGCCACCTTGAGATAACATGTAAAACAAATTCCTTGCAAACCTTAAAGCACTAAAAAAATCCTAAAAATCATTATCATCATCATTGTGATTATGACGATGAGGATGATAGGTCACCGCCAGTGTGGAAACTCCTTCACTTGGCAAAGATTTGAATCCTCTGTAACTTAGGGCCTTAGAATATTATTTAAAATCTACTGAGATTTTGGGCATAGTCACACAACCAGAGACGAACCTGAACCCAAAATTGCTCTCCTACAATAGTAATAACAGTGGATTGACCAGAACAGCACTATCACAAAATCACATAATTTGAGAACTGAAAGAGAAGTCCCAGAAGTCAGAATCTAACCCACACTCTAAAGGAATCCCTCTCTTCCTTTGCCTCTCCACCCTAGGACTCCATAATTCTATGACAACAGTATCATTTTCCTGAAGCAGGGGATGGTAAGAGAAAAGTAAACTTGTGTGGGTAGGTGGTGCATTATTTTCCTGAACTTAATGGTTTGAAAGCGGACTACTATGAGAAATACTAAACCCTCACAAATGGCCAAGGTAAGCACTTTTAAATACTCTTTAGCTTACAACCATAGTAGAAGATGTTTTCAAACAAATCAAATGGCAGCTCCGAGAATTCTTAAATGGTACACTGTGTTCAGAAACCATAGAGCTGACTAGAAGGTAAGGAAAGATATCTGGTTTCCCTATTTCTGCTAGTTCATTTTTGTTCCTGGGTTTTGTTTTTGATGAATAAGTCGCAGGACTATTAGGAAAGTTTTGGTTTGGTTTGGTTTTGGGGAGGAGGCAGAAAGTTTCTTTAAAGTTCTTTTAACTTTAACCTTCATCCACTTGAGAAATTTGAGTCTGGGTTGTGTCTTTTAACAATTTTCTGTTTTATTTTCCTCTTGAAGCCAAAAAGATAATTTCTTGGTAGTAGTTATTCTCCTTGGCAAAACTTCCTGGGAGATCTGGAAATAGATGGAGAATGGCCAACTCACAACCACTTTTGGCACAATCTCTGGCAGGGATCTGAATAAGGAAGTCCAGCTCTGGGGTCAATCAGAGGTGGAAGGAAAAAGCTACAAAATTCTATGACCAATCAGGAGGGTGGGTATGATGTTTTAGAGAAGTACCATAAAATAATTAACATAAATAAGGACCTTTAGAGAACACATTGAGCAACTCTCTTCATTTTGTAGATGGAGAAACTAAGGCCCAGAGATACAGTAATTTTCTCTTGATTATACAGTAAATCAGTGTTTGGAGTGGGCCAATGTATTTATTTCAATAAGTCAGGAAAGTTTTGGAAATTGTCCACCTCCCTCCTCCACAGAATTACAAAACTTTTCTGGTACAGTCCAGTGGAGGCTTTGAAGTTTCATTGCAGCAGAACCCAACATCAGAGAATCGGAAACTCAGGTGTTAGAAGGAACCTCAGAGACCATCTAGTCTAGAAACCTCGTTAAGACATGGATGAACAGATGTAAAGTGAAGTGAGCAGAACCAAGGGAAGAATTTATATAACAACAGTACTAAAAAGATAAGTAACTTTGGAAAATTTGGGAACTCTGATCAACACAATGATAAACCAGTTCCAGAGGATGCAGGAAATATGTTTCCTCTCTGTAGATAGAGAGCTTATGGTAGAGGAATTTTTTTTTTTATATGGCCAACATGGGTATTTATTTTGCTTAAATATACATATTTTTAGTGGTTCTTATCTTCATTGCTTTCCCAATGGGGGTGGAGAGGGATAGATAGGGAAAAAGCAAATGAGAACATAAAAATAAAATAAAACTGAATAAAAAAAAGCAACAAAATTACAACGAATAAGAATCTCCTCTATGATAACTTTTTGCGCAAAAGAAACAGGTCTTTATAACTTCTATCCACTATTCCTGTTTCTGCCTTTAGAGATCAAGCAAAACTAGTTTAATTCCCATGATAAATCCAATGAAATTCAGTATAATGGTCAAATTGAGTCAGAAGTGATAAAAGGGTTCTAGAACTAGTAAAACAGAGGTAAAAGAAAAGACCAGCATTTCCTTAAATCTGTGTACCCTGTATTGCCACTGCTTTAGAATGCTTAAAAGACAAAATGGAAATTACAGTTCATTTCTGGAAAACTCTTTTCAGTAGTTGCCTTGATTAAATAATACTATTTTCCTCTCCCACAAATGCTTTGAGATTGAAAGAGACAATCATCAAAGAATTTTGATACGTAAATCCTGCAGAGTTAAGGATTATGAGGTACTAGAGATACCAGATTTTTGAGAAGAAAGGGAGATAATGGCCCAGGATTTAATGACCCAAAGTCCTCCATAGAGTTGGGAGTCATTATCAAACAAATATGAACAAATTTGTGTATGTATGTATATATGTAAATATGTATACATACATATATTTACATATATAAATGTTTTTCTCTGTGTAAGTAAAAGCATAAAATATGAAAAAATATAAAATATGCTTAAGTTCCATTTTCCAAGACCTAAAACCTTTTACCATTAAAAAAAATAGACATAAAAAGCTGGAAGGGGTCATAGTGGGAGGGAACCATTACTGTTGAGATAGCTTAGAATGTTCAATTTACTTGAGCAGATAACTAACTAAACACGTGCCTACTTAAATCTGAAGAACTAGGTGAGAAAATACTTAAATTTCATGTTCCTAATATTCCATAACCCCAACTCTGAAGACTTCCCACCTCATGAAATTACTGAAACTTGCTGGATTGAGTTACCCCCTTTCCCTCCTTTAACTCGGGTTTCCAATTATTTTCTTGCATGTGCTTAAAAATTCCAACTACTATTGCTTTTTTTGTTTTGTTTTCCAACTACAATAACTTCTGTGAATTCAATACCTTCTTTCCCTCAATTAATCAAGTTTTATTAAGAGACTATTCCATGTTAGGCACTGTGCTAGGAAAAGGATATAAAGACAAAAGAGAAGCAGTGAGCTGTGGGTGGTGGGGGTGATGTAGAGATAGGATGTACATACAAGTATATACAAAACCAAAGGAAATACGGGGTACCTAGGAGATGAAGGCACTAGCAAGTTGGGGAGACTAGAAAAGGTCTCCAGCCTTAGCAATAGCTTACTTTGTTTTATTTTGGGGGGGAAGATAGTACTTCCCCCTTACAAAAATTGTATTGTCAGGATAGATGGGGGGAGACTTGGCAGCTAAAAGGGTGCATAGAATAGAGTGCTAGGTCTGGAGTTTAGCAAAACCTGAGTTCAAATCCAGACTCAATTAATCATAATTAGCTATGTGACTTTGAACAAGTCCTAATCCCTGTCTGCCTCAATTGTAAAAGGGGGATAATAAGTTCATCTACTTCCCAGGCTTATTGTAAGAATCAAACATGATAATATTTTAAAGTGTTCAGCTCATGGTAGGTGTTATGTATATACTAGCTGTTATTATTCAAATCAAGGAGATCAATCAGAAGGTCATTGCAATAGTTCGGGTGGGAGGTTAGGAAGGTCTGAAATAGGGTGGTGACTATTTAAATAAAGAGAAGGGGATGTTGAGATAAAAGAAATGAAGAGATCTGGCAAATGATTAGATACATACAGTGAGAGTTAAGTCAAGGATGACACTGGTATTGTGAAAATGGGTTAAGTGGAAGGATGTACCCAACACAGATAAAGGGAAGTATGGAAGTGGAGTGGGAGTGAGTACTGAGTGGATTCAATTTTTGTTTTAATTTGAGATGTCTATGAGGCATCAAATTCTAAACGTCAAGAGATGAAGTAGGACTGAAGCTCAGAAGGCGATCTACTTTCCCAATAGCCAAACGAGTAAGTATAGCTGTATAAGCTCAGATATCAAAATAATAAGTATTTCATGGGAAATATATACATGTCAACCTGGCTAGATATGAACCCTCCTTGTTGTACAGACATCTGAGTCATGTCCAACTCTTCATGACTCCATTTGGGGTTTTCTTGGCAAAGATGCTGTAGTGGTTTGCCATTTTCTTCTCCAGTTCATTTTACAGATGAGGAAACTGAGGCAAACAGGGTTAAGTGACTTGCCCAGGGTCACACAGCTACTAAATGTCTGAGGCTAGATTTGAATTCAGATATTCCTGATTCCAGGTCCAGAGCTCTAGCTATTCTATCTGTCTAGCTGACTCTTGAATCCTAATCAGACATCACTGCTATAATCCTGATCAAGCAGGGGAAAAAAGATTAAAAAGTTTATCAATTGAATGATAAATGTTGGGGGAGATGTGGGAAAACTGGAACATTAATACATTGTTGGTGGAATGGCGAACTGATCCAACCATTCTGGAGAGGAATTTGGAACTATGCCCAATAATGCTGTCAAATTGCATATCCTTTAATCCAACAGTGTCTCCACTGGGCTTGTATCCTAAAGAGATCATAAAAAAGTGAAAAGGACCCACATGTGCAAAAATGTTGGTAGCAGCCCTTTTAGTAATGGCAAGGAACTGGAAATTGAGTGGATGCCCATCAGTTGGAGAATGATTAAATAAATTCTGGCATATGAATGTTATGGAATATTATTATCCTATAAGAAACAATCAGCAGGATGACTTAAGAAAAGGCCTGAAGAGACTTGCATGAATTGATGCTAAATGAAGTGAATAGAACCAAGAGATCATTGTAAACAGCAAAAACAAGATTATGTGATAATCAGTTCTGATGGATGTGGTTCTTTTCAACTGTGAGATGATTCAGGTCAGTTCCAATGGTTTTGTGATGAAGAGAGCCATATGCATTCAGAGAAAGAAGTATGGGAACTGAATATGGAACATAACATAGTATTTTCACCTTTTTATGCTGGTTGTTTGCTTGCCTTTTTTTCTCTTGTTTTCTTTTTTCCCTTTTTGATCTGATTTTTCTTGTGCAGCATGATAAATATGAAAATATATTTAGAAGAAGAAGAAGAAGATTGCTTATTAGAGGAGAGAGAGAGGGAGAAAAATTTGGAACACAAGGTTTTGTAAAGATGAATGTTGAAAACTATCTCTGCATGTATTTGGAAAAAAAACTTATAAATTTTAAATTTTTTTTAAAAGTTTATCAATTAGTTTCTAAACCTATTTTTATGATTATGGCCATGTTTTTTAAAAAAAAAAAAGACAAGACTCACTGAAAAAAATCTTAATGTTGAGAAACACTGAAGGCAAAAAGAGAAGGGGATGGCAGAGGACAAGATGGATAGTGTCATGGAAATAACAAACATGAACTTCAGCAAACTTCAACAGACTTCAAGAAATAGGGATAGAAGAGCCTGGCATGCTCTTACCAAGAGGTAATGGAAGATATGACTCAACATTTGAACAATTTTTATGATAGAGTGGCTTGATATTCATGAGTTAAAGAACCTGAGTTCCAATCTTGCATTTGCTACTTTCTTCCAGTGTAATCTTAGGCAAATCACTAACCTTTCTGTACCTATTTCCTATCTATAAAATGTGGACAAAGTCTCTTCCAGCTCCAGATCTTATGTGTAAAGTCTTCCATAGCATTTCCTAAAGATAAACATTAATTGTAAAGTGTACATTCTGGAGGTACAGCAGACATAACAACATTGATTAATCAGCTTAATAGGGCTTTTCCTCCCCTTCCTTCCTTTGCCACCGTAGTATCATGAACCAAAGAAGAGGTTTGGGGCAAGGAAGAATGGCATCACAACCACAAAAGCAGATTTAATTAGCAGAAACCATCATTCTTTCTGGAAAACCTGTCCTTGTGATTTTAGAGAATTTTTCTTGGAAGAGAAGCCTAAAGTTGGACTAAAAAGTTAACATCCTACAAAAATTCACCCCCAAAGAATTTCTTTAGCACCAAACCTGGATTTTTGCACCAAATAAATAGTTAGATATAAACCATCAGAAATAAAACTAACTTCTGGGAAGAAACCTAACTCCTCATACTAGACTAAACCCTACTTCTCCAAATCATCAATACTAAATTAGCTTATTTCTGATCCAGCCCCACCTTTTCTATATCTATAATTATTTTGTTTCTATCCTAAGTTGCTTTGTGGTACAAACTGACAAGATCTTAATTTACTTGTAAAAATTAGGGGGAAACAACAACAACAACAACAACTACAACCAACCCCTAACACATTCTCCCAATAATTTGCAAAAACAATTAATTATCTAGCATCACAAACTCACATTACAATTTTTTGTGTGTGTGTGTATGTTTCTAAAAGCAATACATTTTATCTTTAATTGGTTCCTGTGCCTCTGCCCTAATTCCATTTTGTTCTAATTTGCTATTTTACCTTATCTCATGATGGGTACATACCTTCTAATCTGCTATGTTACCCTATCTCGTTATATACCCTCTTAAGAAGTGTTCAGTTATCCCAGCTGCTCACTACATTTATGGAAATAATCTAAATACTCGTTAAATGGCTCAACTACTCTGATCACCAAATAGAACAAGGACAAAAAAAGCTTCTACAGGTCAATTTCAGGGCATCCTGTGCCTTCTAACACCCTCTAAAGAAGTTCACAGAATAGTCCTGGCAAGATTTCCTTTGGAACTGAATTTATTTTATCTGAAAAAGTTCACTCAGGCCTAAGAAAACTTTTTGATTTTTTTTTAAGTAAATAAAGCCAGGAGGGCAGCACCCTGTGGAACAGTCAGGAAAAATCCACAAAACAGATGGCAGTCAGTTTAAAATAACTTTTTCTCCAATCTTTTCATCAGACCATCAAAAGTTATAATTTGCAGGTGTACAACATTGGTAACAATGTAGAAGAAGGCTCTGAAACCCCTATATACACAGTGCCCGAGCTTTATAGCCAGACATTAAAGTTCTGTGTTGAAAAAGGAAAGTTTCAGTGAAGAAAAGAAACAATTACTAGAGAATGCAAGCCAAGTAAACCTGTTTCTGAAGAGAAAAAAGGGTTTTGGAGAAGACCTGAATTATCTAAACCAGCTGTTTGCTTTGGCTGAATTTTAGGGTTGCTCCCCAAATCACCAGTCAGGTCAGTGCAGGCCCTATTCGGTTTTTTGTTTGTTTGTTTGTTTGTTTTTTAAATTTTTTCTTTGTCACATCCATGTTAAATAGAACTGGATTCTATTCATCCTAGATGAGCAGCTAGGTAACACAATTTTCCCCAATTCAAATCTGGCTTCTTTAAGTGGGCAAGTTATTCAACCCTGTTTGTCTCCATTATCTTATCTATAAAAGGTGCTGGAGAAGGAAACAACAAATCATCCCAGTAGCCTTGCCCTTGAAAACCCTATGTGGGGTCTCCAGGAGTAGGACAGGACCAAAACAACTCAACACCACCAAAAATGGCTACTTCTCTTCAGGTCTCCTGCAGGGGTTATTTCTTCTGTCACACTAGCTCTCTAAAAAGGCAGAAATGACAAAAACCCATGTGAGTCAGCATATTCTTCTGGGGAATAGCATAGATAAGAACCAAGGGCATTTAATTTACCATTGGAAAAACAAATCACTATAATAATGCCTCCTGTATAGCATGCCCAGAGTGTATCATCCAGAATGGAAACACACACCAAAAATCCCACCTGTCTGTCATTCCAAGGATGATACACTCCCTTCACTTCAGGTGAATGTACTCAAAGGGTTAAGGAATGTCACCTAAAGCAAAATTATAAAAAATCAAAAACACCCAAGCACAATCCAGCAAGAGCCTTATAGGAATGCAAAAGTGAGTCACACAAAAACATACCTCCTTGCTTACTAACACAAAACAAAGGGTCTTCAAGTTCTTTTTAGTACTCAGGAATAGTTTTTTCTTCTTTTTAGAAGTATTATAAAAATAACAAAGTTTCTAATTTGCTCAATAAATCTTAATTTAAAAAAAAAAGATAATATGATATAAGGGAAAGAACATTGGAACTTAATTTAATTCCAAAACCCACTGCTTACTAGCTGTGTAATGGACAAATCACATGATTTTTCTAAGCCTCAGTTTTCTCATCTGTAAAATGAGAATAATGCTCACACTATCAATCTCTTAAGGAAGTGAAGGAAAATCATTTGTTAATGATATACAAATGTAAGCATTAAGTCACCCTCCCACATTTCTGATTTCCCATAGGTATGTATTAAATTATATATATATATATATATATATATATATACACACATATATATACATATACATACACATATGTAAATTATATTTTCTCTTTTTTTTTCATTTATAATTTTTAAATTATAGTTCAAATATTGAATAGGTCCAAGTCCAAGCTCTACCATTAACTAGCTCTGGCTAATCACTTAACTTTTCCAGGCGTACAACACACCAGTACAAAACCAAATGCCACAAGGAAAAATTATGTGGCTGTTTCCCTTGAGGTCTCCAAGGGAGGTTATTTCATCTGCTTATCTTATTTATAAAATGGAATAAGGGTGGGGTGAGGTACAGTGTTTGAACTCAGAGGTGTAACTAAAGTGAGATCATCAGGATCTAACTCAGGGCAAGAAATTTAGAATCTACTGACAGCACTTGCACTCCTCAAGGGAGCTAGGGGGAGCTTCCCCTGCTCCCCACTCCCAGTGGCCACTCAGCAGGCCAATATCCCCCCACAAGCTGGTACACTGACTGTGGGTATCACTATGAGTATCCTTCATGGGCCTCTTGTTCAAGGGACTCCATCCAAATCATACCACCCTGCAATAACTGAGCAATTAGCTCCACACTGTGCAATCGCTATTCATATCTATACAAGAACAGACACTCTTGACAACCATGATGCTGTATTTAAGAGGAAGGCTTCATCTTGATTGCAGTCCCATGGTTGGAGAACAGTGAATCCATGAGATGATGGCAGCTCTCCAAGGAGGGAGGGTGGAAGGAGGAAGAGAGGGAGAGAGAGAGAGAGAGGAGAGAGAGAGAGAGAGAGAGAGAGAGAGAGAGAGAGAGAGAGAGAGAGAGAGAGAGATAAAGAGAAGGAAGGAAGAAAGGAAAGAAGGGAGGGAGGGAGGAAGGAAGGAAGGAAGGAAGGAAGGAAGGAAGGAAGGAAGGAAGGAAGGAAGGAAGGAAGGAAAGAAAGAAAGAAGGGAAAAAAATACTGAATCTGAACCTGGAAGGAAGCTAGGGGTTCTATTCAATGGAGTGGATGGGAAAAGACCTGTATTTAGCATCAAAAGGAGTGGTGTAGCCGAGGTGCTTTAACCAATGTGACAGTGTAACTTTGAAAAGTTAGGTAACTCTTCTAAGCCTCAGTTTTCTCATCTGTTTAAATGTGTACTTATCTACTCTTCTAGGACTGTTGTGATGATCAAAGGAAGTAATTTATGTAGAGTGCTTTTTAAACCTTGAGCCTCAATATACTTTCCATCTCTCTCTCCTATCCCTGCTAAATCACTCTCTAGTCACAGAGAGAAACACTCAACAATGTAGTACATGAAGGAAGAGAATTAAAGAACATTTTACCTATCTCTTTTTTCCTGGGCACTTCCATTAAAAAGCCACTTAACCCTTAGCTCTCAGAACCACTGCACTAAGATGCTCTAAAAATTAGTATCTATTCACTTATGCTTTTTATATTAATTATTCCTCTTCAGGTAGCATCTCACATTCAAGTCAATACACACTTAAGCATCTACCACTAGGTATAAAACCCCATGGGCTCTTGGAATAATGCAAACTTTTTTTTTAATCAAGTAGCTCCAGTTCACAAGAAGTTTACAATCTACATGAGGGAAGATAAGGATGATTTAAATGTGGATGTAGTAAGTACAAAGGAGACCTAGATAATAAGATAAGAAATAAGAAAATAAGAGATCTATAAGAAATTCAAAGAGGGAGAAGTCATGTTCAGGTGAATGCTTTATGTAGTAAGGCAGTTCCTAAACTTTTGAATAAAGAGTGATTTAAGTGGGAAGAAATGGGGAGCTAAGGGAAAAAAAGACTTATAAGAATTCAGGATTGAAAAGTAAGGGAGGATGTGTCTAGTTTAACTGGGAAAAAAGAATGCAGGAATGTGTTAAACCCTAGAGAAGGCAACAAAGTTGTTTTGGTTTTTTTTTTTTTTTTGAATAGCTGAAATTTTTTTTTAATTATAGCTTTTTATTTACAAGATATATGCACAGGTGATTTTTCAGCACTGACAGTTGCAAAACCTTCTGTTCCAACTTTTCCCCTCCTTCCCCCTACTCCCTCCCCTAGATGGCAGGTAGTCCCCCATACATGTTAAATATGTTAAAGTATATGTTAAATACAATATATGTATACATATCCATAGTTATTTTGTTGCACAAGAAAAATTGGAGTTAGACATAAAGTAAAAATAACTCGAGAAGGAAATAAAAATGCAAGCGGACAAAAACAGAGGGAGTGGAAATGTTATGTTGTGGTTCATACTCATTTCCCATAGTTCTTTTGCTGAATGTATAGCTGAAACTTTTAAGTATAATTATGATTTTTTAGAAATAAACAAAATCTTGGGGCAGCTAGATGGTGAAGTGGATAGAGCACCAGCCCTGAAATCAGGAGGACCTGAGTTCAAATCTGATCTCAGACACTTAACATTTCCTAACTATATGACCCTAGGCAAGTCACTTAGCCCCAGTTGCCTCAGCAAACACACACATACACACACACACATACACACACAAATAACAAAAACTTAAGCAATATTAAAAATTTTGGCTTGAAAATAAGTCAAATTTCATTGAACAGTGAACATATAAAATATATGACCTTGATAATGGAAAAGTTTTTCCCCCCACTTGCCAGTTTCTATCCTTTCAAAGACTGTGACACAATTCTATGTGACGAAATTCTCTTTTCCCCTGTATCTTTCCCAGTCATTCTTGCTCTTTTCTTTCACTGCTTCATGAATAAGCTTTTTCTATCCCTCCATGGCCCAATTCATCCTTATATAACAAATAACAGATCAGAAGCACCAAATCTGATACACAAAGCACTTTCAGTATTTTCTTTTTTTATTTTATATTTTTCCAAATACATGCAAAGATAGGGTAATAAAGTTTTACTATGACAATGTCCTTAACCATGACAGCTTGCAGTTTGAATAATTGAGGTTTTAGGGTTGAGCGGACCATTCTAGTCAAGGAAAGCTGGAAAAAGGGGGTAGATCTGTTGTTGTTAATTTTGGTTTTGTCTTGATGAATTCAATTCTGAACATGATGAGTCTGAGGCTGTCAGGACAAGCAGGAAGATATGTGAGCAAGACATCTTTAAAATTTAAAGTTAGTTACAACAATATTATTCCAGTCTGGTGGTTCAGAATACTAAACCCTATGACACAATAAGGCACAGAAAGGTAGTACGCCCACTGTGGCAACATAGTTCAGTGAAAGAGCAAGCTGTAATTCTTCAAAACCATTCTCTTCCCATCTCCCCCACCCCCTGCCCCCTAACATACCCATGATTAACACCTCTAGGAGAGGTTTTTTTTAAACCACTTTTCCTTCAAAGTTTTTTTTTTAAACCAAAACATAGTCTTAGTGATTTCATTATGATTTTAAAGGTTAAAAAAAGATAGAAGTAGGTGAGATGGAAAAATCCAGCAGCCAGGTTTCCATGAACATTCCAACTTAAGCTGAATAAAGCAGAGAAATCTTTAAAAAAAAAAAAAAAACATATAACACCTTTGAAATATACAGAGATCTCACTTTTCAAACTTCTAAGAAACATCTATGGACAAGAACAATTCTGATGTCCTTAACAACCTCTGTCTACTGGAGTCCAATCACAAACTGTGATAATTCACATGTACATAGTCAATAAAGCATTTCATTCATATATACCTACCTCCAGCTCTTAGTGCCTTCCCATTAAAAGTGCCTCGTATTCACACTGCCTTACATTCATGGGATGCAAACTCATCAAGGGTTATGGTTGTACTGGGGTTATTATAACTAATAATACTATCACCAACACATTGCATTTATGTAGTGCTTTAAGTTTACAAAACACTTCATAAATATCATTTCATCTTATTCTCACAACCCTGGGAGATAAGTTTTAATATCCTCATTTGGACAGAATCTCTATAGAGCAGTGGTTCTCAAACTTTTGTTTCAGTATCTTTATCCTATTAAAAATTATTGAGGATCTCTCCAAAGCGTTTTTGTTTATCTGGATTATATTTATAGACATTTACCATATTGGAAATAAAAACTATTTTTGAATTTGTAGACCCTCTAAAAGGGTTTCAGAGATCCCCAGGATTCTCTAGACCATACTTGGAGAACCACTGCTATAGAGTATGAACAGCAAGACAAGGATTGGACAGAGATCAAGTGACTGGCCCAAAGTCACACAGCTAGTAAAGCAGAATTTGAACTTGGGTTTTTCGGACTCCAGGATCAATGTTCTACTTTAGTACCTTAGCAGGGATAGAGTAATAAGGACCGGATCTGTGATTTCACTGGCATAGAGAACAGCAAGGTCAGAAAACTCCCACTACCAATCAAAGTACCTTTCCTACAATTTATATTACTTAGAGAGTTCCTAGAGTAGTGAAAGATTAATTAATTTGCCCAGAGTCATTGAGCCAGTATCTGTTCAAGTTTCAATCTGAAACCTGGTCTTCCTAGTTTCCCTTTATCTACTCTAGGATAAATAGTAGGTGATTAATAAATATGTATTGATTAACTGATTGATCAATTTGCTCAACTACAAAGCCATTATCACTATTTATTTCCATTTGATAGAAAGAAGTTCATGAGTACTCAAGGTCAAATAATAGTTCTTCTCTCTTCCAGATCAATATGCTTTTACTTTAACTAGCATTAATACCACATGACCAACACTATAACCTCTTGATTGTCTCCTGGACGTATAGGAAGCAGTTACTAGTTTTGAACATTGAGTGCTGCTATTGTGTGAAGATGGCCTGGGCCTGTGGAACTGCCTAGATGGTCTTAAAAACAAAAGCTGCTTATCTAGTTTGTGTATAATCTGGGACTGACTAACTGATTATAGGTCATTTTCTAGAGTTCATTTGCATTAAGTGAGCAACGTGTCCCCCAAAATTCCTTCAACAATTTTGTTTTAGAGTTTTGGTAAGCTATCTGAGATGGGAACAGAAATGATTTGCTAAGTTTCAGAATTACCCGTGGATTCTATTTTTTGAGTTTTACAAGTACATTATAATGTTAAAAATGGAATTTTAAATTTGATGTAGTATGATGTAGTGTGCATTTGAATGGGCAATAGAAAACCCTGCTTCTTTCAAGTCCCAGCACCGCCAATTGCTGAAGCAGTCACCCGACTTTAAACAACTTCATTTAGCCCCTCTAGGTCTTGATTTCCACCATCAAGAATAAAAAGAATAGGACTGAATTAGAACCAGTATTTTTCCAAATAATTTAACCATGGAAGACAAGTTTGGGGCTTGAAATTCTTCAAAGTTCATAGCTATCATTTCATTTGGGAAAACTTTTCTATGCATCACCTCTCCCCCTGCCCCCCCCCCCCCAGCTTTCCCTAATCAAATGATTTGTTTACATATTGTTTTCTCTGAGAAGAAAATAAATTCATTGATCACAGGAGCTGGGGTTTTTTTGGTTTATCTTTATACATTCATGTTCTAAATGCATGTTGAATATATCAATAAAATTAATTATTTACTAAAGGATAATTATTTAAATGAAATGAAAATGACAAGAAGAAAACATTTAACAGCTCCAGTTAAATTCTTAAGATTTTCTGTTAAAAATATTTTGGGTATTCTTTTGACTAAAATTAAATTGATAATAACATTTGTTTAATTGTTCTTTCAATTAGCCACTTCATTTCTCTATCTATGGTCAGTTCTCTCATTAAGAATCAAGATATTCTATTTAATATGTATGGGACTACCTGTCATCTAGGGGAAGGAGTGGAGGGAAGGAGGGGAAAAGTTTTGCAAGGGTCAATGTTGAAAAATTACCCAAGCATATGTTTTGTATATAAAAAGCTATAATAAAAAAACAAGATATTCTGAAAAATAAAGTCTCAATATGCATGTCTTATTCATCTCAAGACCAGAACAGAAGGAATTTATACTGTTACTAATTATAATTATTATTAGACAATCTTTTACCCTTTGGGTTTGTGACAAAATGAAGCAGCATATTATGATTTACGAAGTACCTATTTGCAACATATTCACCTTTAAAAACTGGTAAAGCCTGACTGAGACCCAAGTGCCAATTCATGATTGTTCTAGTCTTGCACGCCATTGGTTTTGGAGACTGATTAAAGTTAATTTCTAGAATGAGCCTGTGTGGATACCACAATCTTATCTGCCATTGTCCCTATTGAAATAAAGGAGGGAAAAGATCACTAGCTTTTATACGCTCATTCTTTGGGACAAAGCAACTGCCCAGGCTTGTAATATCATAAAGGGAATAACTATTTGAGAGAAGGAAAAGGCAGTTTTCTTACAGATGAATTTTGTTGTTATTTTTTTCTAAGTCTGTAAAATAGTTTCTTGGGAGTTTAATTGCTATAGCACTAAATAAATAAATAGATTAGTTTTGTCATCTTTATTATATTCGCTCAAATTATCTAAGAGCACTTGATATTTTTCCAATTGTTTAGATCTGACTTTATCTGTGTGGACAGTGTTTTGTAGTTGTGTTCACACAGTTCCTGACTTTCCTTTGGCAGAGAAGATTCCCAAATATTTTATACTATCGACAATTATTTTAAATGAAATTTCTCTTTGTATCTCTTGCTGTTGGACTTTGTTGATGATGTAAGGTCAGTTTTCTATGTGGAGTTTATCTGTGACTAAAGTAAGATGCCCACCATATTGTGCTCTATTACCTTCACTTTCTCAACTCTCATTAATTTTAAATGGATAAATTAATTCACTAGTATTTTAATTTATTTGTATTTTTGTTTGTTTTGCATGTTTTTTCATTTTTTTTAATGCCAAGGAGTTTAATAAATCAAACAGACATTGCACTAGAGCCTGAGTTCATTAGATTTAACTCTTAGTTTAAGTGATATTTCAAACTTTCATCTGAAATTTCCTTGCTGGAAAGTATTCCAGCACCTACTACTGTTTATTCATTCATGTAAAACAGGGAGTAAGAGGGGAAGGAATATAACTATTATAAAAATGTTTGACTATATCATTAAAGATATGAAAATGGGAAGAGGGAGGGTGGGAAGAGAAGAATTTCTTTGAAAAGTGTAAAATAATGGGATATACCTTTCCAGTATTCTTTAAAGAATCCTTGATCAGAAAAAACAAAAACAAAACTCCAAACTAAGCTTTCAAAAAGCCAAGAAAAGATGCAAACAAACATACATGCCCATTTTCTGATAATTAAAACACATCTAACTCTCAGTACTCTCAAATAATTAAGAAGCTTATTGCAGAACACAGGCTTATCTTAGTTTTCCAACAAATGATGGAAGATTATTACATTTAAATATTTTAACTGATTTGAAAAGAAAAGGTTCTTATCATCTGCAAATCATGTACAAATACTATTTATGTCTTCATTTATGACATGTGACTAAGAGTGATGGAAAAATTGTTGTTGTTTGTCCCTCATTCTCAAAGGTGACCATGATATCAAGAAGGTGACACCAGGCTATGCAAGGTCACCTGCCTCCCTTTCTCCTTCGGAGCTAGGGACCCAATGAAGATCAGGATGACTGCAGATGGCCCTGGATGTAATGGGAGACTTTGGCCTTTTTAAGCTTTTTAAGCTGTAACAGGTCCCGGTTTGAGGCAATCAGCCATTCAGTGGATGGTGGCTATGGCCAGTAGCATATAAAGGGATAAAAGAGACAATATAAAGGATATCTAAGATAAGAAAAGGAATGGTCAAGCTTGAGAGAAAGCAGGTAATGCATACAATGGCAATATGTAGGAAAAAATAAAATACTGAGAAGAAGCTCTCCAGAACACTGGGCAGAATCTCTACAAGGATTAACAGACAGACCAGAATTGAAGAGGGTGGGCTACAATCTGTCCCAGTGAAGGAAATGTCTAATCTAGCCATAAGATTATAGATCCATCAAAGTAAAGAAATTTCATCTTACTAAATTTGGCCCATTGTTCTACTTTGGAATACAATTTTGTCTAGTATATTATACTGCCTATTCCTCCCAGGTTCTTATCACCTGCAAATCATGTACAAATACTATTTATGTCTTCATTTATGACATGTCACTGATAAAAATGTTTATTAAAATAGGGCTAATAAAAGACCACTTACTAATAGATTTTAATAAACTCCTTTGTCAATGTGTAATAAATTAATTTTTTTATTAAAGGAAAAGTTTTATAAAGCTTAATCCAGTAAAAACCAGTCAAAATTCAGCATGTTGAAACATGGAAAACCTTTTTGAGGAAAGGCCCTAAGAGCTTTCCTCAAAACACAATTCTGCCACAGTGCCAGCCATTGGGCAAGACTAGAATTGTTTGATGGTTATTATCGGTAGCATTATAGAAAGCCCTTAATCTTAAACTAATTACGGCCCTGCTGGCTAGATTGAAGGTGATTCTTAAACCAGCCTCTGAGCTTCACTCAAATGTGGGGAAGTACATTTTTACATAAACCACCAACATTAAGAAATTTCTGGTGTCCCTATGTCAAAAGTATATCATCTACACCAGTTCATCTTCCATGTATCTCTTAAAGACCTAAAGGACATATCATCCTTTCCCCTTTCCCTCCACCTATCCCATATAAACTTCAGTTGTTTCAGTCATATTCAGCTCTTCTTGACCCCATCTGGGTTGTTTTTTGGCAAACATACTACAGTGATTTCTCATGTCCTTCTCCACTTCATTTTACAGATGAGGAAACTGAGGCAATGGGGTCAAGTGACTCACCCAGAGTCACACACTAAGTCCAAGATGAGTCTTCCCATCTCCAGGTCCAAGGTCCAATGTACCACCCACATGCCCTATTATGTCCAAGAAAATCTTTGGTTTATGAAGTTTTTCAAAACCTGGCCTCTTCTTCCTGCCTTTCCAGTCCCCTTATATAACTCCTTATCACATAATAATCCAGCTATTTCAGCTCCAAGCTATTTCTCAAACAAGAACTCCCAACACATTCTCTCAACTTTGTGCATTTTTCACTGTCCTCCATAACAGGAAAGTTGTCCCTCCTTGTCTCTGCCTCCTAGATTGGCCAGTTTCTTTTAAATGCATGTTTCTGCAAGAAGTCTTTCCCAGTTTTCTTTAATTTTAGTGTCCTTCACCTCATTTGTACAAAATCATTTAAATATCATCTTCTCCATTGGTGGAAACTGGATTTTGTTTTGTTTTTTGTTTTACTTTTTTAAAAAAGCTTTTTACTTTAATTATATCTTCAGTGTTTAATACACATGATGGGGATTAATAAAAGCTAGTTGACTGACACAGTCTTCTCTGGCTTCCTTCAAAGCTCAGCTAAAATCCCAACTTTCTTCATGATACCTTTTCTGGTCCCCTTTAATCTTACTATCTTTCCTCTGAGATTATCTACAGTTAATCCTGCATATATTTTGTTTATACACAGTTATTTGCATATTATCTTCCCCATTAAACAAAGGACCATTTTCACACCTTTTTTGGGGGGGGGGAAGGAATATCTCCTATACTTGATTTGATACTAGATATGACTATAGCAACGCTAATCTACATTCAGAATGTGATGTAGAACTAGTAGAAATATAACTCTTAATCCCTGGGCCATAATAACTAACATAAAATTTACTTATATTTCTTCTCCAACAAATATTGGGCAACAATACCAATTTTTTTTTAAATTGTATTTCTGGAGAATATCCTGAAATTTATTTAAATTCAAATTGATCATTGATATAAAGACACCATGAAAGCAATCGAATTGAAAGCATTTTCTAGGAATTGGAATGCAGCTGACACTTTCTAATGAAATGAGCTTGGATCCTAAGTTTCTCATTAAAGAGAGTAACTGACAACTTCAACAACTATCAGTAGCTTCTCACAAGAATTAAAACTAAAAAAGAAAAATAAAGAAAGGGCATTCCCAAATAATGTTTGCTTTTTCCACCTGCACAAAACTCCTTGAAAAGTCAGTGTGATTTCAAATGTTAATGTTATTACCTCCAGCAGCAAGAAAGTAGCAATTGTTCAAATCTTGCTGAAGATAGAAGACAAGAAAGAAACAGCTAGGAACAAGTTTGGAGTGCAAATTATCTTTAAAAAGCTACAACAGAATCCCATCAATAGAAAGATCAATGGAATCGATTCTAAAGTTTTTCCTTCCTGACTTTTTTCCATTTTCAGAAGCTAAATTTCCAGTAAGCCATTGGGTATAAAATGGACACCTCTCTATTTCACAGGCTCACAAATTTAGGGATGTGAAAAACCTTAGAAGTCCCTGAGTCCACTCCCACTCATTTTACAGATAAGGAAACTAAAATTTTAGTTTTATAGCATGCACGAGAGTGTGCATGTGTTTGGGGGGAGGAGAGGATCATGACAGAGGAAGTTAAGGGTCACAAGATCATAAACTTACAGTTAGGAGGAACCTCTGAGAGAGATCATCTAATTTCTCTCTCTCTCTTTTTACAGATGAAGAAATTAAGGCAAACACAGATGATGTAACTTACCACGGGCACACACAGCTATTAAATGTGGGAGAATATCTAATATTTAATAGGAGAAAAATTCTCCTTCTGAAAGAATAACTGGTGTCCCTTCCCTGGATTTTTTGCCTTATTTTTCTGAAAATCCAAAATAAAACTATATTGCCTAAACACCTTAAAACTATTATTCCTTTTCTTTTCTGAAGCTTTTCTTTTCCCTGCTTAGGATTACCCCATTTCAACCTGCCACTCAGGAAGTGCTAGGTCATTCTTCTCTCGTCCACTCTCCATATGTGTCTGACTCAACAAGTCTGAGTAGGAAGTTAGCAGGGCTGAGACATTCAAATCTTTGATGGGCCTGAGAATGACTCAATGAGAAATGAAGACATTCTTGAGGTTTAAGTAACAGGGTCAAAGGGCTCAGACTTTGCAGACCCTTTGATTCAGCAGTGTCTCTTATCGTGTTTGTATCCCAAAGAGATCATAAAAGAGGGAAAAGGATCCACATGTGCATGAATGTTTGTGGAGCCCTTTTTGTAGGAGTAGGAAACCGGAAACTGAGTGGATATCCATCAGTTGAATAAATTATGTTATATAAATGTTATGGAATATTCTTGTTCTGTAAGAAATGACCAACAGGATGATTTCAGAAAAGCCTGGAGAGACTTACATGAACTGATGCTGAGTGAAATGAGCAGGGCCAGGAGATCATTGTACACAGTAACAACAATATTGTACGATAATCAATTCTGATGGACATGGCTCTTTTCAACAATGAGATGATTCAAATTAGATCCAATGGTCTTGTGATGAAGAGAGCTATCTGCACTCAGAGATTGTGGGGACAGAGTATAGATCACAATATTATATTTTCAACTTTTTTATTGTTGTTTGCTTACATTTTGGTTTCTTTCTCATTTTTTTCTTTTTGATCTGATTTTTCTTATATAGCATGATAAATGTGGAAATATGTATAGAAGAATTGCACATGTTTAACCTATATTGGATTAAAGTAGCTTACATGTACCTGGCAGACTGGAGCAAGGGTCCAAAGAAGCAGTTCTTAAGGATGAGAGCACAGTAAGCAGATAAAGGGGATGTATTGTTGAGACTGTCTAATAAACCTTCTTTTCCCAGATCTGGCATTCTGGGTACTGTGGTCTATCAAAAATTTTAAAGAAACTCCATGGCAGAACATAACTATGTTAGAACTAGAAAGGTCCTTAGTTATTTTTATCTTTTAGGAGTTTAGTATCAACAACCCTAGATTTGAAAGAAAATGGATTTAAATTCCCTATTTGACAAAGAATGCCAAATGTGATATTCAGGCAAATAACTTTATTTTTGGGAACCTCTATTTAATCATCTCTAAAATGAAAAGATTCATAGTTTGGGATTCCTGAAATGTATGCTTCTAGAACTAAAAAAAAAAAAAAAAAAACACCAAAAAAAAACCAATAGAAATATCATGTCTTGAGTTGGAATCCAACCTGGGTTTTAGGTAGGAACTCTTGTACAACATCTCTATTGATAGAAGAAAATTCACAACTAATACAGGACATTCAGTTTTGGACTGATCTAATATTTTTTTCTTATTCAAACTAGATTCTGCTTCTCTATGGCTTCTACCCATGATTCCAATTTCTGCTCTCTGGGGCCAAGTAGAGCAAGTCTCTTCCACTGGAGAATCCTTCAAATATGTGAAATGGCTAACCAAGAACTTCCTTCTCCAAGATAAATAATCCCTCTACCTTTCATTGATCTTAATATGAGACAATTGTGTGATATCAAAATCAACCAAATATATGTAAAATAAGTAAGTTGTCATTCTCTGGGAAAAATACTCATAGCTTGGGGGCAGGGGAAGGAAAGGGACAACAGGAAACATTTCATGTTTAGAAAGTGGCCACTGAGCTGAGTTTTGAAAGAAATGAGGATCCTGAGAGGTAGAGATGGGGAAGAAAGAACATTTTAGACATTGGGATAGATTGTGCAAACACACTGGTATAAGATTGTTATATGTGAGCAAGATAGCAAGAAGGAAGTTAGTTTGGCTGGATCAATTCAACAAATATTTATTACTACCTTTATCAAATTCTTTGCCTTTTCAATGTTGAAGGAGGGAAAGGAGACTGGAAGACAATCTGGAACTCAAAATTTGTTTTTAAAAAGATGTTAAAAATTGTATTTTATATGTAATTGGGAGAAATATTAAAATTCAAAAATCTCACAAATATTTATTATATACTATGTATGCTAAAGGCCTTGTGTAAAGCACTGATGACAGAAAGACAAAAATGAAATAATCCCAGATACCAAAATTTACAAAGGGCTTTCATTACAACAATCTTCTGAAGTGAAGTTATAAAAATACTATTTGGTTCCATTTAACAGATAAACAAACTGAGGCTCAGAGATACTACATGAAATGCCAAAAATCACACAGGATAATGACTATCAAGAGCTGGATCCTGAATCAAGTTCTCCTAAAGTTAAGATTGATGATGCTTCTATGATACCACATGGTCTGATTTTTCACAGATGTCCTTATTTGCTTTTCAAGTCCTATTTACTAACCATCTACAAGTGACAAAATTTTTCAATTAAACTGATTCAGACCAGGATTTTACTCCAACTTTTCTCCCCATTCCTCCTTTCAGCCTTTTCTACTAAATTCTACTAGTTCTGTCAATAAATTTACAAATGATGAGATGGTATCATGAATTATTCCAACCCACTGTATTACATATAAAGGGGACAGATAAAAAGAGAGTCTTTAAATATGTAGTTATAAATACACATTCAAATTATAGAAAACATATAGTATAGAAAGTAAAAATCATGGTATTTTGAGCCAAAAGAGCTTAGTCTCAGCAATACTTCTGTAACAAGAGTTGAACAAGAATACACCCCATTTTTTCATTGAATAACATACTTCTTTAGTAGTTCTGTGATAGTGGTCCTTTTTGAAAAGGAAGGAAGAATATATAATTGGGACAGTACCACCAAAGACCAAAATGAAATAACCCTTAACTTCTAGGATCCAAAATTCTATTCAATTCTCTCAGGTCCCTGTATACTGACAATATTTATCATGTACATAATTATTTGTTTTATCTCCTTATAACACTTTTACATTCTTTGGAAGGCATGTAGTGCCTCAGAATCTAACACAGAATAGCATGTTGAATAGTAGGTACTTCTACACATTTGTTAAAATAAATGTGCTTTGTTTATCAGAAATTTTTCCCAGCAAGAGCGAGGTAAGCAAAGGAGAAAAGAAGGTGGGTTCAGGTCAAGAAGATTGAAAAGTTACTGATGAACTTGGCTGCCATCTTTAAAATACTCATCTTTACTTGTTACTATAAATATTTCCAATTTGGAGTTTTAATGTATATTAGATTTCCAGGAGAATAAAACTGTAATAGGAAAGAATTTATATAAATTAAACAAAATAATTAAGAACCAGGAAAACAATATACACAAAACTGTGACATTGTAAATGCAAAGAATAAAACAAAACTGAATATCTTGTAATTATAATGAACAGGCTCAGTACCAGAGGGAAGTTGAGCCAAATGGATTTCCCCAACTTTATTACAGAGATAAGGGGCTGTAGATGCTGATTAATCTGGCTACATTGCTATTTTTTCCCTCATTTTTAAATCTTTTTAAGTTACTGGGGAGGTAAGGGAGTCTGGGGTGGGTTTTTTTTTGGGGGGGGGGGATTGTTATGACACAAAACAAAAGTATTTATTTTTTTTTTTAAAAGTAGGTCTTTTGTCACTCTTTTCAACAGTGAGGCAATTCAGGCCAATTCCAATGAACTTGTGATAAAGAGAGCCATCTGCATCCAGAGAGAGGTCGACTGGAGGCTGTGGATCACAACAAAGTATTTTCACTCTTTTTATTGTTTTCTTGCATTGTTTTCTTTCTCATTGTTTTCCTTTTTGATCTTATTTTTCTTGTGCAGAATGATAATTGTTGAAATATGTATAGAAGAATTGCAGATGTTTAACAAATATTGGATTACTTACTAAGGGAGGGAGAGGGAAAAGAAAGAAGAAAAAAATTACAACATAAGGTTTTGCAAGGGTGAATGCTGAAAACTGGATGTATTTTGAAAATAAAAACTAAAAAAAATTAAAAGTCTCTCCCCCCCAAAAAAAAGAGCACAGTGGTACAGTAACTACTAGTACTAGGCCCCTCCTTATAGAAGCACTGCCTGCAGCAGCTGTAATTTCATCCAAGTAGCAGAACTCTTAAATAACCATTACAAACATAGAAACAGGGGCTTTTCCGAAAACCCAAAGGACTAGAACACAGGGAAGCCTCCATAAATCCTTTGCTTCCTTCAAATTCTCCATCCTGAAAACTTTCCTCATCACAAAAGACAATAAACAAAAACCTCCTCCCTTTTTTAGAGTAAATAATACATCCTGAGGAGTTATATTAAAAATAACTCATCTCTGTAAAGAAATGCTCTTAAATAAATATACTATATACATACTATCTAGTGGGGACTATACAAAAAGCATCAGAAGCATAAAATGATGACTGTAACAGAAACTGAAAAGTAACTCTATATATAGTCTGGGTGACAGAGCAAAAAAAGAAAAAAAAATTCCCTGGGTTGGTTTTTGTTGGGTCTTTAAAAATAGATACTTAAATGTGCCGTATTTTTGCAAAACAAAGACTGTATTTGGAAAAATAAATTCTTCAAACACTAAATTTTTCACAAGGCAGCAATTATAATTAGATGAAATCACAGGATCCAAAGGTGGCAGTTTTAATGAAAAGGATTTCCCCCCCTCCCTTCAAGATCCTCCCCAAGTATTCCTAAAAATTCGATTTGCATTCCACACCAGGACCCAAAAATACTATGTTGGTGTGCTCACACTTCTCACAAATCAGGGGAAAGGACAACAAAAACAATTCTAAAAACTTTCAGGATCTGCACACTCTGGGTCTAACAAGAGTTTGCAAGATTTAGCTGCTTGAAGGAAAAGGGGGGGGAAGACACGCCTCCACAAAATATCTCTCCTTGGGCAGAGTATTAAAATACCAGGGGATAAACTGAACTTTTAGTTCTTGCCTGCACTGTTTGGGGAAGCACCGTGAAAATGCCTTGGATTAATCGCCTCTCCTCTCCACCAAAGGAATTAGTCACATATTTATTCTAGTACTTACAAAAACTGTTTTTGGATACATGTTTTAATCTTTTACATTTATATATTTTCTAGGGAAAGGGGGGAAAAGGGATGGAAGGTAAGGAAGAGGGGGGGGGGAACCCCTACCAAAGTTGGCTCCTGTAAAGCCTGTTCTTATCACAGTTCATAAGGCTGGGCAAGAGTAGTATTTAAAAAGGACTGGAGGCTGGCCAGATTAAACAAAGCTGGATTTGGGAATGAGAACAGCTCGTCAACTCCACATTGCGATACTGACCTATATTAACTCTCAGTCAGCTGAGCCAAGCTAAAGCCAGTGGGCCAATGAGGCAAGAGGGAGGGGACCAACAGAAGCCTATGGGGGACTGGCCATGGGGACAGGGCTCAAATTTGCTTTATATATTTTTAGAGGCAAGGAAGCAGCGAGAACAAAAACAACATGGAAGAAGGAGAGGAGAGGAGAGGGCCTAATTAACTGCCTGCTTCTCACTTGACAGAGTCCTCTTGCAAAATTTAAAACTTCTTAGGGAGACAGATGTGCTGCTGAGGGCACTTTAGACCTTCGGATTCTATTAAAGAACAAACCTAGAATTTCCAAAACTCCAAAGGCTTATTTTTTTTTCTTCTTTTGAATTTCCATATTTGAGGCTTTTAAAACATAACTTTTGACATACCATGTCTCCCTTGAGAGAGAGAGAGAGAGAGAGAGAGAGAGAGAGAGAGAGAGAGAGAGAGATGGGAGGGAAGATGGAGGGACTGGTAATGAGACACAGAAAGGGGAAAGGAAGAGAAAGTGATGAGAGACTGAGGTGGGGAGAGAGGGAGGAAGAAGGAAAAAAGGGCTGAGAAAAAGGAGGGAGGGAAGGAGAGAAAGAGGAATGAGGGAGAGGGTTTTTGAAGAGAGGCTGGGGAAAACCAGGGAAAGCAGGAGAAGAGAGGAGGGAAAGAAGCATTTTTAAAAGATCTATTTTTCCCTTTCAGTTTCTTTCTTCTCCCTCCCAAGCCTGCTAAACCTTTATTTATTCTGATCTACTTACATATCTGTTAGTGGGGGGTGGGAGGGAAGAGAGGAGGAAAATAATTTCAAAGTATCTTCTTTCTATAAACTCACTTTTTTTTTTTCGTTTTTAATGTTAAAGTGAAAGAGAGGTAGGGTTAATAATGATATTTCAATGCTATATCCCTCCTTTTAATAGTTTGGCACCTTGTAATGTATAGCTTGCAAGAAAACACAAAAAGTCAATAGAAATGTGAAAAAAAAAAAAAGGAAATGCACTCGGTTCCCCATTATTTCATTTTTTTTCTTGGATTTTACCTTTTGACATAATCATTTCCCATGCACTCACCCACAAGTTCTATATAAAGATGGGGATGATCTAAACACTGTCAACCCCCATTTCACAATCAACTCCTGATACATTCAGAAAGCAAAGGAGAAATCTTGCTATTATAACATATAATCTTTCCTTCTAAGAAAAAACTTTATACCAAATCTTCGGGCTATCTTTGTCTATCAAAAACAGTAAGAGGGGGCCTGCTGTTCTAACAAATCAATCTCACTCAACAAATACACAAGCCTCTGGTTTAAAAAGGGGGGGAAAATTAGGCACATCCCTTCTCTCACAAAACCCAGAAGTCTGATGACACTTAATTGTCTATTTTTTGCCATGGGCCCATTTCTCCATGGGCACAATTAGAAAAGTAGCCCTCCCTCAATGCTAAGGATGTTATGATTAAGACTAAAGATAGGCAGACATATTATTGAAAGTTGTTATCCTCCCTTAGGCCTCTGGGATTACTGCTTTCAATGACCATTATCAGAGCTCTCACAGGAACTGGGCTGCTAAATGGTTTCTCAGATGGCCTTCGGAAAACTGCAACAAATGGTGAATTCTGAGGTCCCAGCTGCAGCGAACAAATGCCAGACAGAAATTCTTGCCACCCTTTTCTCCCCTCAGTGCTAACCCAGAAGTTTAAACAGGTGTGAATAGGTAGGACAAATCCACCAAGACAACTGAAAATCCGGATGTGCTTGCTACTCCCCAAAATAATCAGGCTCCTTCCACCCACAGAAATCCCATTCCAGAGATGTATTTCATGCTTAGCCTAAGCACATACACATACACACAATAACTACTGTGTTGATTTAAAATACAGTTGCCCACTTGGAAAAGAGATCTGAGTTTCTTAACGGTAAGAATTACTGCTGCCCATTCTGAAAATAGCTTCTTTATTGCAAAATTATGGGATGAAAATGGTGAGGTGGATAGAAAATGGACAGCAAACCTAAGAAAATAACTAGAAAACATCAAACTAAAAGGGCAAAATTGCTATTGTTGTATAAAGCTGGACTAGCAGCATTGTTCTAAAGACACCACCAACAATTCTCTTTTATAATAGTATGTTTATACACACACACACACATCAACTATAGACACTATTCACAATAAGGCAGAATAGGGAAGAATGGATATTGGGGAAGAAATAAAGTTATTTGTTAAGCATCCACTATGTGCCAAACATGAGCTAAGTGCTTCACAAATGTTATTTCATCTGACCCTAACAATCACCTTAGGAGGTAGGCGGTATTATTATCCCCATTTAAAAACTCAGGTGTTTAGCACATTACATAGTACACAGTAGTCACTTTAAAAAATGTGACTTAATAAATGTCATCAAACTCACACAGCTGGTAAGTGTCTGAGGCTGGATTTCAGTCAGGTCTTCCTTTCTCTACACTGGGTTATCTACCTGCCTCATCAGGCCAATGCTGGAGTCAGGAAAACCTAGGGTCAAATCCCATCTGTGACTCATATTAGGTGTGGAGACCCTAGGCAAATCACTTATCATTTTAGTATCCCAAGAAAGATTGGTAGGACTATATTTTATTTTCAATTTTGTTATTTTTTCTAGTATATTTTTCCTCCCAAGGAAGGAAGGAAGGAAGGAGAGAAGGAAGGAAGAAAGGAAGGAAGGAGGGAAGGAAGGCAGGAAGAAAGGAAGAGAGGGAGAGAGGAAAAGAAGGAAGGAAGGAAGGGAGGGAAGAAGGAAGGGAGGGAGGGAGGGAGGGAAGAAGGAAGGAAGGAAGGAAGGAAGGAAGAAAGGAAGGAAGGAAGGAAGGAAGGAAGGAAGGAAGGAAGGAAGGAAGGAAGGAAGGAAGGAGGAAAAGAAGGAAGGAAGAAGGGAAAGAAGGAAGGAAAGAGGGAAGAGAAAAAAGGAAGGGAGGGAGGATACAAATCAACCAAAATATATTCCCACAAAGGCTACATGCAAAAATGCATAGGGAGGTGGGTTTTTTGTTTGTTTTCAAACCAGTGGGAGAATTTGCATTGCTAAAAGGTGTTTTCCTGCCAGAAATTCTCCGGCACTGAAAATCACAGGTAGGCACAACCTACCTGTGTATAAGTGTTGGGGATGCTAAGCTTGTGTAGGGACACATTGTGTTATCCCTATCCTAAACACAGAGAAACAACAGGTCCAGACGTGAAGTGGATTTGTCCAAGGTCACAGAACTGATCACAGGGACTACTAGCAGCCAAATCTCCTGACTCTTTCCAAAAGGCTACTTGGGCAAATTTTTCCTTCCATAGTCAGAAACTATGCCTGTGCTTTTCCAAAGCCTATGGCCCCAGACACACAATATGCCTATTGCTTGATTTGGTTCCCTGTTCTATTATGGTCCTATTTTTTCTTTCTTTTACCTGTTCTATAACAGGAGGGGCTAAAATCAGAGAGAAAGAAGAATTTAACCTGAGTTTTTGTTTACTTCCAGAGCTCAAGGTATTATTTCAAGTCGCCAAAGAGTTATGAGGAAATACAGCCTGGGCAACTTTTCATGCACTGTTTCCTGAATTCCTGACCCAACCGTGAACTTCAGGCTGCACTTTAATATGGGTTCTGATCCTTTTGCCTTTGCAAGATTATTCAGAACTCTGGGCTCTGAATGCCCAATGCTCTCTCCTTCCCAGTGCCTGAAGTTTACAAACAAACAAACAAAAAAAGGAACAATTTGGGGGATGGAGAAAATAAAGAGAAGGGGATTTGGAGTGTGAAATGAAGGAGAAGGGAGGGCACCGGTTTGAGCACAAGGGATTCCACTGCGGTCCCTGTGGGAGGAATCCTATTTCTAGTACTCAATGTTCTCAGACTTGCTTGTAAATTGAAGACTTTCTGGATTGAGCAGAAAGATTAAACAGCGTACATTGGCCACTTTTCAAATGTATTTTCAGATTAGGATTCCATCCCTTCTGTAGGAAATGTCTGCCCTAAAATGTTGGGTTTTTCAGTCAAGTATCACAGTACAGCTGCTACTGACTCCTAAGTTTCCCCTCACTGTTTTTACTCACAACACATCCCATCCCAAAGCAGATGATCAACCAAATGAAGCCATTTATAACTGAGATATGGTTTTCTTTCCTTTTCTTGTTTCACTTCCTCACTCAAGAGTGAGGGGGAGGGAAAAAGTGTGGGTGTTATATGCCATTTTCATAATAAAAATTTTAACCTAGTTAGTAAATGAAAAAGCCAAATTCCCTTTAGGAAACCAGCCACTCCCAAGCCTGAGAACACAGAAAACCTCAGAAAACACTAAAATGAATTTTAATTACAGTTTAAAACATTAAAAAAGCAAACCATAAGAGAAAGGAATTTTCTGTCTGCCTCTCTGATTTAAAACACACCCAACTCTTTCCTTCCTCAAGTTATTGCTGCGTTTTCAGCTTGGCTCATGGTAAGCAAATTGCCCTTTTTCTCCATAAATTCGAGTGCCCGATATAGTTTCTCACCTTTGGGAATCAAAAGGAAAATAGGTTGTTTTGGTTGGCAAGCACCAAGCACTTTCAGTGGTAGCAATGAACACACAAAGGAAAAAATGCTTAAGAAAGCAATTCCTGTCTGTCAAATTGGCCTGCTGACAGGGAACACTGGTACCATTTAACTCTGCTTCTCCAGCCTCTGGCTGGCCACAGAGTTATTTGTGACCACAAATCTGACTGGCCATTCCCCCATAGTACCTTGTTATGTTAAGAGAAGGTATTTAGCACTGACATTATGATTATGGTTGATTCAAGGTAAACCTTTCAAATCCATCAATCCAAGCATCACCAATGTTCTTAGCAACGGATAATGCATATGATATAAAAGAAGCAAAAACAAAATAGTCATCCACCTCAAAAATTTTTCAGGACAATATAGATAAAAACTAGAGAAATATATAAATACAGAATAACTGGGTGGGGGGCGGATAGAAGCTAGGGTAGATCAGAATAGACCCTCTGCAGAAGAAAGTACTTTAAAAAGTACTTTAAAAAACTTAAAAGAAAATGGTATGAGCAATTAGCTATCAACAGTAATTAAGAGCACCAGTCCTGGAGTCATAAGAACCTGAATTCAAATTCTGCCTCAGACACATACAAGAATTGGAACTTAGTAAAGTCACTTATACCCAATTGTTCCCTTCCTTTAAAAAAAAAAAAAAAAAAAGAGGAAAAAAATTGCTCTTTAAGAAGGGAAAAATTCCTTCCTTCCATAAGAGATATCCTGTACAAAAGCAAGGAAATATGGATTGTTTTGTATCATGATTATCAACTAGGCTAGAAATCTGAATGGAACAAAGAGAAGGCAAGTAAAGGGGAAATATGTAATAAGCCTGAAAAGGTAGATGAGACAAATCATGAATTGCTTTAAATGTCTATATTATATCTTAGAGGCAATAGGGAACCACTGGAGCTATTTGAGGAGAGAGAAACAGTCAGACTCATGCTTTAGGAATATCAAGTTGTCAACACAAGAGATAGTTGTCTGATTCTTCATGACCCTGTTTGGGGTTTTCTTGCAAAGATACAGGATTGATTTGCTACTTTCATCTCTTGATTTTTTGGACAGATGAGGAAACTGAGACAAACAGAGTTAAGTGCTCAAGGTTACCTAGCTGGGAAATGTCTGAGGTGGAATTTGAATTCAAGGTTTCTTAACTCCAGGCCCTAAGGTGGCAAGGAGTAGGTACTTAATAAATATTCAAGAACTGCCAGTTTGATAAAGAATGAACTGAATGGAGAGGGAAAGGAAACCAACTAAGGATGGCTTTAATTGAAAGATTCTAAACTAAAATGTAGCGTTAATATGGCTAGCCCTCAACAAATGGCCACCAGGCAAGCCCAGATGGGGATGGGGGAGAATGCAGGTTAAAATTTCTCCTTTGCACAATGTTGGAATCAAGCTGATGATAGGGAGACTCAGTCTCACAATCTTAAAAACTATGGCATTAGCCCAAATGAAAGGTGATGAGGGCCTAAATGGGACACTGGTCTGAGGGAACCAAGTGAATCATTGACAGAATGAAGAGGAAACAGGAGGAGAGATCCGTTACTATTGACCAGTATCATTCCATTATAGATGTCACAGAATTTTATGATTAAAGCTGGAAAAGATCTCAGAAAACTGTCCTATCTCTTCAAATGGCTTAGAGAATACAGAATTGACTTGTTCAAGGTCAAAAAACTGTTAAGTAGAACTTCTGCTGAGTTACTTCTGATTGTTCATGGACCACACTGTCCACATGGTTTGCTTGGCAAGGATACTGGACTGGTTTGCCATTTTCTTCTCCAGTGGATTAAGACAAACAGAAGTTAAGTATCAGAAGCCAGATTTGAATTTAGGTCTTCTAGACCACTAAGCTACCTAGCTTCCACCAAGTATAAAAATTCCAAATCCATTACTCTTACGATGTCTTGCTGGGAAAGGTACAGTTAAAATGCTGTTAACGTATTCTTGTTTGTCCTTCATTTACAAAGAGGGCCATAACTTCAGGGAGGTGATACTCTGCCATGTAAATGAATTGGATTTAAGTGAGGGAGAGCTGGATAAGGTCACCTGCCTCACTTTCTGCTCCAGAGCCATCTGGGTCCAGGCGCCAGATGTAAATCGAGATGACTGGAGATGGCCCTGGTTAAAATGGGAGACCTTGGCCTTTTTAAGCTAAGGTCTTCAACAGGTCTAAGGCTCTCAGTCTCAGCTGTTTTGTCAAATAAGAGGATTAGGACCCAATGACCTCTAAGGTCTCTTCCAGCTATGAAGAAATGCATCTAAACTAAACTATTATAGTATAATAGAGAAAGCACTAGTTCTTAAATAATAGGATCTGGGTTCAAAGCCTGCCTCTGATATTTGCTACCTGTGTGACCTTGAGCAAATCAAGATTTCCCTTTCTTCATCTGTAAAATGAAGAGACTGGAATAAATGGACTCTGGGATCCCTTCCAAATTTAAATATTATAAAACTCCTATTAGATTTTTAAAAAAGTATATATTTTCCAACAAGATGGTAGGAAAATGACCTGTGATTTCATTAGTATAGGAAACTCCCTCTACTAATGAAGATCAGCAGCTTATTTGCAACTTAATCAACTTAGTGAATGTCCATATTATAAATAAATTTTATAGGAATCCCCAAACCCACACAAAACGGAAATCTTCCAAAATTTTTAGTCTTTAAATAAATCCTTTTCTTTCCTCGACTAACTTAATATTCTTTCATACAACTTGGATAAAAATAGCAAAAAGGCAAATTAAAATCTTTAATTAAAATTTTTAGATTTAACTTTATACATCTTCTTTCTGCCTTAATATGGTGGTTGTTTAGATTTTGATTCATTGTGATGACTAAATGTGGCATAGAATATGATCTCTTTCTTTGACCAGGAATGAATTTCTTTATGCCAAAGAGAACATAGAAGGTAAAAGAAAATTCTTTTAAAAAAAAAAAAAAGGGAAAAAAAAAACCCACCTGCTTTTGCACTAATATAACCTGACAGCTTGATATTGTTTTGATTATCCATGGTACTGACTCCGACATGAAACAATGGTACAACGGAAAGAAAGAGCAGGAGAGTTTGATTCAATAGAATCTGAATTCAAATACCAGCTCTGCTATTTCCTACCTGTATGACCTTAGCAAATTACTTCTCTCTGGATCCCAGTAATGAGATCTTCTTTAAATGAAGGATTCTAACTAGATAGGCTTTAAGGTTAAAGATTAGATCTCTAGGGCTAGAGACCATGTCATCTACCATCCCCCTCATTTCACAGCAAAGGAAACTGGGACCCCAATGTGACTAGCCAAGTTCATATAGATAGTAGCAAGAAGAAGCAGAATTTTAACTTGGGTCTATTTTACTCCAAGGTTAGTTCTCAGTTCCACACAGACTCCTTCCTCTGATCCTGGATCCTGTGTGAAACAATTTTTACCCATTTAACAGTAAGGAACCTTTCTATTTAAAATAAAACAAAACACAAACTGTACAAGGCAACAGTATAATCGGTCCAAAAGTCCTTTAAATTTCTGATAACATACAAAGAAAATACTGCTTTTCTAAATAATACTTCGTTCCAGAACAGTAACTGAAGTTCAACCAAGCTTCACAAATCCAACAAGCCCCATTCTCCCAGCTTGATTCCTCCCCACCCCCACCCCAACTCCCAATCAACTACTCTTCAGCCCTGGGTTAAATTGCATGGAAATGAACCTGCAAGTCTGTACTAGATTCCCGTAGAACTCTAAATGATTAGAGAATAATGTCTGCACTCTAAGAACAAAAGCCTCCCTCGCAGATTAATAGCTTTCCAAGACTGGAAAGGAAAGATAGGCTTGAGAGATAAATCTGGCAGGAGTGTTTATGCAAGCATATCAGCCTCCTTGGTACTGAATGTCCTAAGCAGCCTTTGCAGAGGAAGTAAACAATGCCGTGTGTGTGTGTGTGTGTGTGTGTGTGTGTGTGTGTGTGTGTGTCTCCATGCATGTGCACAAGCCTAGCTGGGATTGCCTGCTGAAGAATTCTGGACTACAGTTAAGAGAACATGCGTCATAAGATCTCCCAGACATGGGCTGTAATACTGTGTCTCATAAAACTGACACAAAGTCTAACTCGGATACAAACTTACATTTCTCTCAATAACTTTCTTCCCCTCCTTTTGATATTAATCATCAGTGTTGTTTAAAAGAAAAGAAAAAAAAAGGGACACAGAAAAAGGCTGGAGAGAGAACAACAGCTGGCCATAAACTCAACGGATGGATTCCATACTCTTCCCCAAATAAAAGTAGTCCCCAACAAATGTCACCCCCCACTGGGAATAAAAATGTGTTTGTGTGTCTCAGAAATGGGAGGTTGGGTGGGGAACGACCCCCATGCGGCTATTCAGACCTGTGATTTCATCAGTACGGGTATCCCCTGGAAACCACCCTTTCCCTCCCCAACTGATGCAGATTAACAACCATCCGGTAATTTATGGTCTCTAAAAACTGGAAGCAGAAAGTTAAATGAGTTGCCCACAGCTAGTTAAAAGTTAGAGATGGGTCTTGAGCCCAGAGGCAAGTCAAAATTCTTCCTCGGACACTTTCTGAATCTGTTTGTTCATCATCTTCAAAAAGAAGTGGTTAGATCAGAAGACCGGGGAGGTTCTCTATGAGCCTCCAATCGATCTATCTATGCCCTACCTGTTCTGTATTATAAACTCACCCAGCTATGACCCAATGTTCTTCTGTAGAACTTACAACACTGTTTGAATAGTTAATGTTAAATAAACTGAAGCAGCATAGTAATTCTCTTTAGCCAAAGTATCTCACGTTCCTTCAAACTTTTTCCGTACCAGAGCAAACTAGGTGTTTGTTTTTGTCCCGGTTGGAGGAAATCTTCCTAGCACAGCAGAATCTGGGAAGCACTCACACCTCCTTTCACTCCCATCACCTTTACCCCCACTCCCGGGATCTATCCCTAAGGTCAGTGCTCATCCAGATTCCCTTTTTCATGGTAATCCAGTCCAAAGCTTTTTTTTTTTTTTTTTTTTTTTTGGTAAACTAAACTAAATTAGTTTTTCTTCCAATGAATCAAGGCATTTGCAATGCCGATCTTAACATTCTGGTCCTTACTCCTTTCTTCTAGTTTCTGACCAGCCTGATGGAAGGTGTAAGTGATAGTAACTAAGGAGAAGGGAGTATGGATGCCTTCGGTAGTATGTCACAATACAAGCTCATTGCGCTTTGCTCAATGAACAAGTTACAACAAAGTTGAATATATGCTTAATTTTTTTTAATCAATCAAGCCTCATTTTAAATTTATGGGGGTTATTAATAAATGGAACTCTACTGTATGTCTTTGAAAAAAAGATTATGCTTCCAAATTTATCTTTTTTTCAAAATCTAAATTCCTCCTCTCTCCTACAAAATATACTGAAATGGATCTGTGATATCATTGATTTGAGAAATGCTCTCTAGTGATGCAAATGGAAACTTTATTCATGCAACTATTGACCTATGTGCCTGACCAAAATTCACCTGAAGAGGTCTTCCCCAAATGCTGAAGGCATCCTTCAATCTTTCCTGACACTGTATGGGTAAGAGTGGAATACATTGACAATCAAAACAGTTAACTAGCATTTATTAAATACTTTGTTAAGTGCCTCAGTTACAAAGAAAGGCAAAAATGAGTCCCTGCTCTCAAGAAACTCACAACCTAAAGGGGGTATTACATTAAATTACATATAAACAAGAGATATAGATATATTAGATATAGATGACATAGTGGGGATAGTCTTAGAAGAAAGGCACTAAAACACTAAAACTAAATAGGACTGGGAAAAATTTGCTAAAGGTAGGACTTAGGACTTAAAGGAAACCAGAGTATTTGGGAGGTGTAGATCAGGAAGGAAAGCATTACAGACATGGGGGATATATAAAAATGCTTAGAGCAAGGAAACCAAATATAAAATCTTCTGTTTGGTTTTTAAAACCCTTCCTAACCTGATCCCTTCCTACCTTTCAAATCTTATAGCTTGCTCCCCTCATGTATTGAGTAATCCAGAGACTCTGAATCTTCCTTTTCTGTTATACAACACATCCTTTACTTCTGGTTCTATGTTGTAACCTGCTCATGTTCCTTTTCATTGCCTCTGGGTAATACTGATCTTTAGTTTTACAGAGGTGGTGATGGTCTAGGTCTTACTGCCATATAACAACATCACTAAAATGACTATATTTAAAAGGGGGACCTTCATGTTGTGGAAAGCCTACGGCCTAGGAATTTTTTTTTTTGCATCTTTCTCCTACCCATTCAATTCACTCTTTTCCTTTTCAGCTCTGGGCCTCTGCTTACTGTCCATCTGTACCATCTGTCCTTGATATACATACTAGATAAGTAAGCTCAACAGAGTATCCATTTAAATGCATGATGAAATCCATGAAATCCATATTGTGCATCCATTTGGTATTTTCTATATGAATAAATAGGTCCTTTCACTGTACCCATAACTCTTCTAGGAAGGTCTGCAAAGTCTCTGGGCTTGGTGAAATCAATACAATGTCATCTACAAACAGGAGCACCTGGAGGATCTTACTGATCACAAGGAATTTCTTTGACCTGGATCTTTTCTATTACAGTGGAAAAAAGTTTTGGTAAGCATAGGTCTACCAGTTTTATGCCTCTCAATGGCCAGAAGATCACTAAATAGTTATTTTAGTTAATCTCTCCTAAGGAATCTTGAATGATCTTGAATAAATTTTTGAGATCTTTAATATTTAAATCTTGAAGTGTTTTTCCCTCTACAAGATTTACTTCCCTTAAAATACATATTAGAGCCCCAAATAAATAGAAATTTGTCCATCTACAAATTGAAAATTCCTTAGAACAATGTGCAGAAAGATTGGCAGACTGGCAGATACAGTATGCCAAATGCAGAGGAAGAAGTCTCATCTTGGTCTTTTAAAGTAAGAATTCGAACTTTAAAGAGCACCCTCCAGAGCTCAATATAGTATTAAAGTCAACTAGTTACATAATAATCTTAGAGACAAATTAAATATTTCATCAAGAGTTTCTTATGACAACCCCAAAGGAAGGGAGTATATTATAGTTCAAACAATGCTTTATCTGTTTAGGGCATCATTCCTACCAAAGTGGGAGAAGAACAAGGACAAGCTTTTACCTTGAAACCAAACAGCCAATTTTTAAAAATACAATTAGACAAGCCAATGGATCCAGCCAAAGAGACATATGTACCCTATCAATGGGAAGTTCAAATCAGGCTTTTGTTTTATCTTATCACCTTAAACAACTAAATTTAAAATCTAACTTGAATTGCAAAAAACTAAAATAGTTCTGGCCCTTACAATCAAGGACAGCCTTCCCTGGAGAAAGTCAGTCTAGGAATGGCAACACATGGGATATTTCCATTTTTAGAAGTAGTGAGGGATTTCAAAATGGGATGTGGATGAAAGAGAAATCTAGTGAGGAAGTAGAAATCCAGTACCATGCCTCATATCTCTTCCCTAGGGAGTATTCTAGAGTCTATAAACATAAAAATGCTATAATAATGTCTCATAAGAAATGTTACATCTTCTCTGAAAAGATCTAACCTCTTCCTTTTTTTAAGATAAGGAATCTAAGGCTCAGAGAAGTTATATGATTGTTTAAAACCATTCAAATAACAAGTTGAAGAAATTTAAATCAAGATTTAAACCCAGATTCTCTGACTCCAAATACAGCCATTTTTGTCATGGTGTCATAATACCTTACCTCAAGGCTATCCTAGCTAGAAACACTTCTGTTTGGGTTTACTTATACACCCTGAAGTTAATCCCACAAGGATGATGTATCTGGTGAGGCAATGAATTCCTGTGTTGTGAAAACAGAAAAGAATCTAATTTCTCGTTATGAAAGAGGTAAAAACTAAACACATTTTGTCTTAGGAACTGCTAACTTCATCATTCCATAGCACATGAACAACAGCTAGGTACCCAAGTGAAAAAGAAATCCCTTTTATCTTTCCAAAGTCTTGAAATCACCAAAGGTGATATCTATATTGAAAAGATTCTAACAGTGTAGGGGAGGAGAATGTCTTTACCAAGAATTCTTCCTTCCCCCTTAAGTAAATCTTAAGCTTTGGAGTGATTCAGTACTCCTGCTTGAGAGTGTCTGAGCAAATAAATGGGCAAACTTCTGGCTGAATATGTGTTGAAAGGCAGCATGATCCAGGGAAATAATTTGGTGGGGATCAAAGGTCTAGTCCTAGTTTCAACTCGAATGAAATAACAATTGCAAATCATATTTAACAAGCATTTTTTTTTGATACAATGATCCTGTGAAGTAGGTAATGAAAAAAATAGATTTTTATAGATGAGGAAACTGAGGCTCAGGGCTATTAAGTGCTCAAGTTCTTTTCACTATACCACATTGCTTTTCACTGAAATGATAATGAATACTGATATTCTAAGGAAAACTAAGGAATTCCAAGTTCCACAATAAAAGGTATTATTATTAATTATACCATATTCATTTATATTAACATACTTCCACTAAAATCCTAATCTAAGGCTGCACCATGGTGAGACCATGACCCAGGGTTTAAGAAGGCATATTCCATCTACACCAAACTATAAAGTCTTTAGTATGGATATAGTGATGGAGTCTCACCCAAAGATCAGCCAGGCTAAACTAAAAAAGATTCATCCAAAAAGGCTGGGCACTAGGATATACATTTTTCTTTTTATTTCCAACATCTAATGAAAACTTCAACTAGTGCATATGTTAGTGGAAAGGGGAGAGGAGAGGAATTTGTCTTGGTGCAAGAAGTCCCCATGTTGATTTAACAAGGGCTTTATTGGAGTATTTTAATCTATAACTTCCCAGGCCAAATCAGACTCTCTAAATGCAAGCTGAAATGAAAGTATAAACCATTTAAACACACATTAAACTCAGTATCACTGATACTGTTTTCTAGTAAGTGTACAAATTTCCAGATGGCAAGATTCTAGATGAAATCATCAAAATACTATAAACATGCTACATATTATTATGTGCCTTCCACTCATTAATCCACACAACACTCCTGCGCATCATGGATGAGCCAAGTTATCTTCTTTACAAAAGACAGGCTCAATGATTTTACCAAAGTTATACAAACAAAGAGTAAAGCCAAAGAGAAAGTAGGACAGAGAACGCCCAAGTCTTTGTACCCAACAATATATCACATGAGTCTGTTTTACATCTTTTCCTTCTGGAAGCTGCAGAGGATCTGACTGGTAAAATACATCTCTGACCAGCAGTATGTGATGTCTTCTACAGCTGAAATACAGGTACCAGGAAGCAAATAAGCCTATATGTCAACAAAGGCCATACCCACCATGCAGTTACAAAGAGCAGGAATTACCTGTTGAACTCAGAGGGAACATGATCTTCACCTACCATTATCCCCATGTAAGACTTTGTTTAAAAAAAAAAAAAAAAAAAGGAAAACAAAACAAACAAAAAATCTTCCACAACTTTGTTCTCCAGAGGAACAATTGCTAATCGTTATCAAAAAAAAAAAATAGTTTCATCTTTATAAGTCATATGAGTCTGGTATAAAATTAGTCTATCTTTATAGGCCTGTTTATAAGCTATTGCTGAGAAATCTGGTGATATAACAAGTAGAACTACTTTATGATAGCCAAAACTAGAAATATACTTAGATCTGAAAAATGACCCAGTTGGTCAATCTTTACTAAAAGTTAATCCATAAACTTTCTGAAACAACTTTTTCTCAGTCAGCAAAATTTCTGCAGTTACTACTACTTAAACCTTAGAAACTTCAAAAAATTGATTTCTCTTAGCTCATGATCTTTTCCTTCTATCTCCCATTCTGTTTCTTCCTTTTGCTAGCTCATGGTCCTGAACCCATAAGTTCCTAAGGGCTTTAGCACCAGACTATAGAAGAACAGTGGTTCATTTGTGTGGTTTAAAAGTTGGAAAGCTCTGACTTAAGTCACAGGGATCAGAGGATCTTAGATTATGAACTAATGGACAGTTGAGGAAACTAAGACCAAATGAAGTTATTGATTTGATCAAGACTGCATAGGCAACTAAGAGTCAGAGATGGAATATAAACAAGAGAAAAATTGCCATTACTTCCTCTACAATATTTATAAATTATTATTGATTTGAACTATGTTCCCAAAGGAAAACATTTAATTCTACAAAACAATATTCCATGTAAGCACTGCCCATCATGGCAAAAGGTTGAAATGGTGCAAAGTCACTGATCTAGCTAAATGTCCTAGCAGCATTCTGGCCAGCAGAATCTCCAATTCATAGCAACATTACACTCAACTTAATTCTTTCCCAAAGTCACAATCGCATCAGCAAAAACGTGGGTACAGCTTCTAGATACATAAACCTGTTGCTAATAGCAGTCTTTCAAGGTCTGGAAGAACACCCCAACACAGTGATCCTTAAGTACTGTGCTGTCTCCCTCAGACTTACTGCCACGACAGGTTCTAAAAGGGTGACACTGAAAGTAAAAGCTACTCCAGACACAGATACTTTCGGTGACTTTTAAAGTAGGTACTATACATCATGGTCCTATGATTCTGTTTTTAGTGGGAACTTCTTCCACTGATTTGTCTGTAATATACATTATCAGAAACCATATGAGACAATAATGGGGCTTTGCCCATTACCATAGTATGTAAGCTGGGTAAATGTGTGTATGTGATTGTGTGTGTGTGTGTGTACAATTTATTTATTTTTCAGCATGACTTTTATGGCAATATTTTTTGTAATCTTACATGTGCCTTTTCAATGGAGGTAGGATGCCTCCATTTGCCATGCATTTGGAATGCAAGGACTATCTCTTATTGTTTTTTCTTTTCATCTTTCTCAATCCCTCTTCTCTTTCTATATCTCTCCTTGGCCATTCCCCACTCACCCCCTTCTCTCTCTCTCTCCCCTCTCCCCAATCTTCTTTCTTTCCCTTCTGATTGGCTACCTGACCCTTCTTTCATAAACTGATGAGCTCATATTGCTCTAGGACAGCTGCCATATTGAAAAAGGAGAATGAGAAAGAAGGGAGAGAATCTAAAACTCAAAAGTTTTTAAAACAAATGTAAAAAATTGTTGTACATGTAACTAGGAAAAATTAATTATGTAATATTATAATAATTTTAATATTATTAGCATCTTATACTTACATAGTATTTGATAGCTTATAAGAAAACTCTATATATACTTTACCTGCCTGGATCCTCACCACAATTCTGTAAAATAGAAGGCAAAAAGCATGCCTTATTCTTCCTATTTTACAGATCATTTCCTGATCTAAGTCTCAAAGAAGGCATTCTCAAAATTAGAGAAATCTCCTGATTCCATCACAAATATCTTTTCTACTACCAAACAGTTGAGTTTCTACTCAGAACAAATATGATCTAATATTATTCTGGAGGTTCCAATTAATCCATTAACACTTGATTTAGAAGTAGAAGACCTGGATTTTTATCCTGGCTCTGCTACTATGAATGAAGGAAATTAAGTTATTGCTCCTTTAAAACCTTCTCCTTCCCCTTTCTTTCTCCCCTTGAAAAGAAAAATTAAAATGATGTTACTCCTTTCTATAGCATATACTTTAAATGATAAAGTTTTCATGAAGAATGAATCTTAAAACCAGTGATCTTCCAAACGCTAAGGAACCCGAGCAAGGAATATCTTTTTCAATATGGCAGCTGTCCTGGAGCAATATGAGCTCATCAGTTTATGAAAGAAGGGTCAGGTAGCCAATCAGAAAGGAAAGAAAGAAAGAAAGAAGATTGGGGAGAGAGAGAGAGAAAGGGGTGAGTGGGGAATGGCCAAGGAGAGATATAGAAAGAGAAGAGGGATTGAGAAAGATGAAAAGAAAAAAACAATAAAAGGTAGTCCTTGCATCCCAAATCCAAGTCAACAAATGTGTTAAGTGCTATCAGGCACAATTCTAAAAAATTCTAAATCTAGCTGAAGCAAGCACAGGTTAAGTATTTATACATTACCAAAAGGCTACTGTAAAAATCTAATGGTGAGGATGATGAGAATAATAATAAATATTGATAGTTATTTGTGTGAGAAATGCATTATGCATATTATTTAATTTGATTTTGACAACAATACCATAGGAATTATTGTTCCCATTTTACAAATAAAAAAACCACACTAAAAGTATCAGTAATTTGCTTATGGTCACATCCAGGATAGGATTCTAGGTAGTCTAGGACCACCTAGCACCCTGCTCAATGAGACAACACCTGAAATCGGATTGAAATTGACATTTACTGAACATCAACAATTTGTTCACAAGGATAAATGGCTGCAAGGGAGAATCTTGAAAGAAACTGCAGCTTGTTTCCTTCCCAGTGGACAGAATACAATACTTGCACTTTTCTAGATGTGAAGGGGAAGTTAGATTCATCATTTGACAATGCTAACAAAAACCTAAAGTAAAGTTCATACATTATAAAAATAAGTTTATTACTGGGGAGGAAGAGGAGGGATAACAGTGATATAGTAAGTCATAGCTATTTTCTTTCAGGCTCTGAGAATATCTTAATTTCAATGAAGAAGTTAAAATTCTCCATTTATTTACTAGCCATGTTTTGCTAAGCAAGTTAGTTTAATTTCTCTTTCTGAATCCTATTTCCTGTAAAATAGGTAAAGTTTGAAGGGAGCCCATGAACTAGATGGCTCTAATATTCCTTACAATTCTAAATCTATGGGAGTTAGGTGGCAGAGTGGATAGAAAGTAGGGCCTGCAGCCAGAAAGGCCTGATTTCAAATGCAGCCTCAGATAATTACTTAGCTGTGTGACTCTGAGCAAGTCACTTAACCTGTGTTCTTCAGTTTCCTCATTTGTAAAATAGGGATGTTAATAACTCCTATTTTTCTATGATCATATGTCATATGATCTATGAGGATCAAATGACACAATATTTGTAAAATGCCTGACACACAGTAAACACTATATAAAAGTTATTATGATCTAGAATCCTATCCTAAGATAGGATTTGAGCTTCCTAGGAAGTCTAAATAATTTTTAAAAGCCTAAGTTGGATTCCTTTCTTTGTCACTTACTATCAGGATGACTTTGAGTCAATCAGCTAACCTTTAAAGACTCAGTTTCTTTGTTTGTAAAATGAAAGGATAGGACCAGATATTGTTAAGTCAATTATATAAAAGGAAAGGGGCAAAAGGGTCTAAGAACTGACTATATATCTTTAAACTTCTGTGAGGTTCTTCAAGGATGAGTCTTGAATCTGCCTCCAACTTTCCTTTACGATCACTCACATAGTATCCAAGGGCAGGTCACCATTTCCCTAGTCCCTGTTTCCCACATGTGAAAAAAAAATAGATGATTCTTAATTAACTTGTGTTTATTTAATATAATTTTCCAGACAGCCATATGTTTAGTAGAGGCAGGCAAGCCTCAAATAGAGAGAATGAACTTCTAATAAGACGAGGAAAACCAAGCCTGAATTCTGCCTTACATAATGTCTATTTGTATGATGCTGGCCAAGTCACTTAACCTAGTTTCTCAGTTTTCTCATCTATAAAATGGGGATCATGGTTACCTCTCAAAGTTGTTGTGGCAATCAAATAAGTGCTTGGCACATAGTAGATAGTATTTAAATGCTAGCTAGCCACTTTTTTTTGTTTGTTTTTTTTCCCCAACATTCATTTTTGTAAGATTTTGAGTTACAAATTTTTCTTCTCCCTTCCTCCTTTATGTCCCTCCTCCATGCACAATTTTTTAACATATTTCCATATGAGTCCTGTTGGGAAAGAAAAATCAGAACAAACGGGAAAACTCATAAGAAAGAAAAAAAGCAAAACAAAAACAACAAAAAAAGTGGAAATAACATTCTTCAATCCATATTTAATCTACATAGTTCTTTGGATAAGGATAGTATTTTCCACCCCAAGTCTGTTGGAATTGTCTTGGACCACTGTGTTGTTGAGAAGAGCTAAGTCTATTATCACACAATCTTGCTGTTATTGTGTTCAATGTTTTCCTGGTTCTGCTCACTTCACTTAAGCATCTGCTCATCTAAGTCTTTCTAAAAATCCTCCTGTTCATCACTTAATCCTGTGTGCTCTGATTCCCCATCTGTAAAATGAGCTGAAAAAGGAAATGGCCAACCTCTCCAGTAACTTAGCCAAGAAAATCCTAAATGAAGTCACAAAGAATTGGACGCAACATAACAACAAAAAGGGCATTATTGCCCCATTTTTCCCCCATAGTCTCCCCATTTGAAGATAAGTTCCCTTTGAGTAGGAATTGTTTCTTTCTTTGTGTTTTTATTCTAGTTGTAGTTAGTTCCTAGCACACAGCAGACATTTAATAAATTTAATAAATTCAGATTTATTGAAGAGCTGGTTAATGATGGACAAATTTCTATCATTTCATTCATAAAAAAGCATCAGGTCTTTACCTATTCTTATATAGTATATGTGAAGTCTGAGGGGACGGCAGAGGGGAGGAGATTGTCTAATTTTGAAAACTGAAAATTTTCAGATAAAAGGTAATATAAAAATAATTGCATTCTTATGAGGGCTTTTCTTTGGACAACCTAGAATCTATGTTTTTAAAACACAACATTTATCTTTACCATTAATCTCAGGAAAATCGAGACATTCCTCATTTTTCATGCAGATGAGAAATACCCAGACATCTAAGTTCCTTTTAACAAAATCTTGGCAAGAGGCCACAGATCTTTTTTTTTTTTTTTTGAAATGAAAGACTGACAATGGGGAAATAGACAAGGCCCTTGTCTGAAGTTTCTTATTTCTTCATTCTCATTAATTTGTCCCAAAACACTAGTGACTTTGGAAGATTTTGTTTTTAAAAAATGCATCTCCTTCTCCCCCAAAAGGCCCTAAGTCCAATTTAAAAAAGAAGTTATTCATAATTCTGGATTCTTTAGGATGCATGAGCAAAACACTAAGCATTATTATTGCTTTCAAGCCACAGATAATTTAGCTTTTTCATTCTTCCTTCTATGCTTAGAAGGGAGCTTCATTTTGCCTTCCACCACACTGCTTTGACTTTCCCATGTCTGAACTAGATCATATTCTTTTTTTCCCCTTTTGTTAATACAACGGGCTCTTTCAGCTCAGTTAATGATTCATATTTTTGAGAGATTTGAAAAATTGTCTTAAAGAAAGCATGCAAAGGTTTCACTACCTTCAACATGTTTCCATAGTCCATTACCATTTTAATGAAAGCAAAGGCCAATGAAAACCTAGTTCCCCCCATTATATTGTTACTTACCAACCACATCTATAACATCTTATGGACCTACTAAGTTTTAAAAGAAGCCTATTAGAATACCCTATTGGTCCCAATTGGAAATCCCCCTATGTCTTATACTTAGCAATGCAAAAGAGAGCCTAGTCTTGCTTTCCAGAACTTTTGCTACTTTCTCTTTTTCTGGTTTCCATGTCATTCAAACACCTAGCCACTTAGCCATCTTTTTAAAAGTTCCTTTAATTGTTTCTTTCTGTCCCTTCTTTTTATAGGCTCCAACCTATGAAGCTCAGCCAGAAGACCCTTTATTCCAAATACCATGTCCTAAAATGTATTAGGTTTCCCTCTCAGGTCCTACTTGCAAAAGGACAGGAGCTGGACCTGCGTTTTCATTAGTAGGGATGAAGAAACTCCATCTCCTGATGCAGATTGGTATTCGAAGTCAAGAGCAGAGTTTAAAAAAAAAAAAAAAAAAAGCATACCTCCACCAGTCAAACTCGGTTATAATACAAATAATAACACAGCATTACAAAAAAAAAAATCTCAATTTTGTATCAGAATCTACAAAAATGGCACAGGCCGGGAAACCATATAAAGCAAACAAAGACCTATTCCTAAAAAATATGTATACATTCCAAGAGTATTTAAAAAAAAATGTTAAAGCTGTTTAGGCTTAGTGGATTTAAAACTGCTATGAACTAAGAGAAAAAAAGTAGAAGTAGGTAAAACCCAATCTTTACATTAGGCAAATCCAGATAACTCGCCTTTACTCGCCTTTTCTCCCATCTAAACTTGTATGAGATACAGATGGGAGGAAAGAAAATTCTTGGAAAGTTTTGGCCCATGCTGAAAAATCTCAACCTCAACTATCCGGGACAAATTATTCATGTTGTAGATTTATTTACTAACAGAGATGGAGACTTGGAAATTGTGAATAAATTTAGACACACACATGCAACAAAGGCATACTACTTTGATACTAGCACTGACTGAATTTTTCTCCTTCCCCCCACAAGATCACTAAAGGGAACAGAGAAAAGTCTTCTTTCCCAACTCTTTACTCCTAGCTTAATGGAAGAGCCAACATTTATCCACATCTAAGAAAAATTGGATATAAATGATTACTTTTCCTTCTAGTGGGGCTTATAATTTTTTTTTTTTTGAATTTCATGAAAGGCCACCCAACAATCATGGCATTTATTTCCAATTTATTCCTATCCAGTATCACAGAAGCCAAAGAAGAGAACATTTCTTCTTCAGTTTACCAGAAATTAAAGGTTCATTCTATAGAAAGTAATTTTCAAAGATAGGCTAAGTAGGAAAAGCATACTAAAGTCTTAGATTCTGGTCTCTAGAAGCCTTGGGCCCAGGGTTTTTTCTGGACTATATGCCAGATGCTCTAAGATTTGGCAAACAGACTTTAAAATATGTATTTAATATTATATTATTATATCATAACAGATTTTAAAATATATTTAATATATTGTAATAGCATATAACATTTATATAATATAATTATATAGAATACATAGTTTATAAATATAGTGTTTATATATTTTCAGAATACTTATATAAACAGATCAGTAAATATAAAGTTTTACATAATACATATTTTGTAAAAAAACAGATTTGAGACTGAATTAGGTATATATAGATTTCAATAGGTATTATATATTTTTTATTATATATATTAAAACCACATATATTTAGATATAGGTAAATAAATGTATTTATATAGATATATACTTATAGAGCTATTTTTATATAAATATATTTATATTTTATATGTTTTTAAATGATGTATATATGTATACAGGTATGTGGTATGTGTATTATACATATATATATAAATTTTTTTTTAATTTTAAAAACTCTACTTCTCAGAAAAAAGAATCTCTACCTTTATTATGTTTACCTTTCCCATCACCTCCCCTGCCAACCTCCCCAAATCCTAACAATTTGGCAAGATGGGACTCTTAGAAAATAAAACTGGGGACACAAACTTCACACAATCACAGAAACTCAGAACTGGATGAGCCCTCAGAGGCTAACAAATTCACCCTGTCCCTGAACAAAAATCCCCTCTACATTATCTCCAACAAGCAGTCACTGGGTCTCTGATTGAAGCTATCCAACTTACCGCCTCCCAAAACCACTCATCCCATTTTTGGACAGCTCTAAGTGGATAAGCAGTTCTTTCCTGTACCTGTTCCTTTACCTGAGCGGTCTCTGCAGCTCTGGCTGTGTTCCTTTACTCTTAACAAGTCCAGTTCTAGTGGTACCCACCCTGAAGGACAAGAACAATCAGCACCAAATGCCACTATGGTTTTACGCTTTTAAGACTTGCCTCCAAACTTTGCTCTGTCTTTTCCACATGATTTTCTCCCTACCTTTTGCGTGACGTTTTATATTTCCTATTTAATCAGCTATGGTCTATATTCAAAAGCTCTTCTGAAAAGTATTAATGATTCCTAAGAGACTTGTCTAATAATAAGTATCCCAGACCTCCCACAAGGTCAAATCCAGAGGTCCTTAAAAGAGAAGCCAGGTTCTACTGAGTGCTCTTTTCATTGCCTTTTTTTTTTACCATTGGTAGAAAAGGAGGTCTGATTTTGGGTAGAATGTTTAAAACTATGATCCAATTTTTTTTCACATGTCACATAAGGTAAATTAATGTTTCGTGGGCCATTGCTTTCATCTCATATGACCATATGGAGGTCCTTTTTATAGCATTGAATGAGAATAATAATATTTTTATCTTTACCTGGCTTTACATTATGATATAGAGATCGTGAACTTGTTACACTGCTGGGCCAACACAGAAACTCTTTTTCCTGCTTCCCTCCCCCTGTTCTGATCTCATTTAAGAGCTCACGTTCTAAGTACACTTCCCTTTACTTCGGTCACTCTTGTGTCCTGATTACACCCAGCATATTTTAATCTTATCTTTCTCCAACATGAACCCTGTCTGTCTGGGGATGAGTCAGTACGGACAACTCCCCTGTCTGCTGCTAGTCTTAAAATGAAGAACATTCTCCAAAGACACAAACAACCACAAAAACCCAACCCAAATACAGAGAGATCCTTCGAACACATCACACAAAACACTACATTCCCTCAGTAAATCTCTCCTGTTATCACCCAGGAGGGAGGGAATCTAGTTAGAAAACTGAAGTTTTAGAGAGAGCATAGGTACCATGACAAAAAGGAGGGGTCAGTCTTGATGGCCATTAAGATTCAGATTCAAAAAATTATCCATGCATATTTTGAAAATAAAAAGCTTTAAAAAGAAAAAACAAATCAGAATCAAGGCTTTCCCTTGCTCCATCCTGTCTATGACACCTGGGCAAGTTACTGAACTCAGTGTCTTAGGCCACGTGGAACTCCCTCTACAATTACAGCAAAAATTTTTTAAAAATAATAAATAAATTTTGGAAGAGGCAATTGGGGTTAAGTCATTTATCCAGGATCGCACAACTAGTATTTTCAGTGTCTGAAAACACACTGGCACTCAGGTCCTCCTGATTCTATCCACTGAGCCATCTTACTGCCCCCCAAAATTTTTTAAATTAGACACAAATAAAACAAAAATAAAAACTGAAGGGCAGCAAGAATTGAGGGGCAGCTTACAACAAAGAGAATAAACTGAAGTCCTTAAGTTTTGTTTCCACAGACAATATCCTGACTCCTTTTTGTAAGCTTTTTGAGGGCAGGAACTAGATATAAAAACTATCTTTTTATAACTCAAGTACTTAGGATAGCACAGAGTAAATCCTTAATAAATGGTGGCCAGCTGATTGTTCTACTCCTACTCTGAAGTACTGAGTCCCAGAATTAAAGAGTTGACACCCAGGCCTCTGGATGGGGAGAAATCTGACAGGCTTGGCAAATGACTGTAAGTGGCAGGAGAGAGAGAAGCTTCTCATATATCAGATTAAGTTGCACAAAAGAGAGATACTAAGCTTACACATCTTGTACAATGACTTGAAATAGCAACAGCTCTTCTTTCCTATTCCTGGAAACTTCAATATACATTAACTGGAGTTCAATATAAACTAGAGAAGTCTTTAAAATATCTTTTTTAAAATTTAAAATTTAATTTATTAATTAAAAAATCATTTAATATGTAAAATATCAATATTGATATTATATTACATATATAATATTGTACTATTATTTATTTATTAGGTTTAAATGATTATCAAGCAAAAAGCACAAGATCCATATAGAGGAAGGCCTTGTTTGAACGCAAATATAATAGTGGGTAGTATAGTGGATACAGTAGTGGACTTGAAAATCAGTATAAATTCAAACCCAAACTCTGCCTCCTCCTTCAAGATCAACTCATTTAATCTGTCTTACCCTCAGTGACCTCATCTGTAAAGTAGGGACGATAGCAGCACCTATCTCTCAGGATTGTTGTGAAAATCAAATAAGAGAATATATGTAAAATGTTTTGCAAATTTTTAGATACTACATAAAGGCTAGCTTTAAATATAGGTAAAATGTTTTGCAAACTTTTAGACACTATATAAAGATTAGCTTTAAAGAAATTAAATGTTAATTTAAATAATTAAAATTAGGTTAATATATTAAATTATATTAATAACCATTAACATAAACTAACTTTTTAAGAAGATAATGGAGTGACCTTAGGCAAGGCACTTTACAAAAGTAGGCTTCAGTTTCTTTATCTGTAAAACAAGGAGGGCTTAAACTAGAAATGATCTGTCCAGTCTTTCAAAGATCTAAAAGCTGATTATGTGACACTTTCACATTGACCTAACTTGTCTATCAATTCTCCCATTAATAACTATAACCATAAAAAGAATCAATAAGATGTTTTTTTTAAAGATATTGAATACCATTTGAACAGGGTCCTAAACATAAAAAAAACTGTAAAAATAAGTATTTGTATCAATGAACAATTAGAAGTCTCATCAATATGCAAATGCTAGATGATATAATATGCATAAGTTTCTAATTTGTTAGAACTTGGCAGTCCATACTAAAAACCTCCCATATAGCTGCACTTTATATTACAACCATATAACTTTAAAAAATTTTTCAAAAGTATTTTATTTTTCCAAATACCTATAAAGTTTTCAACATTCATTTTTGTAGGAATTTGTGTTACAAATTTTTCTCCCTCCTTCCTTTACTTCAGCAAGTAATCTGTTATAAGTTAAATAAACCATATAACTTTTAAAGATCTTAAGCTATATATTAAGGTACTTGGATGTTATAAAATTACTAAAAGAATGGATAATATTAATTAATTTATATTATAAAACTATTTTAAAATACCACTTTTTAAAGTACCTGATAACGATCTGGTTCTGTTTATTTTTTCATATGATATTTTATTCTATCTTAATCATGGTGCCTGTAAGATAAAAATGAAGAATTCTCTGTATTTTTAAACGCTAACTAGTAGCACTCTGATAATAATGCAACAAAAGTGCACAAAGCATGTGCGCGCGCACACACTCACATACACAGTGGGTCTCTCAATCTCTCTCTGTGTGTATGTGTTTATCTCTTTTCCTCCCTCCCTCTCTTTCTCTCTCTCCCCTTTCTCTTTCTCTCCTCTCCCTCTTTCTGTTCTTCCCTTCTTCCCTTTCTCCCTCTCTCCCTTCCTCCCTCTCTCTTTCCCTCTCTTCCTCTCTCTTTCTTTCTCTCCATCCCTCTCTCCCTCTTTCTCTCCCTCTGTGCCTCCCTTTCCCCCTTCCTTCCTCTTTTTTTCCTCCCTCCCTCTTTCTCTTCCTCCCTCCAAGTGACCCGGAGACAGACGCCAAACTCTGATCTTTTAAAAAAAAAAAAAAAAAAAAAGGAAAAACAAAAGAAAAAAAAAGGAAGAAGAAAAAAGTTGAATGTGCTACAAACTAGACAGCAGAAATCATGTAGTACTTGGGTCTGGAAAACAAATCTTTCTTAAAAGAGATGGAGACTAAATAAGATGAATTTAGACAGTTCTGTTAAGGAGAGAGCAGGCTTTCTCTAATAAAAGACTCCATAAACCTATCTTTTTGAGGCAGGATTGCTGATATAAATGAAAGCCATTTCTATGGACCAAAGCAGGGAAGTGTGTGTCAGGCTGCAGGCTGAAAAGCTGGGCAGAGCCTGAGCCCACCTAGACCAACCTTCTGAGTTTACAGAAAAGGAAACAGACCCAGATGTTAAGTAAGATCCAAGATCACGCAGATGGAAAAGGGCCCAGCCAGGATTTAAATGCCAGCATCCTTCCATGGGCGTCATAAGACCATTCTGTATGACATGTAAAATATCATGACTTCTTACTGTCTAAAATCATATGTATCAATCCTAAAGTTAACTTTAAGAAAAACAAATCAAAACAAAACTTTTGGCCCATGACAGTTTCTTAAATCTGTTTCAAAACTTTACGGGTTAAATAATGTACCCGATCTAATGAATTATCATCACTTCTTTGTGGAAATTCAGAAGAATGGTCTGGATTGTATTTTCAGTTCTCACCACAAAAAAAAAAAAAAAAAATAAAAAGTCTGCTGGTCTTTTCTACTTTAATTTCTTTCTATGCCTTTGGTTTCTATGGGGTATTACAGACATTGCTGCTAAGTACGAGCCATTTGGAAAAAAAAGAGGGGAAAAAAAGCACAAAAAATAAAATGTTTTTCTCTTGCTGTTAGGTAAATATTTTACTACAAAAAGGGAGAAGACAGGGAGAACAGATCCCAATCTATAGAGTAAGAAGAAACTTCCTTAGTGATCATTTAGAATGAACATTTTGGAGATGAGAAAACACAGGTACTGAGTAAGCAGAGTCATAATAAAACCCAAATCTTCTGATTTCCATTCCAAATTGATTTCCCTTTCCACAAGGTTAGATGATTTCCTTCAAAAGAGAGTACAGTAAATAGTAACAGCATTTATATAATGCTTTAAGGTTTGCAAAACATTTTATAAATATTATTTATTTATAAATGTTATTTATATATAGATATTACAAAGTTATTTATTTTGCTGAAGCAATTGGGGTTAAGTAACTTACCCAGGGTCACACAGCAAGGAAGTGTTAAGTGCTGAGGCCAAATTTGAACTCAGGTCCTCCTGATTTCAGGGGTGGTGCTCTATCTAGTGCACCAACTAGCTACCCCATATTATGAAATAAATATATATGTGTGTGTGTGTGTGTGTGCATATTATATATCAATATATCATATATTATAATAATCATATAATATAGCACACAACATTAATATATCATATAATATATTATATATTTTAATAATTATATTAATATATTTAAATTAAATTTAACAATATTAAATACTATGAATATTATAAATATTATTTGGTTTTAATATTATTTTGTCCTGCTCTCCCTTTTAAAGATGAGGAAACTGAGGCAGATAGAGCTGCCTAAGAAAAAAATCCTACAAGGAGACATTTCACTAGAAACTCATAGCTAAAACTAAGCTTATTATCTTTTGTGCCCAAACTTACTTTTGATTCTGACTTCATTTTCTGATGATAGCAAAACCTTCTTTCTCTCAGTCATCTCCTCTTTTTCCTTTCCACTCCCATATCTAGCTAATTTCCAAGTCTTGAATAGACCACTTATGAAATATTTCACATGGATCGCCTTCCTCTCCAATTTTTCTTTTATGGCTCATCACTTAATTAATATGATTTTGTGGGTGGGTATTTCCTTTCATGCATATGGTCAAATATTTGTCTAAGTATTTAAATAAACTGATGATGTCTCATATTTTGGTCAGTCTTAGAAACAGCAAGAACTGAAATACTTCTAAGTTTAGACTTTTAATTTAAAAAAAAAAAAGGAAGCAGTAGAAAGAATGTTAATGTTCATCTCTTTAAAAAGTCTAAGTTCACAGTTTCATGTAGAATACTCTTTTCTAGTCTTCCTTGCATACTAAAATGATTTTTGTGAAATCATTTCAAAACTCGAAATGAAAGTAACTCACATTTGGTGACATGAGCTAAGAGCAAAATAAATAAATAAACAGATGTGCAGTGGAGAAAAAGCTCCAGTCTTGGAGCCAGGAGGATGTGAATTCAAATCCAGCTTAACTGCCCTCAAGTCAGAAAAACCTTACACATGCTATATTCACTACTTCTTTTTTCTGTATCTTTTTCCTCTCCCATAATTTTTCCCTCTTGTTCTGATTCTTCTCTTCCAACATGATTCATAAAGCAGTGTGTATTCTTTAAAAATTAATCAATTAATTTTTTTTTTTAAGTGTCAGTAAGATCTGGTCCAAAATCAATCTCTGATTCTTTGCTGGTCTGGTGTGTGCATGTGGGCAGACCAGTTACCTCTGTTTGCCTCAGTTTCTTCATCTGTAAAATGGAATATATACATATGTGTGTATACATACATATGTATATGTACATATACATATGTATATATGCATATACATATGTGTATACATATGTATATATACATATACATGTGTATATATTGTTGTGAAGATAAACTGAGATGTGTAATGTGGTTAGCAAACCTTAAAGAATTATGTCAACACTAGCTCTTATTGTTTCAGAATAAAGACCAGTTCTAGCAAATTAAGACTAAAACCATGAAAGCCTCAATTTAGTAGTTTTTCCCAATTGCAAATAAATTAGATTTATTCTTAATTGTTTACCAGCATAAAGAGTTAAAATGGAGCTGATGTAGGGAAAATGTTTTACTTTAGGAAACATGGGCAGAGAGAGAAAAAAATTAATCCACAGAGGCTCACATAGAATCATAGAATATTAGAGCTAGAAGTGGCCTTTGAGATCAGATAGTTAAACTCCTTCATTTTTCAGATGAAGAATCAGACTCAGGTACATGAAGCCAAACTCAACTAAGCTCCAAATCCTATTCTCTTAGTTGTATAAAAAATTTTTAATGAAAAAATTAAAAATAAAGGACAAGGAAAAAAAATTAAAAAGGAAAAAAAATTAAGGACAAGGAAAAAGCTAAATATAATAAGGCAAATGTTAAAGAAAAACCTGAGTTAATGCCAATAAAATACAGAACTGAGAAAATAAACTATAAAAATTCATGAGGTGGTCAAAAAAAAGTTGCCCTTTAATTAACCTTTTAGAATATTCATGTACATCCATCTGATCCAGCTAATGTAAACCAGGCCTTCAAGGGGATGCTTAATAAGTTTTAGAGAGCCTAATTTTACTCCCTCTTTAAATGTGAATTATTAACTCTTGGTACCTTTCAAAGTTCCACCCATGACTCTGACTCTCTCAGGGTACTTCGTTATCTATCAGTCAGAACCACTGAGCCTGTTCCTTATTTATCAAAGAGCCCCAGAACACAGATACCCTCCACAGGCTACTCTCCATCTCCACTCTGAATTTGGCAGTTCCAGAAGTTTGGGGTTGGGTTTTTTTTTTTTTTGCCCCAGGGTACCCAAGAACATGCAACATCATTCTGAGTTCATATTATGCTAGTCTGTCTGCCTTGGAACCCATGCAGATTCACATTCCTGCAGCAAATTAAAACCACCATTTTAGGCCCTGCTCCCACCACATTTTTTACTTTGAAGACAAAAGTAGTTGGGCATTTAGTGGAGAATATAAACATTTTGCTCTGGCCCGAAACTCACATTATGCAACATTATTTGTTTCTGCTTTGGCAAACTGCCATGAACCAGTGACTGTAGCAAAGAGGCAACTAACTACCTCAGAAAAAAAATTTAATATCTTTAATTAGGAGATCTGATCTGACAGCCAAACTTCTAGGCAAATTTTCCCCCCTGAAAACTATCCTGAGGCAGAAGAGGGATTAGTATTGTCTGTATTTTTTCTAATCATTTAGTATCTATGGGTCATCAAAAGTTCTAAGGACTTTTAAACTCAAAAATCCAAGAGTTTTTTAGGTGGAAGCAAGCCTTGGAGAGCTCATAGTCCTAGGAGATGAAGAAACTGAGAAAACAATGAATTCAAACAAGGTGATCAAGCTTTTTATGTGGTACCCAGACAGCTTAGAGGTTGGGAAGACCTGAACTCAAATACTTATTAGTTAGGTCAACTTGGACAAGTCACTTAAATGAGGTCTGCTTCCATTTTTTCACCCGTAAAATGGGGATAGTATTGCCTATATTACAGGGTTGAAGATCAAATGAGATCACTGTAAAGCACTTAGCACAATGCCTGGCAATAGTAAGTACTATATAAATGCTAGCTATTATTATTGTTATTACTATTATTATATGAAATAATACTTGTACTTGGTAAATCTTAAGGCACTCAAAAATAAAAGCTATTATTTTTGCTGAGAATAACCTTTTTATAACCTCTACATGACTCATTATACCCTCTTCCTTTCCAATACAGGAAAAAAAAAATGTTTAAAATACCTAAAGCAAAAATTATCCAACCAGATTACCAACCCCTAAGAAAACTTATTTTTTAAGAGATGGACAATACATACGATTTCATCAATAATTGAAACTCCTGAGTTAGACATTCAAACACTAAATCAACAAGCCCTTAATGAAGTACCTATATTAGATTTTTGTGAAAGGTCATAGTACATGATGGATAGAGCCAGCTTTTACTGTCTTGTGGCCCTGGGCAAAACCCTTAACCTTTCAAAGCCCTAGATCATTGATGTTAAACTCAAAAGAAATGGGGCAATTAAACTATCCATAAGACTTCCTTATTTAGAGAACCACATTATCTATTTGTAATTGTAGTTTTGTTTATTTTTTTCAAATATTTTCCAGTTACATTTTAATCTACTTCTGAATCAATTTGTATTTAGATATTCAACTGTTTCAGAAAAAAATTTTTGACTTCTCTCTACTTGAACACATTCCTCTCTGGCCAATCTGAGGTTAGAACTGAACTATTACTTGGTCTTCGTTACTTCCTAAAATTAAACATTAAAAAAAAAAGTCTTGTGAAGGCAACTACATGGTGCAATGGATAGAGCACTAGCTCTGGAGTCAGGAGGAACTGAGTTCAAATCTGGTCTCAGAAACTTAACACTTATTGTGTGACTCTGGGCAAGTCACTTAGGCAGAAAAGAAAGGAAGGGAGGAAGGGAGGAAGGGAGGAAAGGAGGAAAGAAGGGAGGGAGGAATAAAGGAAGGGCAGAAGGAAGGAAGGAAGGAAAGGAGGGAGGAAGAGAGGAAGGAAGCAAGAGAAGAAGAGAGGAAGGAAAGAAAGGAGGGAGGGAAGGAAGGAAGAATAAAACTAAATTTCACATATACATAGATACATGTGTGTGTATAACATGTATGCGTGTATATAAATATACACATATGCATATATATGTGCATGTGTGTATATCCTATGCACATACTACTTTTAGAGTTTACAAGTGTTTTCCTCAATGACTCCCAGAATGTAATGCATAAATATATAGATAGAAGTATATATGTGATTTGTGTGTGTATATATATGTAAACATACTTGCATGCTCATTTTATAGTTGTAGAAACTGAGGCACAAAGAAAGACTGAATAATTTGCCCTATGTCATACAGCTAATAAATAGCAAAGCTATGATTCATAACTAAATCCTCTGACTCCAAAATCTATTGTTCTCCCCTCTATACCAAGAGATCTTAACTATTTTTTTGTATGTCATGGATTTCTTCTGGCAGTCTAGTGATGCTTTAAAAACCCTTTCTCAGATATTTTAAATTTATAATTGAAAGAAATGCTGATTTTCACTAGAAATTAGAGGGGGGGAGGGGAGGTAACTTTTCCTCCATCCATGTTCACAAGCCCCATGAAATCTCTTGATGGACTCTTTGGGGAAGGGGGAGTCTCTGCACTAACTATTACATAACTTTCTCAGGCCACCCTTTCCAGTATCCTGTTGATTTCCTAATTGTTGAACTTAAGCATAGCACGAGGAAATCTAATCTAATTTGGGACTTTTAACAGAAAAAAAAATCATCAAACAATTATTACTATGAGGTGCAAAATGCTAGACACTGAGAGAGACTTGGGTTAGATAAATGGGGATAAAAAAGCATCATGGATACCTATAATACACAACACTGCATGAGACGTGTATTAGAAAGTTATGAGATGAAGTGCTATGTGATATCTGAGGAAAGCGAGAAATCACAGAAGGCTTCAGGGAAGAAGTTTTGAGTTGGGGTCTCAAGGGTACTATGTTTAACAGGCGAAAGTGGGGGAGCAAAACCATCCTACACACAAGGAATGACCTTTGAACAAAGGCATAGAGAAAGACAAAACACTGAATTTGGGGGGAGAAGAAAGGAGAATCAAAAAGAATCTAGTTTGACTGCAGAATGGAATATATAAGAACAGAGTAATATGAGAAAAGACTAGGTATCAAGATAAAATGGTATCAGATTGTATAGGACCTCAGCTGCCAGGTTAGAATTTATTCTGGACCCTGTGGAATTAGACAACCTCATAGAATTATTTTGAGAGAAGGGAAAAAAAAGCCAAACCATTTATTAAGCATCCACTAAACGCCAAGTATTGTATTAATATTATACAAATTTCTATTTGCTTTACATAAATATCATCCTCATGATAACAAGAGATAAGAGCTATTATTATTCCCATTTTATAATTAAAGAAACTGAGGCAAATGGACTGAAACACTTACATCTCTAAGGTCAAATTTGACCACATCAAGCACTTAAGCACCAAGCCACTTGGACAGCATCGGGATAGACAATCAATAATCAATAATAACAACTACCAATGCATGTTTAGGTATTTAAATCTTGCAAAGGACTTTACAGATAGGTTAAACTCATTTGATCCTCATAACAAAGCTGGTGCTCCAATTATAACCATCTGACAGATGAAGAAATTGTGTGACATTAGGGGTTAGCAATCTGTATGTGATCAATGGCCTTCCCCCAAAAGCCTGTCCGTGTCTCGAAGCACTACCTCTGCCAACTCCTAGCACCAAGCTCTGCATAATGCAGAAGCCTGATAAATGCTGTTGACTCAGTGAGAGCTGCAGCTCGTCTCGTTAATGCTTTTGGACGTCAAAAAGAAGTGAAAGGAGGGATACAAGCCTGGTACATCATGGTCAGCTTTAAATAGTGGGCCATCTGACACAGAGCCTGGGGAAGGACAGAGATTCGATAGGAGGAATTATGAGAAACACAAGAGATTTCTATGAACACAAGTTCTTTGAAAACAATTATTTGTTTCATAGGCCCGACACATCTATGAATATACACATATATATGTATGTATGTACATATATGTATATATATACATACATACATATATATATACATATATATATAAATGCTGTTTCTTTGAGCGATGAAGGCTAAAATAAGCAGAATCAAAACTATGATACATACAATATAACAACACAATGTAGGCAAAAAGAAGTCTTGCTAAAAAAGATCTGAAAGAGTCCTGGAAAACAACAAATAATAAAAGAAACCTCTCTTCTTTGAAGGAAGAGGAAGGGGCCTAATGTGGTATTTAAATACAGGTGGAGTCACAGTTTCAGTTATTTTTGCCTAACTTCCCTCATTATTATGGAAAAGAACTCACTTTGAGGAGGAGAGGATGGAAAAGGAGACATCCAGAAATGACTATGATGTAAAAACAAAAAGCATAATGAAATTTATTTTTAAGAATATATATTTTTAAACATAGGGATTATAACCTAGTACTTCATTAGTATGCAGAAGTTCTTTTAAATGGCTTAATCACATCACATCACATCAGAAATGCACCTGACCTGCCCACACAGGAAACTCTTATTCTTTATCCATTCAAAACCAATGCTTTAACTTATTGTCTGCATCTGCCAAATCTGGGTGGATATCCAGGAAAAAAAAAAAAAAAAAAACAACAACTATATGCAGGATGATCTGCATATAGGCAGTTGTCAAGTTTGCCACCTACTTCTGAAAGCAGACAAAATTCTATTCCCTGACAATTGTATTTATTGTCCCAGCCTACATACAAAGTTGTAGCTTGAAATAAGTAATTAACATTTATTATTTAGAAGTGACTCGAGATCTACATCTGGTGTTCACTTGGGAGAAGGAGGGGAATAAAAAGGAAAACAAGTGAAAAGTCAGGCCATTAGGAACATAAGAGTCTGCATATTCAACAAATGCAGAATAAAGGAATGGATATGTCAAGGGAAGTATATCCACAGACACAGAGAACGGAGGGAATTATTCAGCGAGTTCAATGAGATGGAACTATGACTGGCTTTTTCCATGGTTCACAGATCAAGAGCTGGAAGGACCCTTGGAGACCACCTTCTCCAACACCATAATGTTACAAGATAGGCAAACTGAGTACAAGAAAAGTGAAATAACTTGTTTAAAGTCAGTCAATCAATAAGTACATATTAAGCACTTACTATGTGTTTTGTTACAGTCCTAAGCACTAAGCAAAGGCAATAGACAGTGCCTGACCTCAAGAAGCTTATAATCTAATAGTTATTAATCACCAATTAACAGGGAGACAGAATATGAACCCAGGTTCTCAAATTTTAAATCCAATTTTACTTCCAAAGAAGCAAGCTACTTTAAAAGACTTATCTATTATATAAATTCAGTTTTTTGTTTTGTTTTATTTTATTTGAATGAATCTGATACAATTTTATGTTTATTTTGTCAGTGACAAAATGTGACTTCTCAGCCTAAACCACTTGAAACCCTTCTGGAAAGGGGGGAAAAATAAAAAGAAGAAGATACACATTCGTCTTTAAAGAATGACTGCTGTATTAAAAGATTGTTAAGAGATAAACTACCAATAAAGTTTCCATAACCTAACATCGATAGGTTATTTTAAAATCCTTATTTGTCTTCTACTCCTCAGACAGGATGAGGTTTCTCAAGCTTCTGCTTGATGCAAAACACATCATTTTATAAATGAGATGCAGGTGGCAGCCCAAGCCCCACACCAGTGCTGTGACCTCTTTGTTTGTGGTTTCTGAGGTCTTGAATAATTGTTGCTGTTCACCCTCGCCGGGATCCGAACAACTGCTGTGTTTTTAACAATGAGTGTGGGGGGGAAAGCATAAAGGCATCTCTGCGCCCATGCTAACACGATAGGTATATGTCCCTCTTTTTTCCATCTTTCCAAGTCATTTCTGTGAAAATTCCCATGGGAAAGTGGCCCTTAATTTCTATTCACAGTAAATCTTTCCCCTTTCTCTATTCCCCTCTCCAGCATCTTTCAGAGGCAACCTTCTTTCTCGCTTCTCCATTCTAAAAACTAGAAGAAGAGATCTCCCTTTCAACTTTTGCAGTGGGAACCACTGGCTACTATTTCACATCCCACAAGCCACAATGAATCGGAGAGTCGCGTTGGTGCTGTAGCTAATGATTTAAGTCACTATAGTGAACATCAGCATCCTAGAGAAGGATGCAGGTAAGAGCAACATCAGCATCCTAGAGAAGGATGCAGGTAAGAGCACCAACAATACAGAGAGCAAAAAAAGCATGGGAAAAACACACACATACAGAGAAAAAGTATAAGTTCTAGTTAAAAATCCAGGAAAAAATTTTTATCTTCTATCCTTTCTTTCCAGGAGAATTTAAGAATAAGAATGATAGTAGTGATTGTTATTGTTATTCAATTTTTAATCAAATTAGAATTCATTATTCTCCTTCATACCCAATCTCTTCCATTATTCCCATATCAACCAAAGAGTAGAGATTAGAGAAAATGGGGAGGGAGGAGTTGATAACAAAACAAAACAAGTTCCTACTTGGGTCAGTGACTACAAAAATTTCTGTTAGCATGTCAGAGTCAGCTATGTGGTACACTGGATAGGAACACTGGGCCTGAAATCAGGAAGACGTGTTCAAATTCAGCTTCAGATACTTTCTAATTGTGTGATTCTAGTCAAATCACTTACCTTCTAGCCTCCTCATTATGCTGCTATTGTTGTTCAGTCTTTTTTAGTCAAGTCCAACTTTTTGTGACCCCAGTTGGAGTTTTCTTAGCATAAAAAGGTAGGAAGAAGCAAACAGAACAGAAAGAAACCCAGAGAGAAAACAGAAAATAGAAAGCAAATAGAACAGAAAAAACCCAGAGAGAATAATTAAACATGCATACCATGGACATGTATACATATATTGTATTTAACATATTTAACATGTATTAGTCTACCTGCCATCTGGGAGGGGAGGGGGAAGAAGGGGAAAAATTGGAACAAAAGGTTTTGCAACTGTCAATGCTGAAAAATTATTCACACATATATCTTATAAATAAAAAGCTATAATAAAAAAAAGAAAAAAAAAGATAACCAAGTATCATCAAGGAAAAAATAAAAATAAAAAAAGCATGCATACCAGAAACAGATTAAACTTAAGGCAAAATTATTGAAAGGAAATTAGGACTCAGAAGATCTGGGTTCCAATTCTACTGTGACCTATCTATGTGACCTTGGTCATGGTGCTTTATCTCTATGGGTCTCAGTTTCCTCGCCTGTAAAATGAGGGGGCTACAATTGAATTAATTATTATCTAAGGTCCCTTCCAATTCTAAATTTATTATCCTACAAAGAAACATACCCTCTTAAAATCAACCAGGAATTCAATGGGAACAAGGAAGGGTGACAAGAAATGATCTCTTTCCACTCTCTTCCCCCTCCAAAAAAAGGAGGAATTCTTGCTTTTAAAGCTTCCAGTTTAGAGCAATTGATAAGAGAGAATTTAATTACCGCTCCAAGTTCTTGAATCTTTTTTTTTTTTTTTTAAGAATTAGGGTTTTTAGACCTCAAGTTCAAACTTATCTAATGATGCTATGCAAGAACATGATATTTCTATATCTCAGAATTATTTTTAATCCAATTGAGTATTTTAGCATCTAGGGAGGGGAAAAAAAAGCTTGAGAATAGATTTAAAACTTGTACACTCCCTCTGCTGGCTCTATCCTCAAAGTCACTTCTTAAGTGCGGTAATCAATGTTCTCAGAAGTCAAGCTATTCATTTCTTTGACATTTGAAACAAAGGGGTACAGATGGGGATGGGGTATAGACCAGTATTATTTTCTAAGCATAAAAATAGAGAATCCAAACCCCTCTCCTAACTGTCAAAGGAAAAGAATGATTTGCAGGGAACTCACTATTCACTATAGAGTGAAACCTGTTTTTAGGTGTTTTTAGACTCGCTCCCTCTTAAGCAAAATGTGGGATTCAGCAAAAGATAGTTTTCCCTTTACTACTTTGGGTCTCAGCTCTTTCTAGAGCTTTCTGTAGCCACAGGCTCTCATTAAACAAACAAACAAACAAACAAACAAACTTGCTTCTTCATCTCTGCTATCTGACTAGTTGAAGGAAAAATAAAATCAATAGAAGGGTCTTCTCAGTCACTTGTGACTTTGTAACTTCATTTGGGGTTTTCTTGGTGAAGATACTAGAGTGGTTTGCCATTTCCTTCTCCAACTCATTTTGCAGATGAGGAACTGAGGCAAACAGGGTTAGTGACTTGCCTGGACTTACATAACTAGTTAGTATCTAAAACCAGATTCAAACTCATGAAGATAAGTCTTCTTGATCCCAAGCCCAGTGCTCTATCCACTGCACCACTTAGTTGCCCAGGGAGGCTTTCTATATTAGAAGAGAGAACAAGAACTGAATCAGCTTCCTTTTCTTCGTATTTGTCCCACTACAAATCTCTTAATGAAAAAAAAAATCTATAACTTTGGGGAGGGAGAAGTAGGACTGAGATATTGTAAAAGACGAAAAAATGGAGAGAAAAGAGAAAAATTCAAAACGTGAAAATCCAATTTGGAAAGAGAATTTATGAATTCATGAAATGAGCTTTCCACAGAAGTAATTATTACACAGGTCAATGTCTTTCTACAGGTGGGGAACCTATGTAGAAGTGGAGCAAATAGAAGTTCTAGGAACTTCATGATTGCTATCTTATCATGTCAGTTTCCCAAGGCATCAATATTGATCCATCTGTCACCCTCCTGGGCCCAACTAAAAGGCAGAAAGGAGAGAAGGTTGAACTTAGGAGTAAGGTGATTTCAGTTCAAATACTGACTTAGGATACTCACTACTTTGTGACTATGGATAAAGAAAGTTAAGGATATAATGAGTCCACAGTTTCCTGTAGCCCAAATGCTTCTAACAACCTCATCTCTCCAAGTGACTTGCTTTTCTTTCCAAAGTATTCAAGCACATCCACCCAATCTATCCTAGATTCCTAAATACATGGCACCATTAAAATCTCAAATTTATTAAACTGAGGTATTGTCATTAAGAATGTCAGAATCAAAGAATAAAGCGTGGATTCTAGTCTAACCTCAGCCACTCACTGGGCAAATCACCATACACAGTTCTGTTCCCAAACATATGAGACAGATAGTCCAATTTCTAAGGTTCCTCAAATCTCTAACCCCAATGACTTCATGATTGCTATCTTATCATGTCAGTTTCCCAAGGCATCAATATTGATCCATCTGTCACCCTCCTGGGCCCAACTAAAAGGCAGAAAGGAGAGAAGGTTGAACTTAGGAGTAAGGTGATTTCAGTTCAAATACTGACTTAGGATACTCACTACTTTGTGACTATGAACCAATCTCTTAGTCTCTAAGACTCAGTTTGTAGTTTACTGAATGTGTAATGTAGTTTCCTCAGTGCACAGTATAGACATGATATAGTTCTTGGAAGGATCAAATGAGATAATGCATATTATGTACTCTGTAAAAACTTTAAAGCACTATAAAGGATGTCTCAAAAGTAATTTTAACTTATAATAGATAAAACTCTTATGTTTTCAAGGCTTAAAGGTTAAGATAGAGAATGAAATAATAAATTATATACTACATATATATATATACTATATATTATAATTATACTATGTAATATATGTAAATATATTTATATATTAAGCTATATTTTATATATTATAGCTTAAAATTTTAAGATTTAATAGCTTAAAACTGCATAAAGGCTTTTGGGACACCCCATGTAAATATTAATGATTAATATGATACTGCAAAACATCATTATAAATATGACCAACTATATTTGTTAGTTCCATGACAGCTATATTCCTGAAAAGTTGCATGCAAATGAAATGTTTCTGAGTGAAATAATTTTAAACTTACTAAGAAAAATTAAGAATTAAAGAACACCTTTTGCTAGCGGATCTATTTAGGTAAAAACAGATTTTTTTGGCTCACTAAAAAAGATAACAGGATTTTAGATTTGAGGCAAGAATAAGAATAATGAAAGCAAATATTTATACAGCATTACTATGTTCCTGGCACTGTGCTAAGGTTTTTATAATTATTATCTCATTTGATTCTCACCACAAAAAGTTGAGAATTAAGCACTATTACTATCCACATTTTACAAATATGTGCCACATATGAGGAAACTGAGGGGCAAAGAGGTTCAATCAGTTGGCCATTATCTCCCAAGCATAAAGTGACAGGAGCATTCAGGTTCCCTTACCCCAAAGCCAGTGTTTTGTTTTGTTTGCACAAGACTCTTTTGACTTATTTATCTGATTTATTCATTCACTCACTCAACAAATATTAAGTACCTATTATATGCCAGGCACAGACTGTGCTGGACACAAATCACAGTCAATTAAAGCACAGCACATATGTTGAGGGCAAGCCACAATGATATTACAACGTAGTAAGATGCCAAGATAGTTGCATAGGCCATATTTCCCCCTCCTCTCTGTGGTAGTTGATGATGTTGTTGGTTCTGGCATCTGTGAAGTCTTCTGGGACTATTAAAGAGTCTGATACACTAATCGTGCCCCCGAGGATGTCCAAGTATCATTTAAATTCTATAATGTATCATTTCAACAACATTGCCATTGGGTTCCAAACCCATGCCCTCTTTTATAGCTCAAAGGGCCTTGAAGACTCCACTTATGATGTCACTACATTCCTGATGCCCTAAGTCATTCTGATTATTCACATTATCCCTCTCTAATTTTAAAGTCCTGGAACATAGCCAATTTCATATTATAACTAAGGTCATAATATACAAAAAACTAGCTCTCCTTAGTTAATATCACACATATACACATAAATGTATGCAGGTATACTGTATATGTATCTATGTGCAGAGTACTAGATCAGAAAATATGTTCCTTATTTAGAAAATGCAACATAATAATAGCTGATGTTTATATAGGGCTTTAAGATTTGCAAAGTGTTTTACATAATTATCCCACTTCTGCCTTACAATAACACCGGAAGGCAAAGATTATCATCCCCTTTTTAAAGAAATGCTTTTTTCAGATTCAGACTATTAAGTGACTAGTCCACATAAATTTAGTGTCAGCAATGGGACTTCCTGCCTATGCACTAGCCACTAGCCACTGCGTGTCACTTATGAACCTGGAAAAGCTCATCTTATGTAGAAATAAATAAATTGGTGCAAATTCACAGAGCCCAAATAAAGTCCCATAAATAATGGGATGATATTAAGTAGAGAAGGTATTGATTAAGGTGTAGTTTTAATCACATAAGTGAGCTGCACTGGGGCAGATCCAAGAAGGAAGGCAACCACATTCTCAAGCAATTTCTTTAGAGAGAATCAACAAGACAATTAGGCAAAGGATAACCTAGTGAAACATTTCCAAGATGCAATCATGCTGAAATAATGCAGTCCTGATGGAGACATCTGGGACACAGATATGACTAATCTCGTAAGATAATAATGATAGACTGGAGAGAGCTCTTAGCTAGGAATCAGAAGATCTGGGTTCTAGTCTTAGTTTTGTCACTAACTAGCTCAGTGACTTTGGGCAAGCAAATCACTTCACTTCTTCTAGGTCTGTTTCTTTATCTCTTACATGAAGCAAGATAGATTAGGAATGAGTTGTACCATGCAAAAGTCTTGCCATCTACAAAAAAGATATGCTGGTAGACATATGAGGGAACTTATAAGAGTCATCTCCTCCAACCCTCTTATTTCCTAGAGGGGGAACTTCATTTCAGAGAGGGGAAGCTAGATGGCATCGTGGATAGAGTCTTGGGCTTAGAGTCAGGAAACTGTGGTTTTTCAAGTTCGGTCAGACTTTTTGTAGCCCCATTTGGGGTTTTCTTGATAAACATACATGGAGGGGTTTGCCATTTCTTTCTCCAGCTCATTTTACAGATGAAGAAACTGAGGCAAGCAAGAATAATTGACTTACCCAGAGTCACACAGCTAGTGTCTGAGGCCAGATTTGAACTTAGGAAGAGGAGTCTTTGAAGGTTCTATCTTTGGTCTAACTCCAAAACTTTTATACTTACTTTTTCATCTCTGTGTGTTCAGCTCTTTGAACAAGCAAGACAATTAGCTCCTTTTGGTCTAATTGCTACAAGAATAAATGGCTGCTCCTGTCAATGGACTCTATTCTCAGTCCTCTGTGTTCTGGTCAAGAAGACAGGAACATATTCATTCAAGTTGGGATCAAAAGACAAGAGAAAATCCACATAAAAAAGAAAGCACTGAAGCATTCCTTCTCTTGTGAAAAAGGCAGTGCTCCTTGGAGACAGAGCTGCATCTTGCCCTAGCAAAACAGGGAGTGGACTGTATGGCTTGTTCTCCCCCAAAGGCAACATAGTAGGGTAAGGGAAAAAAGCCCTGACATCAGGAGTTAAGAGAGTAGAGTACTTTATACACTACTATTACGATTGCTACTATTATTTTTATTACTGCTACTACTATTATTATTGCTGCTACTGCTGCTGCTACTACTACTGCTATTATTACTATTGATACTACTATTTTTATTATTACTACTACTACCATTGCTATTGCTGCTACTTTTACTACTATTATTATTGCTACTATTACTATTATTTTTGATACTATTACTATTATTATTGCTACTATTACTATCATTATTGCTACTATTACTATTACTACTATTGCTACTATTACTACTACTAGCTCATATTTACAAACTTCTTTTAAGAATTTACAGAGAGCATTCATGCATCACCACCATCACCCCTTCCCACATGATACCCTGTAAAGTATGATGATGGACTTAGAAAAATTCAATGATTTCACCAAGATCAAACAACTCAAAGAGACAGATCAGGACTCCAACATAATCCCTCTGACTTAAAAGAAAGAACAGTATAATCCCAAATAAGTCACTTAATTTCCAGTAACTGCTAAAGCCCCTTCTGGCTTCAGATTCTTGGGGAGTAGTAAGATGAATGGGTCACTAGGAGGTACAGCAGATAGAAAGACCTGGACTGGAGTTAGGAAGATCTGAGTTTAAATCCAGCCTCAGACACTTGCCAACAGTGTGACCCTGGGCAAGTCACTTAACCCTATTTGTCTCAGTTTTCTCCTCTATAAAATGAGCTGGAGAAGGAAATGGCAACTCCGGTTGCCACTCCGGTATCTTTGCCAAGAAAACCCCAAATGGAATCATGAAGAGTCAGACTGAAAACAAATGAAATAAGGTCAATAGCCACAAATTTCCTTGAACTACTCCCTCCAGCAAGGGCAATCTGTTCTAGACCTGAGACACCTCTATTTTGGAGGAGCTTGGGAAGATGCAAGCTAAAATAGACTATGGAAGCTATCTTTACACTAGTCCTGTATCTCCAAGGATATCACAAAACTTTAGCAGTTTCTCTTTGGAACAAAGCTCTGGAGTCAGAGAACAGAGGTACAAATTCCATTTTGGTTTTCTTCGCATTTGTGTGACTCCAATGAAATCACTTACTTCTCTGGGTCTGAGTGTTCTCATTTGTAAAGGAGGAGTTTGGACAAGACAGCCTGTGACATTCTCTTCAGATCCTGATGTAGGATTCAATCTCACAGTTCCTGAGCCTGCTGGGCTCTAATCTACTTTCCATGGCACTGGGATTATCTAACTGGCTCCTGAGAATGAATAAAGTAGGGTAACTCTAACTAGGACTTCTGACATACAGGATGCTGTCATCACTCGAGGAAGAAATGATTGATCATCTGTTTTTCCATCAACAAATAGTTACAATTATATACCCAGGAAAAGAAATTGGACCCTGGGAAGAAATTCTTAAAATTACCCGAGCATGCTTTAAAAATGGCAATTGGTATGAAGTTAATGAGTAGCTCATGAAGTTGTTCTCTGTCACTAAATATAAACCAATGGCAGAGTCAGTGTAGAATACAGTGGATTTGGCATGAGATAGCATGTTGAACTGTTGCCTTATGGGTCATGAATTCAAATCCCCACTCAGCCAGTTTATTATTTATGTCATCTGTCCAAGTTAACTTCACAAATGAAGAATTTTTAGACTAGATGGTTTCTAATGTTACTTTTCAACTCTAAATTTTTGATTTATCAGGGGTTCTTAGATCTATGAACTTAAAAAAAAATCTGATGACATATAATTGGTTTTCTTTATAATCCTATGTGTGGTATTTTATTCACTCAAAAATATTCTGAGAAGGGGTCTTTTGGCTTCAGCAAACTGTCAAAGAATTCCATCTCCTGTCTGTCTGTCTGTCTGTCTCTCTTTCTCACACACACACACACACACACACACACACACACACACACACACAAAATCCCTTATTGAGACTATTGCTATTTACCACTGTGTTGATACAAATAATGTGCTTTCGTGGGTTTGTAAAATATAAACATGGCTTACCACATCTTGAAAAATGTGTCTGTCCTATATTTTTTAAGTGAAAGATCAATAACAGGCCAAAGCTGACCTATGCCTTGCAATAGCCATATATGTCAACAATATGGTGACCTATACCTGTGAAAAACTGATGCCCTAACGTTGAGTCAGAAAGTACTCAGATCTTGTGACAATAGCAGTGGATGGTCTCTTCTCCTCACTCCCTTCTCTCCACCACCAAATCAATACCATTAGATAGCAGATTTTCCTTTTTTTTTTTTTTTTTTTGCACACCCTACTACCTACAAACCCCTATCCATACCCAAATATTAGCAGTTCTCAAAGCCATAATCAATCATATTTACTTGTAATCCTACTTGAAAACTCTTTAAGATATTTCCATTTGGACAACTGAAATCCATCCTTCTCCTCTCCTAGTTCTTGGAAATTTTATCTGACTCTTTCTGTCCAGAGACCATGATGGAAAACTAAGTTAAATTAAATTAATTATTTAATTAAATTAACAAAATTAACAAAACAGCAAGATCTACATGAATATCAAAGTAACAAGTAACTACCAAAGATAAACGAGAGTGGATTTTAAAAGCCATGTGATCCAAACTCCAAATGTTATAGATGAAAAAACTGAGGCTCAGAAATGTCAAATTATTTACTTGAGATACAGTAGATTTGCCCGCCAGAGTCCCAAGGAACTGCAGATATATCTCCAATGGAGACTGGACTTGTGTTATCAAAGAGTCAATCTACAGACAAGAAAACTTCCTCTCCCAATGTAGGTCAACACTTTCTAGTCTCAGAGAATTGAACCATACGAGGTTAAGTGACTTGACCAACATCAGACAGCTATATTTGGGAAAAGCAGGAAAAATTTCACATCTTCCTACCTTTGAGGTTGAACTTTTTAGACATTCACTCCACCACTTTTTAGACCATTTTTTCTAGACCATCTCTCCATAATTGCCTTAAATAGAAATAGATAGGACCTGGAACCATGACTTTACTGGCATGGAGGAGTTCCCTCCTAGTACCCTTCCTGGGCTGCATTTTCTATGCTATTTAGAGAAAGTTCTCTCAAATTTAATAGAATGTCCAATATATTATAAAACTGACACCCCTGGATTCACACAACCAGTGTTAGAGATGAGATTTAAATCCAGGTGCTGATTCCACACCTAGCATTCTTTCCACTACACAGTCATATCAGGACAAGAGAAAAAACAAAAGGTCAAAGTCAGAATTAAGTCCCCTTCTAGGCCTAGAGAGCATATGCATGAGCAAGTATGTAAAAATGAGCCAGATTATTTTATATCCTCTCATCACTGTCATCATAAAGCATTTTACATACATTATCTCATTTAAGCCTTACTTACAACAACCCATGAGAGTTAGACATCTAACCTATAGGTTAGAATCCTATTTTTATTAGGGATCTGCAATATTAGTTACTGGGAGAGAGGGTATTTAATTAGGGTCCCAAGCCTACTGGTTCCCTTCAGGGAAACATTCTTAGTTTTCCATCATGATCTCTGTACAGAAAGAGTCAGATAAAATTTCCAAGAACTAGGAGAGGAGAAAGATGGATTTCAGTTGTCCAAATGGAAATATCTTAAAGAGTTTTCAAGTAGGATTACAAGTAAAATATATGTTTCTTTTAAAAAAAAAAAAAAGTCTGACTACATAAGACTTTTTTTCATGGTGTTCCTTCAAGTAGAGCTTGCCCAAAATTTTCCCCCAAATATATCCCCAATGGCTCCACTTCATTTTCCATGAAAGAGATAAGTCTGACACTAAAGAACTTTATGAGTTTGTCAGAAGCTCACAGATCAAAGGCACAAAGGGCCAGTTTCTTCATTTCTTAGGTTTTTGACACAGCTCAAAAAAGAGGAAAAACAGTCCCCCTAGTGTACTGCTACTGTAGGAAGAGGAAGGAGATTCGTTGAGAATCACTGACGAGTACAGCACTGCTAAAGGAAATTACAAAATAGCCTTTTGGCAAGAAACACCACGCACAAGACAGAAGCTTTAGACATGGCCATAAGCAGTCCTTTAGAGAATTGCTTTAAAACACATCTGACTTCACATTTTGGAAGCAAAGAGAAAATTATTCTAATTTTATCTTAGAAAACACAAACATACACACACACAGAGCACAGTTTTCAGTTGCACTAAAAAACTTTCCTTTATATAGTTCTTTGAAATGAAACTAGATGCACTTATCTCAAATAGGACTAGACAACATGGGTAGAAATAAGCAGGGTCATGAAATATTCTTTGATTTTGCCATGTTTTGGAAAAGATTCCAAAGGCACATTATAAAAGAATGTACACACACTCATTATCACTAACCACTCCCATCATCAAATATACTACATCTTTTTCATACTAAGGAAACCAAGATGGAAAAACTAATTTAACAAATCTTTAAGTAGTTTCTCAATGGAAGATGAGAATTTTGCTGCTGAGTATGTGGGCAAATCAACACTAATTTGAATTCAAGGAAATTATCTCCTTCCCCCCTTACTCTTCCCTCAATCTTCATTTCTCCTTTGAAACAGAGCTAAAGGAGACCCTGAAAGATAGCTATCACTTCAATGGGAATTATGTACCTGAACTCACATACAGTACATCAACTCAGAACTTCTGGATTCTGACAAAATGAAACGACTTCTGCCAGTAATAAAAATATCTATTACCGGTAATTTTTTAAGTATTTAGTGCCTAGCTTTCTGTATTGAAAATCATCCTTTTATTACCTAATATTTTCAAAGTACCTATATCTTTGCATATTAACGGATGCAACTTCTCTTCTCAAATAGACTTATCCTATCAGCGGAAATAATGGTCAGAATGGTTGTTGTATTTTTTTTTCTAAAAAGGCAAAAATAGATTTTAGTAAAGTAATACCAACTTAGTGAGTATTCACACATAAGAAGTGTTTATAAATACTTGCTGAATCCAAGAATTCATAGTATTTTCCAAACTGGAAACAAAGTTTAGGAATTACGTATAGGCCTTTCAAATTCATCTATCCCAATCATTATTAGGGAAAAAACACTGTCAAGCATAAGTTTTTTATTAATATTTATTAATAAGTAATTGAATTTATGATTTTTATAATCATTTCTTATTTGTACACATGTGAATGTTTGGAGTTACTGTTTCAAACAAATGAATAAAGTATACCCACTTTGTCTTTTGTGCTTTTTTACATAGAGAAACAAGGGAGGCTAGATTTCTATCCCATTTTCCAGGATTATCTGTGTGTGTCAAGGAACTGGTGCATCACTGTAAGATTACACACACATCTCCCTCCCTCTCTCCTCTCTCCTTCTATCTCTCCAGAATGACTAACCATACTAGAATCAAACTCTTGAAATCTGGAAGCCTGGAAATAGGTCACAATTAGCTCCTGACCTCTCTTCTTTCCCTCCTCTTCCACCCACACTAAACCACAGCCACACACATACAAAAAAAGGTTGGAAAACCAATCTGGAGTCACTAGTCATACTGGGTGTTGAGCATTTCTAGCCTCAGTTTCAAAGGGCTTCCACATTCAAAGAAGATTTGGTAGTTCCTGCCCAGCTGCATCTTTTAATGAAGGTCATCTTACAAAAACTTTTGAACTAAATTACCTCCCCATGGTCTCCAAGGATCAAAGTTTTCATGTGTTAAATTAACTCTAATTCCCAGCTACTTGTTACCTAGAAGTAGAATATCCAAATTTGAATTAAAATAGTCAGAAAGTCTGGCACACTATAAAGGGTGCTTAGTTACATGATTTTTCAATTTAAAATATGACACAGGAGATAGCTGTAGGGAAATATGAAACCATGACATAAAATATTGGTAGTGACTCAATATTTATAAAGGTCTTGACTGAAATTAACACTTCTACTGGAAAAATTTTACACTGTTAACATGCCAATCTCAATTTGTAGCCACTTTAATATTTTTGTGTACATATTTTCAAAGTCAGGTATTAAGCAATTATGGACATTAAAAGATGATAATATTACTCTAGTATCTTTAAAATCTTAGAAGACATCTTAAAGATCTTTTAATCAAATTCTTCCATTTACAGAAAAGAAAACAGGTTCTATGCAGTTAAGTGATTTGGCCAAGATCACAGTTAAGTGATCCCAGTGCTTTTCCTACTGCACTGCACTTCTTGGCTTATTAATCTTAAAATCATACAAAGGGTGGAAAACTTTATTTGCAATTAAATTCCCACTAAAAAAATACTAGTCTTAATTCAAAAGGAAAAATAGTTTTCAAGACAGAAAAATCAGGAAAACCTTTCCACTTTTTAAAACTCCCAAATCACTACATTCTGGTCCAGTAAGTCCCAAACTCCTCCCTTTTAATGCTAAAAAAGACAAGGAACAACTGCCAAAGAATGACTTCTGTCACCCACTCTGAAACAGTCTTTAAACTTACCCAATATTAGCATTTGGAAGAAATTGAATTGCTCAAATATCACCTCATTTGGAAACAGTACTTGTATCACACGATTGACATACCTTTGTAAAGGCTGCAACATCATACAATATTTGATAAGATAAGGAATATATTGAAGGAAACATTCACAGGGTGGCTCTAAAACTAGCATTTTACTTTTAAGTTCTGTGAAACAAGACTTTGATTATAGACTTGCAGCACCCCCCCCAAAAAAAAAAGGCACTTTCTTTTCAAAACTTTTATAAAGGCAAATTAAAATGTAATTTTCTTTCTGACCAAGTCTTTTTCCTGAAAGTTCTTTTAAAAATTTAATTTGTCTCAGATCTAAACCTTTTAAGCTTTCTGTAAGAAGTTAAGAAGACAAAACTCCCGAATATAAGCATGGGAAGGAAGAAGAATTGTCTTTTCAAATTAAAAAAAAAATCAAGTTTTACATACGACCAATGTGATCATATATCTGGAGTCGGAAGAGATCTCAGAGGCTAATCTAGTCTAGCCTCCTTATTTTATTGGGGACGAAGCTGAGGCCCAAGTTGTGCTTAAGTGACTTGTCCAAGGTCACACAAGTAACCCAAAAGGGAAGACTATGAACTGAAGTTCTCACAGTTTGGGGGCATGATAAAGAATACCTGCTCTCTTGCTACTAGAAGCCTTAATTTTTTTCTGCAGCGAATGCATTATGAAGTTGGGGAAGAGAGGGAGGGAGACGGTAAGAGTGAAGGAACAACCAGCAGGCACAGAGTTAATTTCTCTAGATGCCCAACTGCAGAAAGAGTCATTACATCATAGGCCTCTCCATACCTCCCTCTCAACCACGTGCCCGAAGCCCCAAGAGAGCGAAAAGGAACAGGAGAGTCTCCTTCTTCCCGGTTCATTTACAGGTAGAAGCCATTATCCAAGTCTCTGTCTCTCTTTGCTTCTCTGCCCGCCACCAAGGCGTCCTTGCTCCATCTCACTGATAAAACATTGGAGCTCTGGCACAGGCATTAATAACAGTGAGACGGGATCTGAACTAAGTCCAAAAATAAGACAAGTGCTGGACAGACTGGAAAAACAAAGTCAGATGGGAAACAGAGACAGGATACTCAGCCTCAGATATATGCCCAAGTTTCTAGTGGTCCAAGTCTTTCCTTCCTGCACAAAAGGCTCATTAGGAAGCATCCCTTAAGCAATATGCACTGCAGATGAATATAGTAGGTGGTCGGGTAGGAGAACGGAGGAAAGGATAGGACTTAGGCCAGCAAAGGTTTAGGTTGGAATATAAGATTTCTCTAAGTACTCCCTTCTTTTATTTTCTTCAAATTTGTTGCGTCCACAGGTACAGTATGTCACCGTTGCTATCTGTACCAAAACTTAAACCTAAGGGCCACAGGTTGTCTCATCTGATCAACGATGCTGTGCCAATCTACTACAAATACCCATTATCTTCAGAGAAACAAACACTGAACTCCGCAGTGCAAGGAACTCAAAATCCACCTTTTTTATCTATTCACCTTCTTGCCAATCTATGTCCCCACATCTACCCGGACGCTCTAGGTAACACACACACACACACACACACACACACACACACACACACACACACACACACCACACACACACACACCACACACTCCCCTTCTTACCCTGTCACGTAATCACCAAATGAAGAACTACCCTGATAAAGTTGGCCCTCTTCCCACCTACCTGCCTCAGCGCTGTATATGGAATTCGACAAGACCACTCTTCCTTTCTTAAACTCTCGGGTACCCTCCCATTACTCTTTAAACTCCCCCAACTCCAGAATTCGTCCCAGGGAGCCTTTCTCCACTCCCCCAACCAATTTTCCCTGCGCATCACAATCCCTTTCCCTCGTCCTCTCCAACACCCTTCTCTGGAGCATCCCACAGCATTGCTGCACCCCATCCCCTCCCGTGGTAAGCATTGCACCCCATTTCCCCCATCGTCCGCTCTTCTTGCGTGTAGAAACCATCCACCCCTTATCTGCAACCTCTTAAACTACCTCCGCAACCTGCGAAAGCGCTTGGAAAAGTACCAAGGGCTTACACTGCTGTGCATCCTTCCCGATCCCACCTGGGGGGCTAGTCCGTACGCACCTTCCAGCCAGCGGAGCTGTTGCTGTCGCCCTTATCCTTGAAGTAGGGCACGCAGCGCACCATCCAGTCGTAGATCTGGGACAGGGTGAGCCGTTTGTCCGGGGAGCTCTCGATGGCCCGGGTGATCAGGTCGGCGTAGGACAGATTTCCCCACGCATTCCTCCGGGAGGAGCATTTCCTCGGCTGCCCCGCGGCCCCACTCACCCCCTGTTGCTGCGGCTGCTGCGGCTGCAGCGGCGGTGGCGGCGGCGGGGGCAGCGACAGCGGCGCCTGCGGAGGTTGCAGCGGCGCCTGCTGCCCCCCGTTCAGCACGCCTGCCCCGGGGGGCGCGCCGGGTCCCGAGTCCTGCCCTCCAGGGGCCAAGAGCCGGGCAGCCTCCTCGGGGTGCAGTCCCGGGCCGAGGACGCCGCTCACGCCGCCCAAGGCCATGGCCATGCCGGATCCTCCGCCGCCCCCAGGGGCTCCGCAGCCTCCGTCTTCATCTTCCTCGTCGTCCTCCTCCTCGGGGATCATGGAGTCGGCGGCCGCTTCCCCCGAGGGCTTGGCCGGGCTCGCCTGCAGCTCGGGCCTCTGCAGGGGCCACGTACAGGAGCGGGGCCGGCTCTGGGGCTCGAACTCCGGGTCCAGCTCCACTTCCAGCGGCGAGAGCGGGGCCGGGGAGGACGGCGCCTCTGCCATCTTCGCCGCCCGGGCCCTTGGGCTGCCTTTTGCCTGCTACTGCTGCTCGCTCCTTCGCTCTCTCCCTCGCTCGCTCTCTAGCTTGAGCGGTGGTTCTCCTCCTTGCTCTCTCGCTGGGGCGGGGTAAAGTGGGGGAGGGAAGGAGGAGAGGGGGGGAAAGAACAGGCTAAGGGATCAGGATCGCTGTCTGAGGGGGGAGAAGGGCTGGGGGGTGAGGGAGAAAGGGAGGGAAATGGGGGACAGAGTTGGTTATCCTGAGCTGGAATGAAGTCCTCGGCGGACCTTTACCGCCGCCGCCTCCTCTTCTCAGATCAGTACCTCGCCAAGCCAGGGGAACAGGCAGACCTGGAAACGTCCCTTCCCGTGAACCTGGTTGAGCGAGCGACTCCCAGTCCTAAGCAGCCGCCGCCTGAGGGTGCGGGAGGGTGGGGGTGGGGACAATCGGAGGATTAGGCACTGATGGGGCAACCCCCTCCCCCAGCTGCGGTCAGATAGGCAGGTCTCTCCTGGACAAGGTGGCTGGGGCGTGGAAGAGGGAGGAAGGTAGGGCGGAGGAGAGAAGGGGGAGGGGTGGGGTAAGAGCGGAGAGGGAGGGGTGAGGGGGAAGTGAGGAGGTGGAGGAGGAGGGTACTGGGGAGGGAGGGTTGTCCCTTTAAAGCAAGGAGCAGCCAAACGCAGTTGAGTGGTGCAGCTCCGTGCCTGCTCGCTACTGGGAGTGTGTGTTTGTTTATATTTCACTCCATGCAGATTGCAGAAGTGCTTCCTTCAGTGGCAATGGAGAGAAAGTCTGTGGCGTCTTCCGATCTTTCTCGGACCCTCAACCTCCCACCGACGAGGAGGCACCACACCACAGAAATTACACTGTATCCATCTGCTAGCAGCTCAGGCTTCTTTCTTGCTTCGAGAGACGAGATTTGGGATCTTGCATTACCACAATGACTTTTCCCCCCAGTTCCCTTTCCCTCCTCGTTTCGACCCAAAAGCAAGGGAGGGTTAATATGCATCTAAATTCAGGCCAGGCCAGTCCGTGCTACTTTCAAAAACCAAAAGACTAGAAACGGAGGCTTTTCGCAAGAAGATGAACTGGGCAAGAAAAAGCCACTTTGGTGTTTTGTTTTGCAATGATCTTGCTGACGTCGTTTGCCTCTCAAGAAAAAAAAAAAAAAAAAAGCAAATCAAAGCAGAAATCTTCCAACAGGTCTGAAGCTTCAAGTCTCCCCTAAGGCTGTGAGAAGATCCGGTACTAACACATTCATAACCTTCTTGCTCCTGCTGCTGCCATCTTGACAGTTCCCCCCCTCTTCACTCAAGTCCTTTAAAAACACTAGAAAGAAAACGGAGGGGGAGGGGCGGATTGGGGAAGACGGCGGAGGGGGAGAGAAAGACAAAGTCAAGGGGAGGGGAAAGGGAAGAACCTGAGCTTGTTCAAAAACAGATCCGGAGTCACAGGAGAGAAAGGCAGCAACCCCGTTGCATAGTTCCTGTGTCTACCGCGGCACCTTCCCTTTAAAAACGATGGGGGAAATGGCAAAATTTTGCACGTCTCCCAAAAATACAGAAAAGAGAAAGCGAAGAATCTGCGCGTAAGAAGGGTTTAGGCATTTGCTGCTGCTGCTGCTCCTGCAGCTTGCACGGGCAGCCTGTCACCCTCCACACTGCTGACTTCCACATTCCTTCTCCTAACAACCAGCAGCAGCAGCAACACAAAGTTATAGACACACGCAGGGAGCCTCAACCTAAGCTGACAGCAGACAGGTCCCCGCCCAGGGGGAGGGAAGACCGAAAAGGCTGGCAGCAGGGGGGATATGTGTATCTGTGTGTGCATGCGCGCCCACGCTGGACTAGGAAGGGGAGGAGAAAGCTCGAGGGCAACCTGGAACTGAGAAACTCCGCTGAGATCTTTATTAGAAGGATCGTTCTTGCAAGCGCAAGCATAATTTAGCTTGCAAGCTATACGGTAGTCAATCTGTCTCCCTCTCTTTGTCCTGCTGTACTTCCCAAGGGCCAAGAAACTTAAAACTGAGTGTAAAAATGTTTTGCTCTTTGGAAATTTCATTTAAGACTTCCGTGGAACTGGATACACAGAATGCAGTATAGTTGGAACCCATAGTTGCGAGTCCCCTCGTTTGCGCTTTGGAGGAGATTCAGTATGCATATTCTGATGAGCCCCAGAGAAGGAGATGAGAGATTTGATAACTGCCTTTTTCCGTAGTAAGACGTTGGATGGAGACTGGCAAGAGTGAATAGGCCGGGAGTGGGGATGGGATGAACGAACTCGTCGCGTTTAAGACACCCTAAGGAAGAGATTACGACTCGCACGGAATAAACAGAAACCCTTCATTTGACGTGGGGACCCCTTGCAGGCACACAAAATAAACGTTTTTAACTCAGGTGTTAGTTTATATACAATTGTTCATGTAGGAAACTAGGTTTACTTTTAATGCGTTTTATGGGAGGAGAGGAGAGATAGCGAGGGGAGGGAAGAGAAACGAAATAATGCCGACAGAAAAGTACATTTGAAAAAGTAGAGAACGATAATTACAAACCTTAGAAAATAATTTGGATTTTTAAGTGATTTTGGTAATTACATATATTAGTTTTATTTCGAAACAGTTTTCTCCGGCGAACATCTTTCACCCCTAATTTGTTGCATTACGGACGCGAGCCTAAAGCTGAACGCCAGGTTACTTGTGCTCGTCTTTTCTTATGCTACGCGGAAATTAAATATCAAAGGCTGTCGGTTTCTTAAGCCATACACTTCTTTTATTATTATTACATAATGTCCCAGAGAAGTTTCTGGGAACGTGCAAGCCGCTAGCACTCTAGTCCTTACCATTTGCAATCAGAAATTGTTCAAAAGCGCATCCATTGAGTTTTGCCTGCCAAGCCGCGCCCCTCTACCCCTCCCCCTCCCTGCCCCACCTCCACTTCCCCAAGAGGTAGGAGCCCGCGGGACTCTGAGCTTTGCAGAGGGTCAGTCACTCAAGTGACGTGAGGCCCCGCCCCTGCACCAAGCTAGTTCGACGCGTACAAACAGATGATGTCATTGTATCAATAAGCGCGTGACCGCCGTGCCGTCTGCCGCGCCGCCATTCGCTGCTAGTCTTAGCCATCAAGCCACGCCGCACGCTGACTGGCCTAGGCCCCTAGGTGCCAGTCTCCGGCCTCCCATCTCCCGCCCCTTTCCACCACTCCCCTCCCCCGCCCCGCAAATAATAAACAATCGAGTAAAATCCTAAGGAATTGGAGAATGAAAGAGGAAAAAAAGAACGCACTAGCCAGAAACGGGTTGGGGTGTTTTGTTTTATTTTGTTTCTCTTGCTTGAGCCTCCTGCAGGGACAGGTGTGAGCATTCCCTACTGTGTGCGAAGGAGACCTAGGGTATCTTTAGGACCCCGGAGGCTCGGGAGCTCAGAGCCAGTGAGCGGTGTCCAAAAGCCCCGATGCTAACAGTGGGAGGGGAGCTCAATCTCGAGGAGGGTACTGAACGGAGCTGGGGCGGTGCTAGGGAAGTCGGCGGACACGTGCGGAGGGGAGGGTCGGGCGTGCCGGCGCATGCTCGGCAGGAGCCTCGCGTGTTACGCTGCGCGGCGGCAGCCCTAAGCCACCGCGCGCTTATTTACCAGCGCACGTGGGTGTTATTTATAAATGGAATGTTGTGCTGGCGGCGCCGCACCGAGGTGGGACGCGTGGAGCAGCCTCGGGCTGGCTGGGGGAAGCGGTGGTGCGCGCGCCTCCCCCCCACCCCCTTCCGAGTGTGTCTCTGTGTGTGTCTTATGTCTCCCCCTCTCTCCGTCTCTCTCAGTATATTTCCTTTTCTTTCTCTCAATCTTTCCTTCTCTCTTTTCTCTTTACCAATTGTCTCTCTTTTCTCCTCCCTCTGAATCTTTCCTACTCTCCGTCTTTCCCCCTCCCTCTCCGTCTCCTTCCTCTACGATCAATCTCCTCTAAGTTTCTCCTTCGTCTATTTCCTTCCTTTGCTATCTCCCTTCTTTTTCTTCCTATCTCACAATCTTTCTCCTTCCTCTTTCTTTCCTCCTCCCCCTCCCTCTCTGCCTCCTACTCCCTTCTTCTCTCCTTTCCCTTCCCTCTCTTTTCCCCTTTCTCCCTCTCTTCCCTCACCCCGATTTCTCTTTCTTAGGCGTGTGGCATTCCCAATCACAGCAACAGTCCAGAGTTTTAAGTATTCTCGAGACTGCAGCCTGGGCCAGTGGAGCGGAGGCGTTTTCTCTCCCTTCCCTAGCAGATCTTGAGGGGTTTCCTTTCATGCTGAGGAATGCCTGCCCAGAATCAACTTCAGCCGGACTTGCTAAGGAAGCTGCTTAGAGCCGTGGCAGCCACTGTTTCCTTAGGCATTGGGCAAATTCATGCCACCGTCCCAAGATCATTGTAGTGCCCTCAGTTTGCGTGGCTGTCCCATTATGTCACTGCTTTCATGTTTTTACATGTGGCTACCACGTGGCCATAAAGCATTGGTGACGTAAAAGAGATCTCATTGTCCAAGTGGGTGGTCGTAATTAGAAAAGTCTTGATTTTGCTATCAGAACATCTGAAATTTAAAAGAATTTGACAATTCAAACCGAATGGAGAGGTATTTTTCCTTCCTCTACACTCTCCCTATGCTCCCTTTTTTTATTTAAAACTCTTCGATTTCCAGATATACTTTGGCAGTTCCAATTTCATTATTTTGGGAGTATTTCAAATTTCTTCACTATCCTTCTATAATTTGTTATGGCAGTGACTAAAATAACCTTTAAGTGACAGTCCCCTTCAGTTGCTTGAAAGCCTGCTCTGTCTGACTGTTCCTGACACCATGGTCAAGTCCGAGGAGTTTTCTTGGCAAAACAAAAAACAAAAAACAAAAACAAAAACAAAACTGGAGTGCTTTGCTATTTTCTCCCCCAGTGTCCCCATTTTGCATAATACGAATAATAGGTATAAAGTGATGTGCCACAGCGAGTAAGCATCAGACTAAATTTGAACCAGATCTTCCTGATTCCAAGTTCATGCCCTATCCAGTGCACCATCCTATCTGCCTTCATGGCCTACAACATAAGATACAAATGCTTTAGCCTGGCATTCAAGACCTAACATGATTTGGTTCCAACCTGTTACTTCACTCCTTTTCTGAAAAGTTACTCTTAGTTTAGGGCAGTGGGAAATCAGAGCAGACCTAGAGGATATTGAGTCTGTTCTTTGCCCCTATATTACCAGTATGACTTTACCAAAGTCAACCTCTCTGCCTCAGTTTCTTGAGAATAACTACCCAAAGTTGAGGGTTTGGATGCTTTCACTTCTAAGATTCCTTATAGTGATTTAGCTATGAAACTAAAAGCCATTCTTCCTTCTTCATTTGTGATGACTATTTATTTGCCTTAAGGTCCAATAGACTTCCCTTTACGATGCTGCCTTTTCCTTCAAGGCTCAACTCAGGTACCTTATGAGGCCCTTCCCTAATTCACTAAAGGAATCTTTCCCTTAAGATACCAATTATTTTAAGCATTCATTTTTAACTTTTTTTTTTATTTTGATACCTCCTCCCTCCAACTGTTTCCCCCACTCACTGAGAAGGCAGACAATATGATATCAGTTATATATATGAAGTTATGTAAAAATATTTCCATTTAACCATGTTTCAAAAAACAACAAAAATATATATTTTTAAAATATTCTGTCTGTACTCATCTCTCTATGGCATCTTCAAGTTTCTTACAGTATTTGATGACCTTTTTTTATATTCTGCCTTGTAGCAAAGCTATTTTTGTATGAATTACATCCCTTCCCCCCTAGATTGTAAACTCTCAAGGTTTCAGAGACATGAATTTTTATCTTCTCCCCTCTCCTCCAGCACCTAACACAATACCTTACTTGTTTATTTTTCAATTTGGTTTGACTCATTATGACCCCACTGGAGTTTTCTTGGCAAAGATTCTGGAGTAGTTTGCCATTTCCTTCTTCAGATCATTTTACAGATGAGGAAATTCAGACAAACAAAGTTAAGTGTCTTTCCCAGAATCACACTATTAGTAAGTTTCTGAGGCCAGATTTGCACTCAAAACTCCAGGCCTTTCACCCTATTTACTTTGCCGTGGAACTTCCTGGCTTGTAGTAAAGCATTAATTTTTTTTTTAATTTTTTGCATTGCACTATTGTTGAGTCCTTATCTCTATTTTTATGCATGTATAATTCAGTTTTGGAGTGGCTCTTTAAGTTTTCCTTTTGAAAGCCACTTGTGAATTTGAGTTCATGAAATTCAGGTAAGACCTCTTAGGGACAATGGTGACTTGTAGCAGAGGTAGACACAAAAGGATGATTGAGATGCCCTATTGCATACTGTTACAGGTTGAAAGGTGACAAAAGTTACTGAAATATTTCTTTCCAAGTGAACTGCAATCCCTATTCATTTGTCTTTTATGAAAAAATGAAGACAAAGCATCATGGGAGAAAGCATTCAGACCAAAGAGGAAACAGATGTTTACACTTGGATGTGCCTCTTCCATTAGGTTTTTCACTAAAAATGTGTTCAATTTTCATTGACTGTTTACATTCCTCAAGAATGTACCATAAATGGTGGAATTGACCTGATTATTTTTTCTGCTTATAACTGAAATTCCACAAATACTTATTTAATATTTGTTCTGTGCTCCATCCTTGCCCTAAACATTGTACAACATGTGAAGAAGTATAAAATTAGGTCAGCACCCTCAACAATTTTAGGGTGTAGCTGGGGAAATGACACCTGAAAATCAAATAAAAATAAAAGATTACATAAGGAACTGTATGATAAATGACCCAAATGAGTGGTAAGCTTCAAATGGTAAACAAAGTAAAACATAACTTTATAAACAGACATCAGATCCAGAGAATTTACTCTTGTAAGAACTTGACTTTGTTTACAAGAACAAACTCAGAACTCATGTAGCCAAGAGTGTTCTCCAAATTCTAATTGCCTGAAAAATTTCACCCTCATTTTAATACTTATTAAAGTGAATTGAAATTTTTCTTCTATTGTGTACTCCACCCTAATCCCATCCTCATCCCCACCCCTGTACCTTCCTTAGCCCCCAACTTTGTCACCTTCTGATTTCTGTTTTAGAGGGGCAGAATAAAAATTATATTTCAGAGGATTCCTAGAGATCAGAGACCACAGGCTAAAACCCCCTACTCTAGTCCATTTTGCACAGAAACTTACAAGATTCCTTCAAGGTTCTACCAGAAGAAATAAGTGATACAGTTGGGTTTGAATCCCAGCCCTCTAATTCCAGACCTAATTGCTTTACATGATACTGCTGTTGCTAGAAGAAGAAGGAAAAAAAAAAAAAAAACTTAGAAAATTGGAGGGGTTGGGATGCTGAATATTACAGACAATCTTCTACTTCTCTTTGCAGGCAGACACATAATATAAAATACAATCTGCCAGTTATTTCCTGAGTAATCATGGGCAAACCACTAAACCTCTTAGGAGCTCAGTTTTCTCATCTGTAAAATGATGAAATTGTAAAATATTTCCTTTGAAGACACTTCCAGAATTAAGTATGTGATCCTTTTATCTTGTTTTATTTTAAAATTATTTTTTCCATTGTTTTTCAAGCTAAATTCCTTTAGACTAGGTAACAGTTATTGTCAAAAACAAAGCCAGTTGAGGCTACACAGCAAACACCTTCCCACTGAATCTTGTTTGCAAACCTGTGTGAACAAGTCATGTAATTTCTTTGGACCTCAGCTTTTTTTTTTTCTCCCCAAAAGGAAGGGATTGGCCCACAGGACCTTTATGATCTCTTCTAGTTCTAATCAACAATCCTACGTGGTGCAGCTCACTTTTTTGTGCTCCTGGAAAAGGGGAGGGGATGTCCCAGGAGGATTCCAGTGACCTACCTATCTCTACAAGCCTCTTTACTATCTCAGATTGATCTCAGGGATCTCATTTTACGGAAGGTGTAACTAAGAAGGAGAATAGAAAGATAAAGCATCTGGCCCAGACCTCACTGCAAATCTGGAACAAAGTTGAAAGGGAAGGAGGAAAAAAAAAAGAAAACATCCAACAAACAAGCATTCCCAAGATGCAATTCTGTTCTTCCTCTCCAGTCCCACATTGGGAAGTCCTCCATTAAATGCTCCAGTTGCCTTCCTGCTCTGCAATAAAATGCCATATGTATTTCCCATGTGTTTTCCAAGACAGTTAAGCATAACTTTCTGGCCAAAAATCATCTCATTCATGCAAGCTGAATTTTTGTTGGCCCTTCTTCCCCAAGCTTTCTTCATGACATATTGGTAAAGACTCACTATTAGTTTTTTAATAATGTTTTTATTTTTCCCAATTACATATTAAAACAAATTCTTTTAAAGTTTTAAGAAGATTCACTATTCTTAAAATGATTGTCCATGTTGTGAAAATAAGTTTGCAAAATAAATAATTTGCTTTTAAGAAAGAGAGTTTCTATTTTTTTATTCTCCTGTTTCTACTTTCACACTGTGTCTCAAATAGGTCTTCTTCCATACTCACAAGCCAACCATTTAATTCAGGTCCTCATCACCTCTCACAATGACCACTGCAATAGTCTTCTATTTGGTCTTTCTACAAAACTGCCAATGTGATTTTCTTGAAATGATGAGCTGGTTGATTTTGGAAAAAAAATGGAAAGATTTGCATGAAATAATGAAAAGTTAAATAAACACATTGAAAGAATGTTGAGTACAGTAACAACAATATTGTTTGAAGAATAATTGCATATGATCAAGTTATTCTGAATATTATAAATACTCAAATCAACTACAACAGTCCTATGAAGGAAGATATTATCCAAATCCGACAAAGAACTGACAAGTAGTATACATAGTATGATTTTATATACATACATTATATACATATATATATATATATATATATGGAGAGAGAGAGAGAGAGAGAGAGAGAGAGAGAGAATGTGTCTTTTTCTAGTACAAGGTGGGGGAAGGAGGAAGATAGGGAGATAATTCAGAACTTTAAATTAAAATAAATTATTTTTAAACTTATTTTCCTAAAGTGTAGATTTGGTCATGTCAAAAGGGCTTGACATGGTCTCACTCTTAAGCCCCAATTGCTACTTCCAAGAACAAATATAAAATCTTTTGTGTGGAATTTCACAACTACCTTTCCAGTCTTCTTACAATTTTTAAGAAGCTATAGTACAGGTACACCCAGGTAAAACTGCTTGGTCAGGCATGGAAGTTACTGGATTTCAGTGATTTTGGAAGAAAAAGTGAGGCTGATGATTTTGTGCAGCTGTCTCACTTAGATCCAATTTACCAGAGTCAAGACCTCACTGCATAATGTCACTGGCCTTCTTTGAAAACAAAAGACCAATAACAAATATATTCCCCTCTACACATTCTATAAACCAGCTATAATGGCCTACTTTGTAATCCTCCACAGGAAACTCCATCTCCTTTCTCCATTCCTTGAATGTTCTCCCTCCTCACCCTACATTCTAGCATCTCCAGCTTCCTCTCATTCTCAGCTCAAATTCCACCTTTTTCTTGAGGCATTTTCCATTTTTTTTTTTAAAGCTGTTAGTGCCTTCAGTTCTGAAGTGACCTCACTTCTACTCTGTATATATCTTTTATGTACTTATTCATTTATGTGTTATATTCCCCATTGAAATGTAATCTCTTTGAGGGACTTGATATGTTTGTTGTTTTCGCCTTCCTTTCCTCCCCCCAGCACTTAGTCCCACACACAGTAAGTACTTATAAATGCTTGTTGGTTGACAGGAATTAAAAAACATTGGTAGAACTCAGCTCAGTGCTGGAGATAAGAAATAGAAAACATACTATCCAATCTCTGTTCTTATCACTTAAGAAATCATTGGAATTGGAAATGAGATGGGGTTTGGTATTCATTCTGTTAATGAATATTGCTTAAGAACCTTGTTCTAAGGGCTGGGGAGGAAATTTACAAATAAACTAAACTGAGTCCATGGGAGACTTTGTAAACAAGAGTAATTTCTCTTTAGTTACAGTAAAAATAATGTAAATTTCATCTCAGGCTTATTAAAACACCTCATTTCTTTGGGAAGCATTCAAGCTAAATACCTTCATGAATTATCTGAGGTGGTAGGAATCAAATGGGATGATATGTATAAACAATTTTAAACCATAAAATCCTATGCAAATATCAACTTATTATTACCATTAAGAAGTATCATAGAGTCTTGTTTTCATCCCCTACAACCTGGGCCATCTTTGGGGATTGAAGTGAGACAGAGTTGCATAAAGTCATCAGTTTCACTCTTCCAGAGTCATCCAAATCCAGTGGCAGGACAAAAAACGAGATGACTGGCAATGGGCCTAGATTCAGCAGATAGCTTCGGCCTCTTCAGCACCAGACCAAGTTCTAAACCCACCGCAGAACCTGCTTAGATCATTTTCATGGCTATTGGAATAAATTGTTCTCATCTGTCCATTCTGCCTAAGGGAGCCTTCATATACTTGGGATGACCATCCTTCTAACTCTTCCAAAGGGTTGGAGGCCTGTTTGGTGTAAGGTAAGTGCTTATTAAGTATTTGATTACTCCTTGACTTTACAAATCTGAGCTATTTTTTTTTCTTTTATTTACCCAGGTAAATTTTCTTGCATATTTTCTGGGAGCCACATGTTAGTCAAAACAATGAGGTTACTTAGATCAAACAGAGAAATGGTGGCTGCAGTATTTCTATCTTAAAAATTCAGTTGCTGACTATCCTTGCAACAGATCCAACATTGATTTTCTTCTGTACACTCTCCCCAAATTCTGTTGGTTACCCCCTACTAAATTGTGTGTGTGTGTGTGTGTGTGTGTGTGTGTGTGTGTAATTATTATATAAAAACCCCCTCTCTTTTTATCTGGCCACTTTACCTGGAAATTAGATAAGGAGCTCTAAAGTCCTACTCATTTTTTTGTCTGACTCAGCCCAGATAATAGAACTAGGAGATAGGAAGGGGATTTTTTTTGAAGGAGAAAAAAAAAAAAAAAAGAAAAAATGAAACCCTGAAAAAAGAAAACTACTTCACCATTTAGCACATAATCAAACACTCTCTTAAATTGTTTTCACACCAATTCAAATAGGTTGGAAAGTTTGTCTCCCTCTATGGATTCGATTAGCTTCTTTTCCCTGGCCTTTTGTTTTGTAGGAAAGAGAACAAGTTCTAGACTTTTCTTATACATCCCTTGTGATAATTAGCAAAAGGCAGGATTGTTGTTTAGTCATGTCTGACTCTTTGTGACCCCTGGATCATACTGTCCATGGAATTTAGTGATTAAATGACTTGACCAGAGTCACACAGCTAATAAGTGTCTGAGGTCGAATTTAAATTCAAATTTTTCCTGACTCCAGTCTAGTGCTCTACAGAGTGAGCTACCTAGCTACCTCACAGGGCAGGATGCATAGTACATACCTAATCACTGTGTGCATGTTAGTTTGAAGCCCTTCTCCACATCCCTACAGCTCACTTCATATTCCATCCCCTTCAAGGGTATGTGGCTAAAAAAAGTCACTTGTTGCCAAGGATTCCATATGGGTATAAACCTACCTGTGTGCACCAGTTTACTTAACTGGGCACCAAATGCTTTCAGCTTTCCTCAGCAAGAATGATTAATTCACCCGTGCTATTCATGTGTAGCTAGTACAAGACATAAATACCATCCTCTAAACCAGGAATTTGTATTGTTTGGGGGCCATGGATCTATTTGGCCCTCTAGTGAAGACTACAGAATCCTTCTCAGCATGATGTTTTTAAAAGGAATAAAATAAAATGCATAGGATTACAAAATAATTCAATTATTTTAAAATATAGTTATTAAAACATTTCTCTTAAGAGTTCATCGACTGGAGTTTAAGAACATCTGCTCTAAACACTCTCCAAAGCTTTTCTGGGCTTTTTATTTAAAGAGGGGAAGGGAGGACACTCTAATCATGGGAACAATGAGCTAGGATCATAGAAGTGCATGTTCAGAAGGACTGAGAGTCTTGGCTGAAGGGTGTAATAGATAGTAGAAGGAGAAGCAGTTCTAGATAAGACTGGGAAGTAAACGATAAAAGATTCCAGAGGTCTTTGAATATCAGAAAAAAAGGAGTTTGGACTTAGTACTTCACTTTGGCATTTAGTAGAGTACTTGTCACATAGTAGGCACTATACAAGTAATGTTGACTGACTCAATAAGCAATAGGGAGCAAAAGGAAATTTTTGAGCAGGGGAATAGTGATACAATCAGATCTATGCAGAAGAATGATGAGTTCTATAAGAGTATGAAGGAAGATGGATTGGAAAAAGAAAAATAATGCTAGCAGAAGTCAGAAGACTTATCAATAGGCTATTGTAATAATTTGAAGAGATGGTAAAGAAAGTCCTGCTGTAGGGTAGTAAGGAAGGGAATAAAGAAGAAACAATTTAGAGAAATATTATGAAGTTAGAATTAACAGGAGGCCAACTTCCCCTACCACTTTAGCCCACATTGATCTTCCTCATTTCTGAACTCTTTTTGGTAAAATTAATTTAGATATTTATCATACGGTATCTATTTCATATGCATATATCCTGTCTCTACAATGAAATGATAAAGTACTTGAGGATAGGGACCATTTCTCAAGCTTGTATCATAATATATAATTTTACATATAACATCATTAATATAGTATAACAATATGTGTTGATATAACATTGATATGTAATAATATAATATATTATACAGAATTTTAAGCTTTACAAAATGCTCATTCATTTGATACTTCTGTGAAGTGGGTGCTACTGTTAATCTCATTTAGCAGATAAAGCACTTAAGGTTGCTCAGAGGCACATAGCTAAGTAAGTATCTGAAGTGAGATTTGATTTCAAGTCTTCTGGACACCAAATCCAGCACTCTTGCCTTTCTGTATCACTCTCATAGCCCCATACTGTGTGGCCCCCACAGTGTCAGTACTAGAATAAGATGGGGTGTCCAGGTTTTGTCCCAGGCAGACACCTGTGAAATACTCTTCTTCCCTGTAGTGGCTTTTAGCCCATCATTTCAATGCTTCATGAACTTTCATTAGCTCCAGGAGGCCTTTTCCCACCAGGGTCCTAATCCCACTTTCCCCTTTTTGCTTTCCTTCTCACTTCTTTCTTGGAGGTTAGGGGAATCAAGGATCATTGGCTGTGCTATGGGAGTTCAAAAGAAAGCCTTAGGGAGAAGCTGTCCTTATTCTAGCATGACTACACCCACAAGGTAGGCTATCTAAAACTGCATTTGGTCCAGGGTCTAGTATTTCTAACTATAGTTCAATGCTTTCTTCTGTCCATAAAGCTCAAAAAATCTTTATCAAATGAATGAATAATAGCTCACATTTCTATATAACCTTATAGTTCACAAAGTGATTTTTCTTATGATAACTTTATTTGATAAATGGTATAAGATTATTATCTTTTTTTTTTTTTTTGAGATGAGGAAATCAGCTTGAGATTCAGTGAATTTCAGTTGAAATGCTTCTAGATACAGAGTTGGATGTCAAAGTTGAAATTCTAATCCAGGCAGTGTTGAAATTTGAGAAGAATGAATGGGTCTTTGTCTAAGGCACCAAAATTTAAAGGGGCATCACTTCTTCCAGGTAGTTACAGACAATTTAATTTCAATCACCAGATCATTAAGAGCATAGTCATTCTGTTTCTTACACAATTTACTCAATATGACTCAGGCTATCTCTCAACCAGCCCTGACTTATTTTCTGAATTCCTGTAATACCGGTTTTTTCATCATTCTGATCTAGGATTGATAGATAAGCTAGCAGACAGAAATAGATGCAGATGTAGATATAGATATAAATAGATAAAGGTATAGGTATAGAGGCAACCAAATGATGTAGTGGATACAGTGTTGGGCCTGGAGTCAGGAAAACCCATCCTCCTTAGTTCAAATCTAGCCTTAGACATTTACTAGCTGTGTGATCCTGAATAAGTCACTTAGTTTTATCTGCCTCAGTTTTCTCATCTGTCAAATGAGCTGGAGAAAGAAATGGCAAATCATCCCATCATCTTTTGCCAAGAAAACTCCAAATAGGGTCATGAAGAGACTGAACTGAAATGACTGAACAAATAGATATAGGTAGACATAGGTAGAGATAATATAGATACAACTTCTATGCAAGTAGAAAGAAAAGGACAAAATTGGCTGATTTGTTTCAGGCTATTCCTCAGAGCGTATCTGCCAACAGAGATTTGGGATACAATTTCAGAATTTTGACTTTATTCATTTCATGTGATCAGATCTGGGTGTATTGATTCATAGACTAAATACATAAACACTAAACTCACCATAAAACTAATGAAACCAAAGCCTTAACCTACTTAAATTATAACAGGATTATATCTCTATTATAGGTTAAATTCCTTACCTGCTTCCCAAAGTTTACAGCCCCATTCAACTTATCAGCCAAGTTGTTAAGTGCTCTCCTGGGTAGGGGAGTTGTAAGAACTGTTATTAATACAAAGCTTTCTTTAATTTAGCTCCTAGCAAGTCTCACAGGCTTCTGCAATAAAAAACATTCCTTCCTGACACTCAACTCCCAGCTTCCAAAGCCTAGGGAGGAGAAGATTTCTATAAGTTTAAGAATTTCAATATGAACGATCCATAACAGATCTCTCAGCAAGAGAAGGATTATCATAGCAATGAGGCAGGGGAATAGGAAGGCAGAAGGAGGGCAGACCTGTCAAAGTCTGAAGTACATGGGGAGGAGAAACTGAATAGGTTGCAGAAAGAAACAGGTTGAATGATCTATAATCTCAGCTTCTATCTAACTGCTTGATTTCTGCTGTAAATACCCTAGCTCCCCTGCCTGGGCCAGACACAAACCCCAGGAAGTCTTTCTTCTGATGGCTCAGGTACTGTGGTGTCTAACACAGGTATTCAGTGAATCCCAGAACTAAGGGGGAAAAAACTATTATAGGTTCTCCTACTCTCTAATTCTTCCTAGGAAACACAATTCACCTTCCCTGGGAGCCGAGCTACCACTCTGCCGGCTCAATAGCATCCAGCATACTTCTTTCTTCCCTCAACTTCCTAAAAAAGCCACTAGTGATCCTTGGATCAGAGATCTAGAATTTGAAGAGGGTCTTAGAGATCATTAACCCAACCTCCTCCTTTTACAGATGAGGAAAATGAGATCCAGGATGCAGAAATGTCCACTGTAGGATGCCTCTCAATTGGGGAATGGTTAAGTAAATTATGGTATATAAATGTAATGGATTATTATTGCTCTATAAGAAATGATGAGCAGACTGATTTCAGAAAAATCTGGAAAGACGTAAGTCACTGAAGTGAGTAAAACTAAGGAATACAGCAACAAAAAGGTCATATGATGATCAACTGTGATGGACTTGGCTTTTTTTTTTTTTTTTTTTTTTTTTTTTTTTTTTTTTTAATACAAGGAAGTGATTCAAAGCAATTCCAATATACCTGAGATGGAAAGCTCCATCTGAATTCAAAGAGAGGGCTTTGGGGACTGAATGCAGATCAAAGAATAGTATTTTCATCTTTTGTTATTGTTGATATTTGTTTGCTTGTTTTGTTCCTTTCCTTTTTAGTGTTTTTTCCCTTTTTGATCTGATTTTTTTTTTTTTTGTGCCCCATGACAAATATGAAAGCATGTTTAGAAAAATTTCACGTTTAAACTTTTTGGATTGCTTGCTGTTGTGGGGCAGGGAAGAGGAAAAAATCTGGAACACAAGGTTTTGCAAAGATAAATGTTGAAAACTATCTTTGCGTGTATTTGAAAAAATAAAAAGCTATTAAAAAAAAAAAAAAAGAAAAGAAACATCCACTGGGACAGCTATGTAGCTGAAATTTTCTGAAGTCAGGAAAACCTGAGTTCAAATGTAGCCTCTCATACTTCTTAGTTATGTGACCTTAGGCAACTCACTGAACCTCTTTTTTGTATTAGTTTCTCTTACTGTAAAATGGGGATACAGTTATCCCTTCCACATGAGGTGGTGTGCTTCCTCCCTTTCCCAGTAATGTGGAAAATTCTCATAAAATTTTTTGACTCTTTCTTCATACTAGAGAAGATGTCTAATTTTTCCTTTTTTCTTTTGTGGGGTGTTTATAGTACCTTATTGTAAAATTTGAGTTGATATCATATATTTCTGAGTTTTTAAACTATTTCTATGTCATCAGCTCCTCTTCAAGCATTGTCTTCCACTTCTATAAAACTCCCCTCAGATTTTCATTTAATTTCTCATGTCAACTGACTATATATTGAAACCTCAATAGAGAAAGTCAAGATGTGGAAAGGATAATTGTAATTATTAAAGCTGATCTCACCAGGTTGTTGTGAGAATCAAATAAGATAATTGTCAAATATTCAGTATAGTGCATAGTGGAAACTGCATATATACTCATTCCTTTGCTTTCTCTTGCCTTCTTTTGCTTTCCCTTTCTTTGCCTTCTCTTTCCTTCCCTTGTCCTGCCTTCCCCTTGCCTTCTCTTATTTTCATCACATAGGTAGAAAATAGTAGAATAGAGATATATGAATATAGGTCTTTTGACTCCAGTAGACACTTTTTCCATAGTTCCATGATGCAATAAAAACTAAAGTCATCTTGTCTTTGGGGAAAGAATCTGGAGGATACAGGCCCCAGATAAATCCCTCTAGTTCCCCTGTTCCCTCACAGCATGATTATTTTTTATATATAATTTTTTATTAAAGCTTTTTATTTACAAAACATATGCATGAGCAATTTTTCAACATTGCGCCTTGCAAAGCTTTCTGTTCCAAATTATTCCCTCCTTCTCCTCACCCCCTCCCCTAGATGGCAGATAGTCCAATATACATTAAATGTGTTAAAATAAATGTTAAATCCAATACATATTTATACAATTCTCTTGCTGCACAAGAAAAATCAGATCAATAAGGAATAAAAAAACTGGGAAAGAAAATAAAATGCAAGCAAACAACAACAAAAAAAAGTAAGAATGCTATGTTGTGGTCCATACTCAGTTTCCACAGATATCTCTCTGGGTGTAAATGGCTGTCTTCATCAACTTGGAACTGGTTTGAGTCATCTCATTGTTGAAGAGAGCCATGTCCATCAGAATTGATCGCCATATAGTATTGTTGTTGAAGTAGATGATGATCTCCTGGTCCTGCTCATTTCACTCAGCATCAGTTCATGTAAGTCTCTGCAGGCCTCTCTGAAATCCTCTGCTAGTCGTTTCTTACAGAACAAGAATATTCCATAACATTCATATACCACAATTTACCCAACCATTCTCCAACTGATGGGCATCCATTCATTTTCCAGTTTCTAGACACTACAAACAGGGCTGCTACAAACATTTTGGCACATACAGGTCCCTTTCCCTTCTTTAGTATCTCTTTGGGGTATAAGCCCAGTAGAAACACTGCTGGATCAAAGAGTATGCACAGTTGGATAACTTTTTGAGCATAGTTCTAAATTGCTCTCCAGAATGGCTGGATGTATTCACAATTCCACCAACAATTTATCAGGGTCCCAGTTTTCCCACATCCCCTCCAACATTCCATATTATCTTTCCCTATCATTCTAACCAATCTGACAGGTTTGTAGTGGTATTTTAGAGTTGTCTTAATTTGCATTTCTCTGATCAATAGTGATTTGGAACACCCTTTCATATGAATAGAAATAGTTTCAATTTCTTCATCTGAAAATTGCCTATCAATATCCTTTGATCATTTATCAATTGAAGAATGGCTTGAATTCGTATAAAATTGAGTCAGTCCTCTATATATTTTAGACATAAGGCCTTTAACAGAGCCTTTGAATGTAAAAATGTTTTCCCAGTTTATTGCATAGCATAATTCTTTTCCATGAATGGCCTATGGTCTTTCCAGAATATCTTCCTCTGGCCCTTGCCCCAGGTGCAAGAACCCATAATTATAGTCCTATACCTAAATCAAATATCTTTTATACGTCACAGAGATGAACTTCGTACAGAATTAATCAATCTTATATTTTCCTTAAAACCCCCCACCAATTTCTATTTATTTGGTCTTTTATCTAGATTACAAAAGTTTTGGAATTATGGCTTTTTCCTGACCATGAATTTTGTAGATCAGCAGATACAATGGGAGGGGTCAGACAGGACTAATAGCTACTACTTTTCTTCAAGTATACCACCTCTCTGCCATCAAAGACATCCCAGCTTTGATAGAGACACTGGCTACTTTGTAGATGCAGAGTAGCCACATTTTATATTTCTGCTTCAATATCTGTGTGCCCAATTAAAATTTGAATTCCTATAAGTTTGTTACTACTTAGAGGATAACATCATATAGTGGGAAAAGCACTAGATTATGGAGACAGAGTACCAGGAATCTCTTACTTATTATCTGTGTATTCTGTGGCTGCTTTCACTGCTTTGGGTCTCAGTTTTCTAATATACAAAATGAGGAAATGGTCTAAATGACCTCTGAGCACCCTTCAAGTTCTAAATCTATGAAACTTCTAGCTTTCAAAGGTAAAGAAGGTAGGACTGGTAACCAAATCTGAACCCTAGCTGGTAAGAATTGTGGCTAGTTTTCAATAGCCTAGAAAAGGCACCACTTAAACAGAACCTTCTTCTGGGAGAATTGCTTGCTGGCTAGCCCCAGATGACTTTTGACTGGGTAAACAGTCACTACCCACCACTTCTCATCCACTGAGAACTTGTGAAGTGAGTATGTGTGCCAATTCATTCAAAAGTCTATTTAAAAGGTCTGGTAATTAGAAAATTAAATACAAATTGCTTTAGAACAGTGGTTCTATACTTTTAAAAAATTAAGGCCATATGGAACCATTCATTACTCTTCAGTGTGTCTAAGCTTCCCTACTGCAAGTTTATGTGTCCACCAATGTGTAAAGAAAGTCTCCTGGCATATAACAGTAGGAAGTTATCATGAAGTGGAGGGGTGGGTTTTAGGGGCACCAGATCAAATTATTACCTTCATCCATCCCCTGGGAAAAAGGCAAAGCAATGAAACAGGGGAAATGCTAATAAATCTAATAAACTCTATTAATTTGTCATAAACTTCTATTCTAAAAATAAAATCCCTGAGTCAATAGATATGAGAAATGCAAAGAATCCCAAACTGAAGAGTACTTAAAAAAGAGATCAATGAGTCCAGATCCTTTATTTTCACTAGAGAGGTGAAACAATTTTTTTTTTTCAGAGACATACCACTAAGGAGCAGCAACAGGATTTAAAATGCAGAATTTATTACTTCATTTTCAGGGATTTTCTCATGATACCACATTGCTCTCAGTACAAAAGCTCTGATCTTCACTAAAATATAGACAGGTACTAATCAGAAGCCATGAAAAATATTAAGTGATTCAATATCCTAGAGGCCCAAATCTCTCCCTACGATGGTGGACCACACATGTTGATTTTTGTATCTTCACAGGAAAAATTTGTTTTGGTTTGCCTCTTGTTAAAATGAATTTTATTGATTGATTAGGAAGTCCTAGATGGTCAGTCTATCAGCCCTAGGCACCATAGCAGTCCTAATGAAGTAGCTTTGGTAATCTCTTCTCCTTGCACATTTTGGACCTATATTTATCCTATTGGTGATATTTTTAGCTCCCAGTATCTCCTATATTTTCACTATTGAATTTTCCCAATATAATGTAAGCTTTTAAGGGCAGAGACTATTTTTATTTTGTATCCTTAGCACCTAACACTGTGACTGGCATATAGTAAACTCTCAATAAATGCTTACTTATTGATCGATTGATCTGCCCTGAGGGAAACTAAAATACTTTCCTCAGAAGCAATTACAAAATTATGTAATCTTCTCTTCCTTAAGTTTACAATATATTATTTTTCTTAGAAAAATATGTTTTTCCCCCTTAAATGTAATCTCATTATAGGAGTTATTCATCTCTACTTCTTTTATCTATTCCTGCACTCCAGAATGATTTATAGGTCCTTTAAAAGTGGTTATTAGTGTGGAAATATGTTTAATATTATATGTGAAATCTATATCAATTTGCTTAGTATTTGGGGAGGAAGAAAAAATTTGGAACTCAAAAACTTATAAAAGTGAATGTTGAAAATTGTCTTTCTATGTAATTGGAAAAAAATATATATTATTAAATGGGAAAGAAAAGAATCCTTCTGTGGTATCTTTGGTTATGGAGAAAAACCAGTGATCATCAATTTATTGATTATATACTAGTACTAGCTTAATTTAAAAATTGATTTTTAATTATCAGGAAAAAAAAAGGTTATTGGTAGATCATTAGGAAGTATTTATGCTAATTTCTAGGAAGACACCAGCTCAGACAGAAGATAGAAGGAATGACAGAATCACCAGATTGAGACATATGCAAAGGAGGAAGTGTCCAGTTCCTAAAATATGAGGTTCTATTTCACTAGCACATCTGTACTACACATGGCCATACAATTTTTGATATTTTTGGTGCAAATTTTGCTTTTCAAAGGAACTACTTGGAGTACTTTTCACACATTTAAGTGACTTGATAACTATCAACAGCTAGAAAGCAAATAATGATGATAAGAGAATCAATTCTATAAGGACAAATGATAACTGGAAATTGACTTTTCTGGGATGTCATGTATGGAGAATAGTTAAGTTGGCATTTAAAGTCTATAAGTGTGAGTAACAGGCAAGCATTCTGGAGGGTTTTTTTTGGAAGGATTTAAATGCCTAGCTGGGAAATTTGCTTATATGTTATCCTGGGTGCAAGAGGGACCCACAAAACCTTTTAAGGGGAATGATAATGTTTAGACCTGTCCTTTAGGTATATGATTTAGCAGCTATGTAGAAGATGGACTAGAGAGAAGAGATAAATTAGGATACTATTGTGATAGTACAGGCTAGAGGTAATAGAAGTCCAAACTGGAGTAGTGACTGTGTACAATAGTGATTGGAAAGAGGAATACAGATAGGAGAACTGTGGAGGGAGAATCTATAAGACTTGGCAACTGATTAGAGGATTCTGATATGGTTTACCTAGATAAGAAGAAGAATGATGGTATCCTTGTTGAAAACATGACTTTAAAGCCAGCACTCTCTAAGTACAGGTTTAATGTTGGGAAGAAAGTTCTAAGTCATGAACATTTCACAAAGTAAGTTTACATGGTCCAAACACAGCAAAGATAAAGATGCTCTTAGTTTCTCTGGACACATCCTCCCTCATCTCCATCTGGAAACACATTTTCAGTCAGTCATCAGGATGTAGAGACTCCCATGCTCTTAGAAATCCCTCAAGTTGGAAGGGCTGAGAACATTCTTGACTGGGACCTTTTATATCCCTAGATCTGGAAGCTACATCAGAGAAGCTGGGGCCAATCAGTTTTCATGAAGAGAGGCAATTGTATAAGGGTCAGAGAAGCTGTGTCAGGAAACTACTATCTCTACTATAACAGGAAAAGGAAATAAGAAATTAAAGGGATGGATTTCATGAGACTTGAAAATTCTGATCATGTTTAGTTTTCCGTGCTTATGGGACATTCAGGTAGAGACAATCAGCAGGCAACTAGTTTGTGATGTGGGATTGTTGTTCAGCAAGGATATGAGGACCAGATATGTAGATTTGGGAGTCATTTGCAGAGACATGATAATTGAACTCATAGCAACTGATGAGAACTCAAAGAGGGCATATAGAGAAAGAAAGAAGTCCCTGGACAGAATCTTGAGGTACATTCACAAATAGGGTCGTAAAACATATATAATAATTCAGCAAATGAGATAAAAGAATTAAGTAAGAGGAAAACCAGGAAAACAATTTTTCATGGAGGAGAAGAAGGGTCAACTATATGAAAGTCTGAAAATAGGTAAGGAAAGAGAAGGACTAAGAAAAGGCCATAGGAATTATCAGTAAAGAGATGATTGGTAACTTTAGAGAGAGCAGCTTCAATTGAGGGATGAGGTAAGAACCCATATTGCAAGGGATTGAGAAGTGAAATGGGAGGAAATAGAGGTTTTATATATGTGTGTGTATATATACATAATATACATATATATTTATTTATATTTATATTTCCCCTAAGAGTTTGGCTATAAAAAGGGGGAGAAATAGAGTCTGATAATATGAAGGAATAGCAGGATCCTTTTTTAAAAGGACAGAGGAAATCTGAGTATGTGTGAGAACAGCAGACGTTGTTGTTAGTATTGTTGTTTGTTTGTTCTTCCTTCTCCAAGAGAACCATGACATCAGGGAGGTGATGCCGGGACATGCAAGTGAATTGGATTTAAGTGAGGGAGGGTTGAGCAAAGTCACCAGCCTCACTTTTCTCTCCCGACCATCTGGATCCAGTGGCAAGATGAAGATCAGGACAACTGGATATGACCCTGCAAGGAAGGAGCCAAGGAGATAAGGAAATTTTTTTTAAAAAGATTAGAGCGATAATGGTAATAATCTAAGGAACAAATTCTTAAGAAGGATGGAATGTGACAGAGGAAACAACAAGTCAGCCAGTTTGGCTGAAATGCAGAGTGTATGATGAAGAACAATATGAAATCCATTTGGAAAGATAACTTGAAGCCAAGTTGTGAAGAATTTAAATACCAAGAAGAAATTGTATTTTAGTTTAAAGAAAACTGAAGGGAACCATGGGTGTTTTTTCAACAGGGAGTTGTATGGCCAGACTTTTTTTTTTTTTTTTTTTTTTTTTTTTTAAGCAGTATCAGCTTAGATAGGAATGTGTTCTGCAATTCAAAATTAGAAGAAGTTTTAGAGTTCAGAGCAAGTATGGTATAATGGTAAGGTGCTTGGCTCTGCTACTTGCTGTTTATGTAACCTTCAAAAAATCATTTAATTTCTTCATCTATAAAAATAGAATATTGGCCTAAATAGTAGGTAGAGGTATTTATAAATATAGAGGCTGTTGCAGAAAATAATGTATTTTCTGCTCTTTCCTCTCCATCATGTCTCCCTTTTCCTTGTGTCCCTCTTTTTGCCTCCCCAATTGGGGTCTTTTAAATCAAGGTTGAGTAACAATTTGTTGGTCTGAAATCCTGTAATTTGGTTGCATCTAATTCCAGCTTTCAGTCTAGAGTATGGTATGGTATGGTGATGTCGAGTTGTTCTAGTCATGGCCAACTCTTTGAATCTATTTGGGGTTTTCTTGGCAAAGATACTGGACTGTTTTGCCATTTCTTTCTCTAGCTCATTTGACAAATAAGGAAACAGATAACTAGGGTTAAGTGATTTGCCCAGGGTCACACAGATAGTAAATGTCTGAGGAAGGATTTGAATTCAGGAAGATAGATTTTCCTGCTTCCTATTCTAGCACTCTATCCCCTTCATCACTTAGAAGCCCCTTCAATAAACAAATCAAGTTCTGATCACCCGGATAAATGAATAAAGTCAAGATTTTGAATCTGCAAAACTGAGTAACAGACTTTGAGACCCTGGATCTCTATTTTTGCAGATATTCCACTGAGCATCAGCTAACCAACATGAAATTTTTCTTCCTACGAATTCAACATTACGTAGAAGTTGTTCCTGTGAATAATTAGAATCACACTTCTCTCCCCAATACCTAAATATAGTTTCTCTGTGACTCTATAATTCACCTTTTTTTTTTCCACTTTAGTTTGGCTGCCCTGGGGATCTTTACAACAGTTGTGTATTCAATTTTAGATTAATCCAAGGGTGGCAAAGGTATTTCAACTGTTGTTGTACTTTCTAATTCATGAAATACCCTGAAGGTGAGAACACTGAATTAGTTGCTAAAATGGATGCCATTTTTTCCCTTTTCTTTGGGAGAGCAGCCTTCCCCTGATAGCACTACCAAAATTTTTAGGAAACCAGTTTTGAACCTTTTGGGTTTCTCAACTAGCTTAATGTGAAAATAAGATTTTGACAATACAATGCAGAGCAGGAAAACAACATATACAATGGCCATGGGAATTTAAATGAAAAGAACAGAAAACAAAACATTGATACTGATCAAGCTTTGCCCACAAAAAGAGATAGGAGAATGTACTTGCCTCTTTTCTTTATAGGGGATTATCAGTGTTGAATATTGCATATGCTATTTTTTTAAGACAGTAATATTTCATTTTTCCAAATATATGTAAACATAGTTTTCAACATTCATTTTTATAAGACTTAATGTTCCAAAAATTTTTCCCTCCTTCTCTGACCTACCCCCTTTCCAAGACAGCAAGCAATCTGACATAAGTTAAACATGTGCAATCTTTTAAAAACATATTTACATATTTGTCATATTGTGCAAGAAAAATCAGATCAAAAGAGGAAAAAATATGAGAAAGAAAAAACAGACAAATAAACAAAAAAAATGAAAATACTGTTCTTCAATCCATATTCAGTCTCTATAATTCTCTCTCTAGATGAAGATGGCATTTTCCATCCCAAGTATATTGAAATTGTTTTACATCACTACATTATTGCATATACTTTTAAACTTAGTGTGTTTATTAATAAAGCTAAACTGATCCCCCCCTTTCTTTCCTTATTCTTTTTTTTAAGGCTAACTCTCTCTTTTTTTAATTGGGGGGAACTAACTTGGGAAATGAAAATGTTGCAAAAACAGTAGATAACAATTTTTAAAAATAGCTAGCATTTACATAGGACTTTGAAGTTAACTGACTTTCCCAGGGTCACACAGCTAGAATCTGATGCTAGATTCTAGCTCAGCTCTTTCTGACTCCCAGGCTTTATTCTGTATCCATTTGACTACCTAGAAAACACAGTAAGTAGTCTTTGATTTTTAATAAGACACCTTGAAGGGATGAAAATGACAGGACAGGCTTACCCTTACGAGGGCATGAACTAAATTTCTAGTTGTTTTTTCCCTGCAGTTGTAAGAAACTTATTCTGATCTCACCAAAGCCTTCTAATGTTCTCCCTTGAAATAAGTAAGACAGCCTTCTATACTTAGGGGTATCACTTATGGATACAAGCTACAGAAGAACTTGTTAGTAGAGATGGATATTAGAACCTCAATTGCCTGGGAGGAAGAAAGTTTATCTGAAGGCAGAAATCCTGTGAGATATGTAGAACAAGTGGGTTTCAAATGAACCTGTGATTGAGAAAAAACTGATGGAATTTGAATGGAAATCTGAGTATACTGTTTTTTTTAAACATATTTTTATGTGTGTGTGTGTATATGTTTCCTTTTACAATATGAGTAATATGAAAAAATGTTTTGCATGACTACAAATATAATAATCTTTATCAATTTGCTTGCTTTATCAAGATAGGGGAGGGAGAGATGGTGGAAGGGAATTTAGAACTCAAAATTATTTTTAAAAGAAGATTAAATATTATTTTTACACATAATTGGGGAAAATAAAATATTAATATTCAAAAATAATAAAAAATAAACTTGTGATCTTATTGATGTAGATATTTCTTCCAAGGATATAGCTCATAACCCACAGCCCATCCAATTCAACTCTCATTCTTGTAGTTTAATGGAAAGAGTGAAAAATTTGGAGTCAAAAGAGCTGAATGTGAATTCTGACCCTGCCACTTACTACTTCATAAGATCTTGGTTCATAGAACTAAGAACCTATAACATCTATGATTCCTTCTACTTGTAAGTCTGCTCTATAATAAGGTCTGGTCAGAAGTTTCATTCAAGATGTTTGGGGCCTTCTTTACTTTCTCTAGATATGATGCTGGTATCGATAGAACACTCCAGTCATCTATCAATTTTCCCCTTGTTCTCAACATTCATTTTTGTAAGACTGTGTTCCAAATTTTTCTCCTTCCCTCTCTTATCTCCCCCCTCCCCAAGGCAGCAAGAAATCCTATATAGGTTAAATGTGTAATTTTTTTCTTTTAATTTCTTTCTTTCTTCCTTTTTTCTTTTTTTTTTTGGGGGGGGGGGCGGTAAGGCAACTAGGATTAAGTGATGGGCCCAGGGTCATATGGCTAGGAATTATTAAGTGTCTGAGGTTGAATTTGAACTCAGGTCCTCTTTTCTCCAGAGCCAGTACTCTATCTACTGCACCATCTAGCTGCCCCAAATATGAAATTATTTTAAATATATTTCTATATTTGTCATGTTGTACAAAAAAATCAGACCAAAAAGGGAAAAAAAACATAAGGAAGGAAAAACAAACAACAACAACAAAAAGGTGAAAATATTGTGCTTTGATCCACATTCAGTTTTCATAGTTCTCTCATTGGATGCTGATGGCATCCTCTATCCCAAATCTGTTGGAATTGCCTTACTCCTCGTTCTGATATTACTTCCCCATCTTTTTTAATTCATATATTTCTCTATTATATTCTTTATTTCAATTTTCTTCATAATTTCCTATTTAATGGATTGAAGCCTGATCATAGCCCATGCCCTGTACCCTCTGGGTGAAACTCTTTTTCAGTCCTTCAGAGATTGAAGTGTCCTATGCCTGTCATACAACAATACTTTGTAACCAGTGCTAGAAAGATTGGTCTTTGTCTTGACAAGAAATCTGGAGTCACATAAAGAACTTGGTAATTTCCCAAAAGGCAATCCAGCCCACCCTTTTCCTCCTGTCCAATTTGAAGAGTTTAGCTAATTATCTGTCCAGAAAGAAACAAAATTTTAAAACTAGTAATTATAAAACAATTGAGAATGTGCTTTAATGAAGGGAGTTTCCTCACAGGGAGTTCTACATATTAACAAAAGCACAGATCTACTACAGGGGAAGAAAAAAAAAAAGATCATTTTCTGCCATAAGGAAGGGTAAGAGCATCAGCTCTTAGAGGATCCCCATGATGGAGGGAAAAAAAGAAAAAAAAAGTAGCCTTTCTTTGTTCTTTGGAATCTATTGGAAACACTAGATTTCTAGTGTTTATGGTCATCATTGACCATAAACCATTGACCATTCTAGTGGTGGGTCAGATTTGGATATTCAAGTGTGTACTTGTGACTTTGCATTTTAAAAGTCTGCCTTATTTAGTTCACAGATCTAGAGAGTGAAAAAGATCTTCATTGCAAGAAATTAACTTCTTAGGAAGTGTAAAACTCTGTGGTGTTGTATGGGTCTGGAAATAAACTATAACCCTAAAAAGAGATCATTTTGACAGGGAAAAAAAGGATATATACTGAAAAATAATTATATAAAAATGACTGGTTGTCTTTCTACTCTAAAAGCAATGATGACCATATAAAGGTACACTTTCTATGAAAACTTTAAACATTTTCTCCTTATTCAAATGGAGATGTTTCATACATTTGTATCATTGTTGCTCTTCCCTTTCATCATCACTTTTTTTGAGGGAGGATCAACCTCTTCCTAAAAGTATTATTATGTGTTGAAGTTAAGTTTTGCATGAGCCAACTCCAGGGCAAAAAGTACAGTTTATATTTGGAAGGAAATGATATTATAATGCTTTTAACTTTCCATTTGGCCCTGAAACTCTGGAAGGCTTTTTGGAGTGGGGCAATGATCCAATAGTTCACCATGTGGTGAGGTCATTCCTACTGGTATCTGACTTCAATCCAGCAAGTCTCTTTCAGAATCAGGTACTGTATGATGTTTTGTCTTTATATTATTCACAAGTGAGTTTCTTAATGAAGACCTACTGATGCTCTGAAAAAATTAGCATGATGGCTGCAAATCAGGCACTGCCCCGTATGACAATTTCATGTCATATGTTCTCAGCCTCCAAATTAATAGCATAACCTTTATATGGTCATTTCTGCCTTTAAAGTAGGAAGGAAACCATTCATTTTTATTCAATCATTTCTCAGTGTATAGCTATCTTTTTTTCCCATGAGGCCACTAAGTCTCAGATTCAGGATACTTGAGATTTTTATTTTTATCTCTGCCACTAATTTACTTGTGTGATTTTGGGCAAGTCCAACTACTTCCCTGGACCCTAATCTTCTTATCTGGAAAGTGAGGAACTGTGGCATTCTACTTGAAGGGAGATATGTATCTATAGATATGTTTATCTATAGATACATATCTCCTCACAAGTAGAATATATATGTGTGCATATATATATAAATAAATATATATATATATCCATTCATCTGATAAGCATTTATTTTGTACCTACTCTATATGTAGGAGACAGGTATATAGCTCAATGGATGGAGACAGGAAGACCTGAGTTCATATCTGACCCCAGACACTTACTAGCTGTGTGACCCTGGATGAGTCTTTACCCTATTTGTCTCAATTTCCTCAAGTGAAAAAAGAGCTGGAGAAGGAAATGTTAAATGACTCCAATATCTTGGAAGAGGAGGAGAAACAGAAGAAGGAAGTAGTGGAGAAGGAGGAGGAGAAGTAAGAAGAGGAGAGGAGGAAAAAGAAGAGAAAGATTTGGAGGAAGAGAAGGACAAGGAGAAGGAAAAGAAGGAAGAGAAAGAGGAAGAGGAGAAAAAAGGGGGGAAGAGGAGGGAGAAGGAGGAAGGGAAAGAGAAGAACTTATTAAGTGTTAACTGTATTCCAAGTATTGGGGCTAAGTACTGGAGATATAAAGAAAGTCCCTTCCATCAAAAAAAGTTCCCTGCCTTCAAGGTACTAGCATATACTAGAATATGAAAGATTAATAAAATTCATTATTTAATCATTATTGTATAGAACACAGTCACAAAGTGACTCAGAGGTTATAAGTTTGCCTATGTTTATGGATCTCTCTAAGAGACAGGGTGGCTTGGCTGATAGAAGATCAGCCTTGGAGTCAGTAAGATCTGAGTTCCAAATCATTAAATCTCTCATTGCTCCAGGGGACTCTCAAGAGTCCCTATATTGATGAAATTAATAGCCTAGAGCTCTCCTTTACCACCAGCCCTATGTGTTCATACATCTTTTTCCTATTTTCCCCATTATATTGTAAGTTCAAAGAATCCCAGATTTATATCTGAGAGGGACCTTGGAGATTCAGCTCCTTCATTTTACAAGTGAGGAAACTAAAGTACTTGAGATGACATAAGTAGTAAATAACAGAGCCAGGATCATTATTATCATTGTTGTCATCAGCAACAACCCCACCACTACCAACGTTATCATCATGATAAAGAAAAAGGAGGAGGATGAGGAGAAGGAGGAGGGGAAGAAGAAGAAAAAGAAGAAAAAGAAGAAGAAGAAGAAGAAGAAGAAGAAGAAGAAGAAGAAGAAGAAGAAGAAGAAGAAGAAGAAAAAAGAAAAGAAAGAAGAAGAAGAAAGAAAGAAAGAAAAAAGAAGAAAAAGAAGAAGAAAGAAGAAGAAGAAGAAAGAAGAAGAAGAAGAAGAAGAAGAAGAAGAAGAAGAAAAAGAAGAAGAAAGAGAGAGAAAGAAAGAAAGAAAGAAAGAAAGAAGAAGAAGAAAGAAAAGAAAGAAAGAAAGAAAAAAGGAAGAAAGAAAGAAAGAAAGAAAAGAAAAGAAAAGAAAAGAAAAGAAAAGAAAAGAAAAGAAAAGAAAAGAAAAGAAAAGAAAAGAAAGAAAGAGGTACTGGGACTAAGTACTGGGGATACAAAGAAAGTCTGTTCCCTCAAAAAAAGTTCCTTGCTCTCAAGAAGCTCCCATTCTAATGGTAATTTAAACCAAGTCTTCTTTCCACCATGCTACACTTCTTTCCTAGTCCTTCTTTGGCAGATTTAACATTATTTGCTATTTCTATTGTATCTTTTCACAGCATCCAGTGCGAGACTATACTCACAATGAAAGATGGATCAGTACTATCAATTGAGCTCAAATATCCATTGGTCCAAGCTACATACAAGTCCTTGTGAGGGGCTCCAGAACAGTAAAAAAGGTGTCTGCCCTAAAATAGTTTCAATTGATAGATAGGTTCTAAAGTTAGGTGACTATAAAAGGGAATGTGCTATCATCTGGCTCCTCACTTGGAGCTGAAGAGAATTTTTTGCTTAAAAAGAGTTATTAAAGCCTCCTGCCAGTACCCAATGAAATCTTGGCTGTGATAAACCCTGCTAAGTGCTCCTGAGTGAAGAAAGGGAGTAAGGAAAACCATTACAATCAAGTTCCCTACTTCTGGCTTTCAACTTTAGAGAATAGGCTTCCTGGAAGATTCTTTCTGCTGAATTGACAAAGTCACCCAGCCTGTTTAATAGCTCTATAGAGATTTTCTTTAATATTGATCTTAGAGGGGCTCTAATTGAGGAACAATCATTTCCAAACCTTTCTCCAGCACCAATGAACTCTTGACAGACTACCAAGTGGGGGCCAGCTATGGACTGTATGTTTTTCATCTGAGAGACAGACCCCTGCTAAGGTCAGAGAGGCTCTTCCCTTGGTTGGCTACCAAGAAGTAAAATTTGTTTTAGGAGAGGATTTTAAATGCTGGGATGAAGAATTTGGTCTTTATTTTATTGACAATGTGGAGGGGTTGGAGGAGTAGAGGTGAGGGATACTATTGATGAATTTTAAATATAGGAGAAAATGATGAAATTGGTATTTCAGGAATAACAATCTATTGGCTATGTCCAAATTGGAACAGAGAGGAAGGAAGGAAAGAGCAGAAAGAATGGAGACAGAGAGACTATTAGCTAGAGAGGAATTGTTGTGCTGTAGAAAAATTATTGGATTTGGAGCCAGAGTTGTTGCTGTTCAGTCATTTCAGTTGGGTCCAACTCTTCATGATCCCATTTGTGTTTTTTTTTTGGCAAAGTTATTGGACTGGTTTGCCATTTCCTTTCCCAGTTCATTTTACAAATGAAGAAACTGAGATAAATGATTTGCCCAGGATCATGCAGGTAATGATTGACTGAGACCAGGCTTGAATTCAGGAAAGTGAATTTTCCTGACTCCAGACCTTGTGCTACATCCATTGCACCACCTAGCTGCCCCCTGGAGCTTTTGAGTTCAAATTCTAATTCAATTACTTTTTTCCTTATGTGACTTTGGCTAAATCTCTTAATTACTTTGGACTGCTTCAAAGTTTACATTTTTAAAATAAGGGGAAAATCTTAAGTAGTAAATGACTGTGCAGAAGAGTTTAGATTTGTGTTAGTAGAGAATGTATCTATACTGATCAACCAATCAACAAGCAATTATTTATTTTATTTTTTAAAATACATATTGCTTTATGAATCATGTTGGGATAGAAACATCAGAGCAAAAGGAAAAAACAATGGAAGAGGGGAAAAAACAGAAAAAAGAAGTGAATATAGCATGTGTTTATTTATGTTCAATTACCATTTTTCTTTTTCTGGATGCAAATGATTTTTTCTATCCAAAGTCTATTGGAATTGCCTTGGATCACTGAAGCACTGAGAAGACCCAAGTTTTATAGTTGATCATCTCACATTCTTGCTGTTATTTTTTACAATGTATTCCTGGTTTTGCCTGTTTCACTCACCATCAGTTTGTGTAAATCTTTCCAGGTCTTTCTAAAATCAGCTTATTCATCATTTTTTATAGAACAATAATAATTCATTATCTTCATATACCACAACTTATTCAGCCATTCCCCAATTGATGGACATCTGCTCATTTTCTAATTCTTTGCCACCACGAAGAGAGTTGCTACAAATATTTTTGCACATGTGATAAAATTGTTAAGCACCTACTATATAGTATTATAAGCACTATTCAATATTCTGGAGTTGCAGAGATTAAAAACAAAATCTTCCCTGTCTTTAAGCAGCTTATTGGAAAGTAAGAGCTTGAATTCTAACAGAGAGAATATGTTTGTATAATTATATATATAAACACACACATATGCACACCTACATATATACATATATCCAAAATATAGAAACAAATACAAGATAACTTTGCATGAAAACCTCCTATTATGCCCTCCCTTCTTCCCCCTGATGTAGCAGGAACACCAGGAAGCACTTCATGCAGAAGATGAAATTTGAAAATCATAGATTTAAAGCTATACAGAACCTTGGTGAGACCAGCTCTCTCATTTTATAGATGAAGCAGAGGATCAGAAAGATTTTCCTTAGTTAATTGACTGGTACAGTGTCACACAGCTAGGATCTGAAGCAAGACTTGAATTCAAATCTTTCTGATTCCAAGTCCATTGCTTGATCTACTATGTGACTTAATTGCGTGATAAAATCATAGGCTTTTGAAGTATTGAGTAAGTGTTGACTCTTGGTGCCAGCTGCCCCCTTTCAACTTCCTGGTGGCTTTCAGTTTAAAAAACTATCAAAAAAAGCTGAGTAGCCACCCTTCTTCCTCATTTGCTTCTCCCTTTTTCTCACCTTTATCCCCCTTCCAAAATGAAAACATTTGTTTTTATAGCACTTTTTTTTCCTAAGGAGGAAAAACTACTCCACCGATTTGCTCAAAATTAATCCATTCTCTTCTGTCTTGTTATTAGACACCCAACAGCACATTCTGTCCCCTCCTCCCACCAGGAGGAGAAAAGTCTCTAGTCACTGCTCTTTTGGGGTTTTGCTCCTAACCAGCTGTGTGGGTTTAGGCAATTCACTTCCGTACTCTGGTCTTCAGTTTCCTTATCTATAAAATAAAAGTGTTGAACTAGATAATCTCTAACTTCCACCTCTAACAGTCTAATTCTCTCACATCTTCTTGCCTCATGTATGAGGTCTCCCAAATAATTTTGAAAGAATCCGTGTTAGAGATTTAGAGCTGAAAGGGACCTTAGATGCCATTGAATCCGATTCCCCACCCAAGTTCAAGTGACATGCTTAGGATCACTTAGTGTCTGAGGTAGAATTCTAACTCAGAGCTGCCTAATTCTAAGCCCAGTATGTACCCACACTGCCACTTAATCATTGTTTTGGTTGTTTTTTTGCTGAGGCAGTTGGGGTTAAGTGACTTGCCCAGAGTCACACAGCTAGTAAGTATTAAGTGTCTGAGATAAGATTTGAACTCAGGTCCTCCTGACTTCAGGGCTGGTGCATTATCCACTGCCCCCACCTAGTCTTTGGATTGTAAGCTTCCTGGGAGCAGGGACTATCTCCCCCCTCTTTTTGTATCCCAAACCTCTTAGCATAGTGGCTGGTATATAGTAGGTGCTTAATACATGTTTATTGATTGATTGAACAATATGACTGTGATTTACTGAACCTGACTTCTGACAGGTACTTTAGGATAAGAATTAATTATCTCATTATCTGAGGAATAAAGGAGAAGAGATAAACTATACTTTGGGGTCAGGGAGGAGGGAATGAGGAAGTTCAATGATTCACATGATTTGCTTTAAGCAAAACTCTAATTAGTAATCCCCCTTTCTTGGCTCCACAAGCAGCATCCAACAAACACATTCTTAAATTTACCATTGTAGGAAAGACCATAGAATGCTGGTCCCCTAGTTGGGAAAATTCTGGTATCCTGAGAGATCTCTTTAAGGATTGGAGGAGAAACTAATCTTTGATTGGTTGGGGCTGGATTGGGTAAGAAGGTGAAAACTAAGTATTGGGTAGCTCCCTAATTTAACTAATTGTTTTGATCAATTAAGTTTCTCTGCTGCTGCTGGAGTGGAACTGAGAACAACATGAAACTGTAACCAATTTTTTTAAATTGCACGAGCTTTTAAGATTATGACTTTAAATATTTCCCCCCACTAAATTTTATGCCTTATTACTGTCCCTGTGTCCCCTAATAATGATCCTCGTATTAAAACTTTTTTTCCCCCACCTCAGGTTATTCTCTACCTTTTGTCCTTACCATGTTTTTTGGCCATAGTTTTTTAGGCATGAATTGGTGAACTCTACAAAAGGAATCTAAAGTGGATAACTTTGCATTATTCCATTCTAGTGTTTTCACTATGGCCCCCTGATATGCTCTCAATTTTGCTTCGCTTGCCATGCACCGCACATAGTAGGCATTAAGTAATGAAGGATTATTTATTTTTGTAGAATTGTACAAAAATTGTACTAAGGTGGAAGGCAGCAACTGCTGGGTATCCCAAACCAGAGCCTATACAAAATGTTCAACCTCGATTCATGGGGAGAGGAGGAGCAGGAATTAGATGGGAGATAGGAAAAGCATCGAAACAAAACTTGCTCATTTCCTGATTTTTATACCAGGAAGTGCTGAATATCCATCTTCCATAATTCTAAGGGATCACTTGAGGCAAGAGTTGACTCTTTGCCTCACACTCTGTTGGTCTATATCTATGGCAGCAGTATCTGTGTCCTAGGCACCTGTGCCATAGGTCTGTACCTATGACAGCCACTTTTCCTTTATTCTTTCTCCTTCCCAAAAGCTTCCAGTATTGTCATGTGGTACCAATTATTATGTCAATGGAACTAGGAACCAGGTGAATTAAAAAGTCACCTTTGGGCTTAAACCCAAGATTGAAAAATTCTTGCTCTGAAAGGATAATTTTTCAGAAAGATCTGAGTAAGGGAAATTGGGGGGGGGGATGCCAATGAGAGCTTTGCATTTCCTCCTATTAGTCACTAATAATTCTGCATCGTTAATGGAGAACTCATAAGTAGAAACCAAGTCCCAATTGCCCTAAATATTTTAAATTCTGGGCCTACCAACTCAAAGATACTACTTTGATCCCTGTGCACATGAATTTTTACACTTGATTATAATCACCTTGAGGGTAGGACTGAGTCAGTTTTTTTGGCATCTCTCTCAAAGCATCCAACAAGGTGCCTTTTACATAATAAGATGCTCAGTAAACATCTGGTATTTTTGCTACATCCCCAGATGAAATAGGAAAGATGTTATCACTTCCCTTCTCAACACCATGGAAATCTTGCCCCAGGAACATCTCAGGAATGAAAATGTTTGAGATAAGTAAAGATTAGGGAGAGGGAGTGAACCTGTGATTTCACTGATAAAGGAAGTTTCAGGGAGAGGAATTTCCTATACTCATGAAATTCTGCTCTTTGTCTGGAATTTATAATCTTAGAAAGTTTCCTAGGGCATTGAGAGGTTAAGAGATTGTTGTATGTCCTTTGTTCTTGAAGAGGACCACAATATTAGGGAGGTGATGAGATGACATGGAGGTGAATTAGATTTAAGGGAGGGAATGCTGGGCAAAGTCACCTGCCTCAATTTCCCCTCCAGAGCCATCTGGGTCCAGTGGCCAGATATAGATCGAGATGATTGGACATGACTCTGGATGAAATGGGAGACCTTGCCCTTTTTAAATTAAGGTCTTCAAGAGGACTCAGTGTGACTGAAGCTGCATCCATTCAGTAATTAAGGGTAGGTCGCAGTTGAGGCATAGAATCCCCTCTTTTCATCTATTTCCCCCCCAAAAAAAATCAAAATAAATGAATCCGGGAAGGGAAGACTCTCCAGGCTTCTGACCATAGCAGAAAATTGCTATTTACATTCAAAATGAATTAATCAGGACCCAAACTATGACCAAATGAGGCTTGGCCTATGACCGATTGGTGGCCAATTAGAATCATCTTGGTTTTGGTTTAGGAGACTTGCCTGTGTTCATGCAACCTCTATGTCTTAGAGACAGACTTTGAAAAGCTGGTTGTACTGGCCCCAAAGGCAGCTCTCTATCTATTACACCCATTCCCCCTGAAGGGAAGATGTTAGACTAAAGGAAAAGCATTTTTCCCCCATTGAACTCCATGACAAATCCTTGTAATTGTTTGAGGTGTCATTTAAAAAAAAAAAAACAAAAACAACAATTCATCTTAGTTTTTTAAAAATAGCTTTTTATTTTTCAACATATATGCAAAGATAGTTTTCAACATACATCCTTGCAAAACCTTGTGTTCCAAATTTTTCTACTTCCCTTCCCCCTAGATAGCAAGTAATCCAATATAGATTAAACATGTGCAATTATTCCAAGCATATTTCCACATTGATCATGCTGCACAAGAAAAATCAGATCAAAAAGGGGAAAAATGCAATTCTTACCTTTGTGTGATTTTTTTTTTGGGGGGGAGAAGGAATTAAAATGTCACCTTTGGGCTTAAACCCAAGGATGAAAAATCCGTGCCCTGAAAAGATAATTTTTCAGAAAGATCTGAGTAAGAGAAATTGGGGGGGGGGGATGTCAATGAGAGCCTTAGTCAGTGTTAGTTCCATTGTTTGCCAGCAAGAACCCTGTAATTAACTGATGTGGATTGGTCTATTTTGTGCCCTGGTATCAAAGGCTTTCCTAATATTCCAGGGCTTTCTCTTCTCCACTGTTATTCTTCCTGGAAGCATTCCATCAGAGTTGTTTGACATCAGCCCTTTTGTGTGAATCACTGTGGACTGTCATTAACCCTCTGGCTGTGGACTCCCTACCACCACCAAGGCTGGGCTGCCATTGTCCCTCAATGCTCCATGCAAAGCAATACAACGTCAGGACGTCCCTCTGTGCATTCATCTGCACAGTAGGTGTAATCAACCTGTACCATTTGCCAGCAATCCTGCTGTTAATTCAATTGTAGCTTTCCTTGTGTTCCCATATTTCCCCTGATTGACGTCCTCCACAGCCTTTGTCAGTTCCTCCCATGTTCCTCCAAACTTCAAATTTTTTTGGGGGGGAGGTGTCATTTGGATTACTGGACTCCCCAATTTGCTTATCAGGGAAAATCACTACTCAATAAACTGTCAGGCTTATTTTTGCAGTTTAATTATTGGGCTTCATTCTTTCCCGAGAAATCAAACTCAAAGTAGAAAGAAAATTGGATATGGTAGGAAGAGTATTGTACCTGGAATCATAGGAGTCTGGGAAAGTCAACTCACCTTTATCTTAGTTTCTTCATTTTGGGCATAATAATACCCATACTACCTACTTCCTGTAATGGGCAATAATACCCATATTGCTTACTTGAATGGGAGTTCAAGTCAAGAAGCATTTATTAAGCTCCTAATTAATATGTGCCAGGAACAGTGGTAAGCACTGTGACAAAAGGCAAGAAACAGCCCTGCCTTCAAGGAGCACACAGTCAAGGTAGGAGACAACATGAAGACAATTATGCACAAATAAGATATAGACAGCAATTCATTATTATTGTTTCACAGATGATTAGTGTTGAAGGCTTTTGTTCTATGCTGTCTCTCAAATTACATCTAAACCAGAAATTTTCCCATGTTTCCTCAGTCACTCTGGAAAGTCAACTGGAAATTCATTTTATTAATATAGGATAGGATCCTGTAGAAGACTGTAGAGAATCCTTGAGAGAAACTACATAGTTTGGTGAAATGCATAGTGGGAAGTGTAAAGGGGAATGGATGTAAGCATAGAAAACTCACATTAAATAGAAAGAATGATTTTCTTGTTAAAATTAAAATGTGCAATGTTAGATTTTTTTTTTCCTAGAGACTAAGTCCTTATGAAGTGAAAAACACAAAAGTCTTAGGGCAATAACTTCCGAAGTCTTAAATTCCGTAAGTTTACAAAAACATGATTAGAAAATTTAATTATTTAAATTTCACTTGTATTTATTGAATTTTGTGGATTTTAACGATAAAATTTTAATCTTAACAAAATGGGGCACTTGGTCATGATGCATTCATGTTTTACTTTCTTAGACTAGAAGAAATCCTCTTGCTTGTCTACCTTTTGACCTACCTCCATTAGACTTACGGAGTCACATCAAAATCTTATTTTTTGGATGATCTTAACACTAAGACTACAAATACAATTCTTTCAATCAATCACTGAGCAGCAATCAAAGAAAGTTTTTTTTTTACAAAGTTTGAAAACAGACTGGAGCATGGCTCAAGATAGTGGTTAAGTTAAACAAGAAAGCTACCAATATTTTAAAATTTTAAATAATTAACCTTTAAAATTTGTTTTTCTAAGTTTGTAGCATTTTGTTTCTCAATGTATTAAACTTAAAACTGCACTAAGAGTTTTGATGCATCCTGTATAAAAATATAATAATAACATAAATACCATAAAACTGAGGTAACTTCTAGGAAGCAGATGCACAACATACACACACACATATACACACCCCTCATCCTCTTTCCTTCTCCAAACTTCACTAGAAAAGACTGTTTCTTCTCTCTCTCTCTCTCTCTCTCTCTCTCTCTCTCTCTCTCTCTCTCTCTCTCTCTCTCTCTCTCTCTCTCTCTCTCTCTTTCTCTTTCTCTCTCTTCTCTTTCATCCTTCAGTGATAGGGTAACACTTGCCCACATTGATATACAGCATGAGAGGAACCACAGACATAAAGGAAGAGGAAGAAATAGGGCACTTGAAACACAGGATGACTAGAAAATGCCATTAAAAACAAATTTAAGGCATAACTTTGATGTCTTCACCCAATCAGGATTGTCCCTAGTTAAAATTAGAGAGGACAAACCTAACGTTGTTAGTACTTCATATTTCAGCCTTCTTTTCATCTATTTCTCAGATCCTTCTTAGGTTTCTCCTTCCTCCCTCCCTCCCTTTCTTCCTCCTTCCTTCCTTCCTTTATTCCTTCATTCCTTCCTTCCTCTCTCTCTTTTCCTTTTTCCTTCTTTCTTTCTTTCTTTCCTTCCTCTGTTGTTCCTCCTCTCTTTCCTTCCTCCCTTCCCTTCCTTTTCCTTTCCTCTTTCTTTTTTTTTTTTCTTGTCCTCTCTTTCCTCAAACTTCACCAAGTTTGTGAGAGATACAAAGCCAGACACTGGTTCTGTCTTTCTCAAGGAACTGGCATGCTAATAATGGGAGCTAAGACTGTTACACAAATAGTTATACTACAGATAGAGTGTGAAAATTTAAAAGGAGAGGTACAAGGAGAGAGGAAAGGCAGTGTGGAATCAAAAAGTAAGATGTGGGTTTAAATCCTGTCTTAGCCAAGATCTAGAGTGCTGAGCCTGAATAAGTCATTTAATTTTTCCAGAACTTCAGATTCCTCATCCACAAATGATTACAGGGCTATTTAAGGAGATTGTGTTGTGGGATCAAATGAAATAATGTTTATAAAATTCTATGCAAACCTTAAAGTCAACCACCACCACTACAAACAAAGCACTTACCTCCCACTTAGCCCTCTAATTCTTGCCAAAACCTTCCCTTAGAAAAAGAAGGAAAAGAAGATATCATTCCAAATGGCTACTGTTTTGAATTATTATTGGGTCATCTTTCCCACCTTTTGGTTAGTTCTTATCTTAAGTTCTTACCATATTTTATGCTACAGTAATTTATGCATGAGTTTGTGAGTTCTATGAAAGAAAATTACGTTCATATTTTTTACATTATTTTCTACTTGTGTTTGCACTGTGGCTTCTGCTGAGGTGTATGCTCCAAATCTCGTGTCACCTGTGGTGTACTGCACATAGTAGACACTTGATGGTTCATGATTAATTTTGTTGAATTGAACAAAACAGTTATAATAGTCAGAGTCCAATGTGGGGCATTTGGAAAGATGCAGTGGACTTGAAATCAGAAAACAATTGGCTTCAATTCTGCCTGTCACTCACTTAACTATGGGGCCATAGGGAGGTCACTTAATCTCTCCAAGCCTCAGTTTCCCTTTATAGAAAATGAAAGAATTGGACCAGATGACTTCTAATATATTGTCTAACTGTATAAAATAATTTCTAAATGGCTAGGGGGAATCTGTATTCTCTGAAGCAGCCTAATGAAGTTAATTTTTTAAAATAATACCTTTTTATTTTCAAAATACATACAAAGATAGTTTTCAATAGTCACTCTTGCAAAATCTTGTATTTCAAATTTCCCCCCTCCCTTTCCCCCTTCCTCCTCCCCAGACACCAAGTAATCCAATATATGTTAGACATGTGCAATTTGAAGTTAAATTTCAAAGAAGGAACATAGATCCGGAATTGGAAGGGATCTTTCCAGTCCAACCCTCTCATTTTACAGATATTCTTTATCCATTCATTCATTTCAACAAACATTTACTAAACAGATACTAGTTCTGCCCTCTTGCTCTGTCGGTTGCTTAAGGGTCAAGTAGTTGCTGTATGTAGTGTGACCCAGACAACTAGGTCCACCAGAAAAATCTCTACGTATATAATTATCTAGAAAAACTATTGACCTAGCTCAAAGTTTCTTACTAATAATCTTCCCCGCCCACAATATCACATGCTTAGCTATGTAGAGAGTAATTCGAATTTCCATTCACAGGTTGGCACAAAGGAAATAGTAAGTCATTCAAGAGGAGGTAGAGTAGCCTCCAGGAGAGGCAAAATTAGAACTCCCTTTATGCTAAGCCTTTTGATTCATGAACTTGAATCAAATTTGAATGGAAGGACTCTTGCAAATATCTTTTCTCTCACTATTCTCTTGCTTTAATTCATTGTGAACTTGACATTAGAAGATGCATTGTGCATTGGAGTACTGCATTGGAGTACCAAAGAGTACTCTTGACTGAACACTTACTTCAACAAGGAAGCAAATATTCTCTTCGTTTGTTTTTAAAGCTATAGAGATCCATTTCATAAGCTGATCCTGCCACCTTGCGGCCATTATTTATTCTTGCCAACAAAGTCTCAAGAGTAAGAATCTAGACTAGGAGAGCATTAATATCTATTTGGGTAATGTGATTTTAGAATATCATATTTTGAGAAAGATTTTAAAACACATGTAGTTGTATGTATAAAAACATGTTCAAAATGTATATACATGCATATATTAAATAAGAATATGTAATTATATTGATTATAGAATTATATATTGTTCAGTTGTGTCAGACTGCTCATGATCCCATTTGGAGTTTTCTTGGCAAAAATATTGCAGTTTTGCCATTTCCTTCTCCAGTTCATTTTATAGATGAGGAAACTGAGACAAAGAGAGTTAAGTGGCTTGCCCTAGGATGTGTCTGAGGTCACATTTGAACTCAGAAAGATTAGTCTTCCTGACTTTAGGGCCAGTACTCTATATCCACTGTGCTACCTAGCTCTAGGATTATATGTAAATATATTATAATAACCTATTACATATACAATATGAAATATGTGTGCATTCCTCCAATTTCAGAGTTGGCAGGGACCTCAAATGCCTTCTTGTTTGAGAATCCCTTCTGTACCATACCTGACAAGTGGCCATGTAGCTTTTGCTGATAAGTCTCCTCTCTCCCTCAAGGAATCCTTTGCTTTTTTTAAAATCTCATTTCATTTGGCACAATCTCCAGGAAGTCTATCTTTGCTAGTGTCTCCCCCCAAGAAATTATTTTGTATCCATTTTGTATTTAATTTCTATAAATTTTGTATCCTACTCTTCTGTCACTCCTCAAAGACTGGGACTTGTTTGTGTGTGTAGGAGCTTAATAAATGCCTGTTGATTTGACTGAAATTGTATTGAATTGAATAGCTTTAGTTGTCAATAAGTTTGTCCTAATAGGAATCTTAAGTTTGCCTCTTTGCAGCTTCTACCCAGAGCTTAGGGTCCTGCCCTCTGGGACCAAACAAAATAAATCAAATTCTTCTTCTACTTGTCAGACCTTGAGATCTATTGAACACAGCTGTTGTGTTCCCTTTGAACGCTTTTTCTTTTTGAAGGTAAAATGATCAGTTCTTTCACTTGCTCCTCATATGGCATTGACGCAAGTTCTTTCACCAAATGCACTGCCCTCCTCTGGACTTTCTTGCTTGTCAATGTGTTTCCTAAATATGGGGTCCAGAAATTAATGCAATATTCCAAAGATGGTCTGATTAGGAAAGATCAGGGAAGAATAAGATAGATGTTTACTTGCTTAGTTCTAGATACTCTGTTTCTTTTAATTTTTAATGCCAAATTTTAAAAAATTTATATTCAATACCAACAGATTAAAATTGGAATATGATATGCAATTTTTCTCTTACATTGTTTTACTTAGCTGTTTTGGGAAATTATATATGGGGAGTATTTAATTGGGAGTATTGGATTTTAGGGCAACTAGGTGTTGAAGTAAATTAGAGTCCTAGGCCTGGAATCAGAAATACATCTTCCTGAATTCAAATTTGACTCCAGACACTAGTTGTGTGACCCTAAGTGAGTCACTTAACCCTGTTAATTTCTTCATCTGTAAAGTGAGGTGTAGAGGGGAATGTCCAATTACTCCAGTATTTTTGCCAAGAAAACTCCAAATGGAATCACAAAGAGTCAAACATGATTAATTGACAAAACAACAGCAACAACACTAGGTTTTAACAACATTTATCAATATCAATAAAATGTAACACATTAAACAAGATCAAATGACAATATTTGCCTTAAAAAGCCTTTTTGTTCTAATGTTTACATACAGGTAGACTAATTGAAGAGAAGACCCCGAGAAGCCTCTATAAATATAAACTCTTCCCATTAAAATGGTCAGATTGTCACCTTGGAAAACCTGGAGAATCTGGACTCAGAGGATAGAAGAAAAGGGAAACATATCAGTGGTTGATATGTGAGAGATAACTGAATGGGGGGACAATTACTATGGAGAGAAGCCCAAATGGTGTGACCAAGTGGGGATTTTATTTGTCTTGGACTGTGAGGGAAGAAAGAGCAGGTGTCAAGGTTGTGGGCTGGAACTGTATTCCAAGGTCAGAATTCATTATGGTAGTAACCCCTTTGCCATTAATGTAATGAATCAATACCCAGAGATACCAAAAGCTCATTTCTTTATTTTGGCCAAAAAAGAGATCCTTATACATCTTAGAGACGTATCTTAAATTCTTATCTTACTTAGACACTATCTTAGAGATAGTACAACATAGAGGATAGAATCGTAGTCTTAGAGTCAGGAATATCTGGATTTGATTTCTGACAGTAGGATTGTAGGGAAATTTTGTATTTTTTTCTGAACTTTAGTCTCCTCATCTATAAAATGGAATGCTCTTCATAGTGCTATGAGATAATATATGTAAAATGCTATGCATACTTCAAAATATAAATGCTAATTATTAAAAAGCTGCTCCTGGCTACAGAGGTAGAATGTGGAACAATCAGTAGAGAAGTCAAAGAATGTGGGTTTGAATCTCCTCTCAGCAAATTGTTATTTATGTAACCTTGGGTAAGAATACGTAATCTCTCTGAGATCAGTTATTTCAACAATGAAATGAAGAAATTGAGTGAGATGGCCTCTATGGTCCCACCATCCAGTTCTATGTATATGAACCATTGCTGACAGACACATGGTTTAAGCTTTCATGGCTCTCATGTTGAAATTTCATGATTCATTAAAAAGCAAATTGAAGAGTAAGGTAATAGCACTGGTACTTTCACAATGTGTTTCCTCTCAGATGTTAAAGAGGAAGAATTTTACTTTAAAAAATGTTGAAGTGTTATAGTTTAAACTAAGGTTCTCCTCAACTTGATGGAGCAGTGGACAGAGCATGAGTTCAAATCCAGTCTCATTCACTTACTAGTTATGTAACCCTGAGCAAGTCACTTAATGCTGTTTGCCTCTGTGTCCTCATCTGTAGAATGAACTGAAGAAGGAAATGGTAAACTGCTCCAGTATCTCTGCCAAGAAAACCTCAAATGGATTCATGAAGAGTCGAACATGACTGAACAAGAACAACAAAGGCTCCCCTTGGTTTTCAGCTAGCCTTTGACATATGGAAGAAATGTGTCCCAAGAGAGTTGGTATAGAAAATGATAATATATTATTTTATAAAAAGTTCAAATTGTTTACCTTAGGGTCAACTTGCTTTATAAAAATTTCCTTCTTCTACAGAAGTCACATAATAAATTCTCATATCACACATTTAAAAGTCCTGCATTGTTTTTAATACTCATCTCCTGCCCTGAATATAGGAAAGGACCAGATGGTTTGAATACCCTGAAGTGAATGCCTAAAAAAATGCCAGGGTTCTTGGATCAAAATATCAATTTACATTTATTTGCATAAATTTGCGTGCAATGTATTCTCACTCCAAGTATATAAAATAAAAGGTGTCAGGTAGCTAGTGACACCTACTGCAAATAGATTTGGATCCAACATTCTGGGTAAGACATATCACATATGTAATAGATTTTAAAATTAGTTTAATAATTTTCTAGACCAAGAGAGACAGAGGTGTAAATGAAAATCATAGCTCATTAACTCTTGGCATAGGGAGACTAGAATAAGTTTCCCCTCCTCCTCCCTTGCTTCATCAAGAGAAAGACAGGGCAAGACCAGCTTTTGGAGGAGACAGAAACAACTAGTGTGACTGAAATCCTTTTTTTTTCTTTGGTTTAAAACTTTGTCCTCTGGCAAAATCACAGCAAACTTGGGGAAAGCATTGTCCTGTTTTAGCAGCCATTTATAATAATATTAATAGGGGAGCATTTACATATTTTAAGGTTCAGGAAATACTTTGCAAATATTATTTCATTGCACTTTCACAACAACAATGTACAGTTTTAAATACCAAACAGGGAATATGTATTTTATTTTGGGAGCAACTAGAAGAGAGGAATGAAAAGGTCATATTCAGCAGCAATTGGGATGCATTAAAGAGAGAAGACTGAAGTCTGGAAGACCAATTAGGAAATGATTTGTTCCAGCAAAAGAAGACATGAACATTTATTGTATTTGACAATGAACAAGATTTTATTGGGGGGGGGACTAGAACATTTATTTCATTGATGGAGAAAACGCCCAATCAAGTTATCTGCAAGAATTTATTAAAAACCTACTATGTCCCAAATACAGGTCTAGGTGCTAGAGATACAAAGACAAAAATCAAACAGACCTTATTTGGAGGTAGGGAAGGAGGAAGAAAGAGAAAGAAGGAAAGAAAGAGGGAAGGAAAGAAGGAAGGAGAGAAAGAAAGGAATGAAGAAGAAAGGCAAGGGAGACAGAGAAAATGAAGAGGGAAGGAGGAAGAGAAGAAAGAAGGAAGGAAAAGAGGAAGAAAAAAGAAGGAAAGAGGAGGGAAAGAATGGGGAGGGAAGAAGAGGGAAGGAGGAAGGGAAGGAGGAGGGAGAGAGGAAGGAGGAAAAAGAAGGGAGGAAGAGAAGAGGGAAGGAGTAGGGAGGAAGGAAGTGGAAAGGAGGAATGGAAAAAGGGAGGGAGAATAGGAAGAAGGAAGGAAAAGAGGGAGGAAGGAAAGGAGGGAAGAAGAAAGGATGAAAGGAAAGAAGGGGAAAAAGGAGGGAAGAAGTATGAAAGTAGGAGGGAAGGAAAAAGAAAACAAGTACTTACTAAGAGTTTCCTAGGATTCAGGTATTATGCTAAGTACTTTATAAATATCTCAATTAATCTTCACAAGAACTCTGAGAGGGAGACTAAGTATCCCCATTTCATAGATGAAGAAACCAAGATAGATAAAGGTCAATCAAGTTGTCCAGGGTCACACAACTAGTAAGAGTTTGAAGCTAGATTTAAACTCAGATTTTCCTGACTCCCAAGTCCAGCATTTCATTCACTTAGTTGACCAGCTTTTTTTTTTTTTGTGAATTGGTTTTCATAGGGGGAGGTGGGAGAGACCAGGAACACATTGAATGTAGGGAGGGAAAAATATGTCACATAATGTTTCCCGAATGATTTTACTTGTTGTATTGTCTCCCTGAGGAAATTGTAAATTCCTTGAGGACAGGCCACCTCTTAAACATCTTCTTGATGTCATTATTATTTATGAAACACAATGCAAGGAATTAAAAAAAATTGTCCAGACCTATGATTTCACTGGTATTGAGAATTCCTAATGAGAAAACTCCCTCTTTTCTTTCTCTAGTACCTAACATAGCAGGTGCTTAATAAATGCTTGCCATTTGATTAATTTTTCTCCGAGTAGATTTTGACTGAGGTATTCATCATTAGTTTGGAGCAAGGTCCAATGAACATGTATAACCTATTGCCCAAGAATTTGGAAAGACTTGAGTTGAATCTTGGAAGATTCATTACACTCTCTGACTTGTATTTCCCCTACTCAAGAAAGTATCCCCTCTAACAATATTCTGATCTCTCTTGATTTAGCTCTCTGAGTTAATTCTTGTCCTTTAAACAATAAATAAATATTAACTTATAGAATAATTATTCAGGACATTGTGAATAGACGAGGGACTGGTGTCCCAGTCCCCTTAGCAAGGAAAACATATATTCCACCTCCAGGTGAATTCCAGGTGGGAATCCAGTTTCCACTAGAATGGTTTGTTCTAGACTCTGCAATGGGTTCACAGACAATAAGGAAAAACCCAAGTGACCTAGGGCATTACTGCATTACTCCCACGACAGGTGAAGTATCCACATCTTTATTTTCATTCCCCTCCTTTTTTCTGAGGTCAGCTGCCATTCCCTCAGCTTTCCATGATGTTTTTCAATCTCATCATAACCCTGAGTGAGGTCCTGTTCACAGTAACAGCTTCATGGCTCCCATAATGATGAAGCCTGTTGCTGGGCAGCCATTGCCTCTCGGTGACAATCTTTTTTCTCTTAAGATCCTTCTTTCCAACAATCTCTGCCAATCTCTAAAAAGCTTCTCTCCTTTTGCCATTGTAGCTCCACTCACAGCATTATAGGGAAAATGCAGGGGAATTCAGATGATAAGCATCTGGCACAAAGAAAATAGCTTTAATATACTTTGCTACTCACAAGGGGAAAAGGAGAACAGCTATTAGCAGGACTGGTATCAGTATGTCCTCTCCATGACCATAGTAGGCAGTTTATGATAGGGATATCTATGCTTTGGTCAAAGGCCAGAATTCCTCAGGACTTGATCATTCATACATACATATATATATATATTATATATATATATATATATATATATAATATATATATATATATATATATACACACACACACACACACACACACACACACACATACATACACACATGCCATTTGAGACAAAGTGCCAGAATAATATCAATAGGAGATTGCCCTATTTTCTATGTGACCTATAAAGTAAAAAACATTTTATAAATACCTGATGTGGAGCAAAGAATGAAAACCAGGAAATAGAAATTTTAACCTTAACAGTACTATTCCAACAAGATGAAAAGGGGAGCTGGAGCTGTACAGTTTCAAACCAGTTCTCACTGGTCGACAAAAGGAAATGGGTTCTCATCATAGATGGCCCAGGTATTTTGAGGGTGTTTGGTTCATGTTCCTTCCTTCCTCCCTTCATCACCAGAAGAGAGGGAGAAGGGGAAAAAGGAAGGTTCAATTGACTATCACAATCTCTTAGGTATACTTGCTGCATGCATAACTAGTAATTCTGGCACCAGATCAACTCATTAATTGTGTATGTGGGGGACATGGGGGATAACTGTGGAGATGGTCATTCCTATGTATCTAGATGAGATGGAGACAGAAAACAAGGGAATTGAGGAGGTTGAGGACCTGGTAGGACAGAGTGTTTGAAGTTGAACATGGTAACTGGGGTAAGGGAGGAATGAGTAGCTGGGAAAAGAATCTGGAAAGGCTCTTGAGCTGAGTATGGAAGGAAAACATGGATTTTAAGAAGTAGAAGTGCAGACATATTTCATCTGGGTTTCTTTAATTTTTATTTTTTTAACCAAAGAAGTGAATTTAACTCTGGGAATTTTGGTGACCCTTAAAATAATATAATTACATAATATGACTTATTAAGATTATATCACATACTAGCTTCCTCCCTCCCTCCGTCCCTTCCTTCCTTCCTTCCTTCCTTCCTTCCTTCCTTCCTTCCTTCCTTCCTATCTTGGAGTTCAAGCTAGATTTCTTTCTTAAGGACTATGCCTTAAACTCAAATCACTCTGTCTCTCTTTGGTCAACAAAAGGTCACAGGGTAAGCCTATTTGATCTTTGTTTTGGCCCTGATTGTCTCAGAGTGAATGTAAATAACAATTGTTTTGGCTTAGAGGGTCTTCTCCTTCTAGATTCATTCATTTATCATTTTATTTCTGACTAGGTTAAAAAGATTGTTATTTGCCTCGTTTTCTTTTTTCTTTGGAGTTAATAACTGAATGGGTGTTGCCTCAGTCAAACTAAAGACTATGGTTTAAAAAGTCCAAGTTCTCCCACTGCATAGAGGGCCATTTCCAGTTGTCTTGATCTGTATATGGCTACTGGATCCAGATGCTGCTGGAGGGGAAAATGAGCAGGTGACTTTGCACAGTCCTCCTCCCTTCCTTAAATCCAACTCACTTGCATGTCCCATCACCACCTCCCTGATATTTTGGTCTTCTTTGAGAACAAAGAATGAACAACAATATCACATACTGTTACATCATATTATATAATATCACCATAAGATACTTTTGCATATACCCAACAGTAACAAATATAGCTAACAATGTCACAAGTACTGTGTTAAACACTTATATTTATCTCATTTGATCCTTATAGCATTCCTGGGAGGCAGATGTCAGTATTATTCTCGTTTTACAGATAAGAAAACTGAGGCAAAGGTAAATTTGCTAAGGGTCATATAGCTAATAAATCCCTGAGGCTTACTTTGAACTTGGGTGTTCCTAACTCTAGACCCACTTCAAAACCTAGCTGCCTCAACACAGCTTCCAACATTTAATGTGATAGGTTATGGTTTATTAACCATAGCAGTTATTAACTTCTTTCTTCATAACATCCTTGTGAGGTGGGTTAAATAAGTATTTTTAACCACATTTTACAAAAGGAAACTGAAGCTCTGAGGTGTTAAGTTATTTGTGCAAAGTCACTCAGCGAGTTCATTTTTGACACAGGATTCAAAGTCAAATCCTGGGAACCCACCCCACTGAGCCACAGTCACCCAAAGCCCTATAATAGTCTGCAACCCTTGGATGCCAAATTTGATTCTATTCTAGCTGTTCTAGGGCCTCTGTTCTCTGGTCCCTGGATGGTCCAAGTGGCAAGGTCAGATCCTCCTAGAAGAAGTCATTGTACTGTGAGTTTTGAAGAAGCACTCTTGTCTGTGGTTGCCCCAAATATGCCTTCCAAAATAAAAATCGAACAGATAAAATCACACACTGTCTTGTCCCAATTATGGAGGCATACCTTTGAAAGAGAAGTGAGAGGGAAGCATTTCTGCACCAGCTGATAAGATGAGAGGGCGGCTTACAGCTGAACTTCCCCTTTTCAGAAGGAAATGTACATTGAGGTTGTGACTTTTAGTCTTTGTTCTTTATGGAGACTTTTCTTTTTTCAGAAAAGTCTTAAATTTACTTAACTTGACAGTAAATTATACTTTTCTGAAAATCCAGATAGCACTAAGAAAGGTCATAGGCATATATCTTGCAAAGTTAAGGCAGTTAGTGATAGAAAACTTTTCTCTGAAAATCTATGGAGGTCTTTACTGCTGGAATGTTGAAATAAGTAGCCAAATTCTTTGTTCTCCAAGGTGGTTAGTACTTTGGGAAGTGTTTTAATCTTTGGAGTCAAAATGGTTCAGTTTCTGAAGACCTTCAATCTACAGTATGTCTAGATGGGACTCAATAGAACAAAACTCCATATGACTCAGAGCAATATTGGTCTGTTCTCTCTCTACTGCCTGCCTCTTATGTCTTCTTCCTCTCCTCCCCTCCCTTTTCTCTGTCTCTCTCTCTTTGTCTCTGTATTGGCTTGTCTCTGTCTCTTTCTGTCCCTGTCTGTCCCTCTCTCCCTCTCTCTCTCTCTCTCTCTCTCTCTCTCTCTCTCTCTCTCTCTCTCTCTCTCTCTCTCTCTCTCCTCTCTCTGTGTTCTCTCTCTCTCTGTGTGTGTTCTCTCTCTCTGTTCTCTCTCTCTCTGTTCTCTCTCTCTCTTTCTCTGTTCTCTCTCTTTCTCTGTTCTCTCTCTCTCTCCTTTCCTCTTTCCTCTCTCTCTCTTCTCTCTCTCCTCTCTTTTTCCTCTCTCTCTTCTCTCTCCTCTCTTTCTCTCCCTTCTCTCTCTCCTTTCCTTCTCTTCATCTCTTCTTCCTTCTCTCTATCTTTATCTCTCTGTTTGTCTCTCCTTTCTACCTCCTCCTTCTCTCTCCTTTTGCTCTCTCTCTCCTCCTTCTGCCTCCTCTCTCCCCCTCCTCTGGCCCATGTTTTTCTTCTTTTTTCCCCTTTCCTCCCTGCTCTTTCTTTTTCTCCTCCTTCTCTTCTTTTCTCTGGTTATAGTTGAAAAATATCTTTGTATGTGTTTGGAAAAACAACAACAACAACAACAAATAAATCAAATCAAGCAAGTGAGTTGGATTAATCAGGTTAAAAAATAAAATGTGTAAAGAAAAAAAAGTGATTCAAGTGAATACTGACACAAGTAGGATATACATGTATGTATATGTATATACACATATTAATCAGAGAAGGAGATGCTTTTGAAAACAGCATCACTATCTGACTGATATACATTGTACTTTCCCCCCTCTCATGTAAGGCATAAGAATGATCCCTGTCTCTCTATCTTTGTCATTTTCTGTTTCTGTCTCTCTCTCCTCCCCTTCTCTCTTTCCTTTCAGTCACTCTGGATTTTTGGGTGTATACAGACAATTGTAGAAGGGATTAGGGGATGGAGGAAGACAAGCCAGAGTCACTTTGGAAGTAGAAGAGGAGAGGAGATCCTGTGTCCATTGCCTTCACTTCTACCCCTAAAGATAAAAGAATAAAGACCAAAGACTTTTGCTTATCCTGGCTCCAGCTGATTCTAAGGTATCCAGGGTGCTAACTTGATCTTCACATATATGTGTACATAGATATTAATCAGAGAAGGAGATGCTTTTTAATTTTTTAAATCTATTTATTTATTTGGTTGGTTATTTACAAGGCATATGCATGGGTAATTTTTTCCAACATTGACCCCTGCAAAACCTTTTGTTCCAAATTTTTCTCTCCTTCCTCCTACCCCAGTAGAGGGCTGAAACTATTGAATCGATGCACTGAGGTCAGGACTGCCAAGTGCTTGAGTCTAACCACTGATTGGACAATACTCTATGGGCATATGCTTGGAAAATGATCCTTTCCACTATCCGTATTGGCTCAACGATTGGTGTATAGAGGATTGTAGGACGGACTAGGGGGTGGAGTAAGACTAGCCAGGGACACACTCTATCGGTGGCAGAGGAAAAAGGCGCTTGTGGAGATTCTCTTCCTATTCAATACTGCGTCTAAGACAGAGAATAAAGATTAAGGACTTTTGCTTATCCTGACTCCAGCTGATTCTGGGGTGTCTTGGGTGCTAGTATGATTGTTACACATCCCTTTCCCTAATACATGTTAAATATGTTGAAATACATGTTAAATTCAATATATGTATACATACAGTTATCTTGTTGCACAAGAAAAATCACACTCGGTTCCCACGGTTCTCAGGCTGGGTGTAGATGGTTCTCTTCATCATTGAACAAGTAGAACTGGTTTGAATCATCTCATTGTTGAAGAGAACCATGTCCATCAGAATACATCCTCATACAGTATCGTTGTTGAAGTGTATAATGATTTCCTGATTCTGCTCATTTCACTTAGCATCAGTTCATGTGGGTCTCTCCAGGCCTCTCTTAAATCATCCTGCTGGTCATTTCTTAAAGAACAATAATATTCCATAACATTCATATATCACAATTTATTCAGCCATTCTCCAATTGATGGGCATCCACGCAGTTTCCAGTTTCTTGCCACTACAAAAGAGGGCTGCCACAAACATTTTTGCACATGTGAGTTCCTTTCCCTCCTTTAAGATCTCTTTGGGATATGATCCCTGTAGAAACACTGCTGGATCAAAGGATATGCATAATTTGATAATTTTTTGAGCACAGTTCCAAACTGCTCTCCAGAATGGTTGGATCTGTGAACAGTTCCACCCACAAGGTATCAGTGTTCTAGCTTTCCCACATTTCCCTCTAACATTTGTCATTATCTTTTCCTGTCATCTTAGCCAACCTGACAGGTATGTTAGTGGTATCTCAGAGTTGTCTTAATTTGCATTTCTCCAATCAGTACTGATTTGGAACATTTTTTTTTTAATTATCACTTTTTTATTTATAGAACATATGCATGGGTAATTTTTTACAACATTGTCTCTTGCACTCACTTCTGTTCTGACTTTTCCCTTCCCTCCCTCTATGCCCTCCCCTAGATGGCAGGCAGTCTTATACATGTTAAACATGTTAAAGTATATCCTAGATACAATATATGTGTGCAGAATTGAACAGTTCTCTTGTTGCACAGGAAGAATTGGATTCAGAAGGTAAAAATAACCTGGGAAGAAAAACAAAAATGCAAGTAGTCCACATTCATTTCCCAGTGTTCCTTCTCTGGGTGTAGCTGAGTCTGTCCATCATTGGTCAATTGGAACTGAATTAGATCTTCTCTTTGTCAAAGATATCCACTTCCATCAGAATACATCTTTATACAGTATTGTTGAAGTGTATAATGATCTCCTGGCTCTGCTCATTTCACTTAGCATCAGTTCATGTAAGTCTCTCCAAGCCTCTCTGTATTCATCCTGTTGATCATTCCTTACAGAACAATAATATTCCATAACATTCATATACCACAATTTACCCAACCATTCTCCAATTGATGGACATCCTTTCATTTTCCAGTTTCTAGCCACTACAAAAGGGGCTGCCAAAACATTTTGGCACATACAGGTTCCTTTCCCTTCTTTAATATTTCCTTGGGATATAAGCCCAGTAGTAACACTGCTGGATCAAAGGGTATGCACAGTTTGATAACTTGTGGGGCATAATTCCAAATTGCTCTCCAGAATGGTTGGATCCATTCACAACTCCACCAACAATACATCAGTGTCCCAGTTTTCCCGCATCCCTTCCAACATTCATCATTATCTTTTCCTGTCATTCTAGCCAATCTGGTAGATGTGTAGTGGTATCTCAGAGTTGTCTTAATTTGCATTTCTCTGATCAATAGTGATTTGGAATACCCTTTCATATGAGTAAAAGTAGTTTCAGTTTCATCATCTGAAAATTATCTGTTCATATCCTTTGACCATTTATCAACTGGAGAATGGCTTGATTTCTTATAAATTAGAGTCAATTCTCTATATATTTTGGAAATGAGGCCTTTATCAGAACCTTTAACTGTAAAAATGTTTTCCCAATTTATTGTGGAGCACTTTTTCATGTGACTAAAAATAGTTTCAATTTCTTCACCTGAAAATTGTCTGTTCATATCCTTTGACCATTTGTCAGTTGGAGAATGACTATCATAAATTTGAGTCAATTCTCTATATATTTTAGAAATGAGGCCTTTATCAGATCCTTTGGATATAAAAATGTTTTCCCAGTTTATTGCTTTCCTTATAATCTTGTCTGCATTAGTTTTGTTTGTACAAAACTTTTTTAAACTTAACATAATCAAAATTATCTATTTTTTGATCAATAATGATCTCTAGTTCTTCTTTGGTCATGAATTCCTTCCTCCTCCACAGGTCTGGGAGGTAAATTATCCTATGTTCTTCTAATTTGTTTATAATATCATTCTTTATGTTTAGATCATGAACCCATTTTGACCTTATCTTGGTATATGGTTAGGTATGGGTCTATGCCTAGTTTCTGCCATACTAGTTTCCAATTTTCCCAGAAATTTTTGTCAAATAGTGACTTCTTATCCCAAAAGTTGGGACTTTTAAGTTTGTCAAATAGTAGATTGCTATAGTCATTGACTATTTTGTTCTTTGAATTTAACCTATTCCACTGATCAACTTCTCTATTTCTTAGCCAGAAGTGGCTTTGATGACCGCTGCTTTATAATATAGGTTTAGATCTGGTACAGACAGCTAGGCTATCTTCATTTGCTTTTCTCTTAATTCCTTTGAAATTCTTGACCTTTTTTTCTTCCAGATGAATTTTGTTGTTATTTTTTCTAACAGTAAAATAGTTTCTTGGGAGTTTGATTGGTATAGCACTAAATAAACAGATTAGTTTAGGGAGTATTATTATTATATTCGCTTGTCCTATCCAAGAACACTTTATATTTTTCCAATTGTTTAGATTTGACTTTAAATGTGTGGAAAGTGTTTTGTAGTTTTGCTCATATAGATCCTGACTTTCCCTTGGCAGATAGATTCCCAAATATTTTATACTATTGACAATTATTTTACATGGAATTTCTCTTTGTATCTCTTGCTGTTGGATTTTGTTAGTGATGTACAAAAATGCTGATGATTTATGTGGATTTATTTTGTATCCTGAAACTTTGCTAAAATTGTGGATTATTTCTTATAGTTTTTTAATTGATTCTCTAGAGTTCTCTAAGTATACCATCATATCATCTGCCAGGAATGATAATTTGATTTTCTACTTTAATTCCTTTAATCTTTTTTTCTTCTCTTATTGCCAAAGCTAACATTTCTAATATAATATTGAATAGTAATGGTGACAGTGGGGAAACTTGTTTCTTCCTTGATCTTATTGGGAAGGGTTCTAGTTTATCTGCATTACATCTGATACTTGCTGATGGTTTTTAATAGATGCTACTGATTATTTTAAGGAAATGTCCATTTATTTCTATATTCTCTCGTGTTTTTATTAGGAATGGGTGTTGAATTTTATCAAATGCTTTTTCTGCATCTATTGAGATAACTATATGGGTTTTGTTAATTTGGTTATTGATATAGTCAATTATGCTAATAGTTATCCTAATATTGAACCAGTCCTGAATTCTTGATATAAATCCTATTTGGTCATGGTGTATTATCCTGGGGATGATTTTCTGTAATTTCTTTGCTAATATTTTATTTAAAATTTTTGCATCAATATTCATTAGGGAGATTGGCCTATAGTTTTCTTTCTCTGTTTTCATCCTACAGTACCATGTCTGTGTCATAAAAGGAATTTGGTAGGAGTCCTTCATTCTCTATTGTTTCAAATCGTTTATATAGTATTGGAGTTAATTGTTTTTTTAATATTTGGTAGAATTCACGTGTAAATCCATCTGATCCTGGGGATTTTTTTTAGGGAGTTGATTAATAGCTTATCCTATTTCTTTTTCTAAAATGGGACTATTTAAGTAATTTATTTCCTCTTCTGTTAATTTGGGCAATCTATATTTTTATAAGTATTCCTCTATTTCATTTAGGTTGTCAGATTTATTGGCATAAAGCTGGGCAAAATAATTCTTCATAATTGCTCTAATTTCCTCTTCATTGGTGAAGAGTTTTCCCTTTTCATTTTTGAGACTAACAATTTGATTTTCCTCTTTCTAATCAAATTAACTAAAGGTTTATCTATTTTGCTGGGTTTTTTTCATAAAAATAACTCAGTTTTAGTTATTAATTCAATAGGTTTTTTTAGTTTCAGTTTTATTGCTCTCTTTTATTTTTAGAATTTCAAGTTTGGTATTTGATTGGAGGTTTTTAATTTGTTCTTTTTCTAGCTTTTTTAGTTGCAAACCCAATTCATTGATCTTTTCTTTCTCTCTTTTGTGCAAGTAAGCATCTAGAGATATAAAATTTCCCCTTATTACCACTTTGGCTGCATCCTTCAAATTTTGATATGTTGTCTCATTATTGTCATTCTCTTGGATGAAATTATTGATTGTGTCTATGATTTGCTGTTTCACACATTCATTCTTTGGGATGAAATTATTTAGTTTTCAATTACTTTTGGGTCTATTTTCCCCTGGCCGTTTATTGAATGTAATTTATATTGCATCGTGATCTGAAAAAAAAATGCATTTACTCTTTCTGCCTTTCTGCATTTGATTTTGAAATCTTTATGTCCTAATATATAGTCAATTTTTGTATAGGTTCCATGAACTGCCAAGAAGAAAGAAATGTCTCCATTCAATTTTCTCCAAAGAGCTATCATAGCTAGCTTTTCTAGTATTCTATTTACCTCTTCAACTTCTTTCTTATTTATTTTGTGATTTGATTTATCTAGTTCTGAGCAAGCAAGATTGAGATCTCCCACTATTATAGTTTTGCTATCTATTTCTTCTTCCAACTCTTTTAACTTCTTTAGGAATTTAGATGCTATATCACTTGGTGCATATATGTTTAATATTGATATTGCTTCATTATCTATGCTACTCTTTAACAAGATATAGTTTCCTTCCTTATCTCTTTTAATTAGATCAATTTTTGCTTTTGCTTGATCTGAGATCAGGATGGCTAGTCCTGCTTTTTTTTACTTCACATGAAGCATAATAAATTCTGCTCCAGTCTTTTATCTTTAGTCTATATGTATCACTCTGCTTTAAATGTGTTTCTTGTAAAAAACATATTGTAGGATTCTGATTTTTAATATAGTCTTCTATCTGCTTATGTTTTATGGGAGCATTCACCCCATTCACATTTACAGTTAAAACTACTAATTCTGTATTTCCTGACATCTTATTAACCCAAAATTATACTTTTATCTTTCCTTTTCCCCTTTTCCTCCTCCCTAGTAATTTACTTATGAGCACTACTTGCCTCAAGCAGTCCTCCCCCTTTCAAGACCTTCCTCCTTTCTGATACTTTTCCCATACTATTTCTCTTTTCCCTTCTATTTAGCCTACCCTTTCCCTTTTTGCCTTTCCCCTCCCACTTTTCTGTAAGGTGAGAGAAGTTTCTTAGTGAAACCAAATATATCTAATATTCTTTTTTTGAGCCAAATTTGATGAGAGTAAGATTCACACAATATTCGTCATCTCCCTTCTTTTCCTCAATTATATTATGTTTTCTTTGCCTCTTTCTGAGATGTAATTTCCTTCATTTTACCTCCACTTCCCCCTTTTTTTCTGTTACAATCCTCTTTCCATCTCTAGTTTTTTTTAATATTATAATAGTAAAATCAGATTATATATATATATATATATATATATATATTCTGTATGTATACCCACAACAGAAATAGTTCTCAGAAGTTTTTGTTTTCTTTTTACCTTTTTATGCTTCTCTTGAGTTCTATATTTGGAGGTCAAATTTTTATTTAGCTCTGGTCTTTTCATAAAAAATAAATGGAATTCATCAGTCTCATTGAGTGTCCATCTTCTTCCCTAAAAGAAAATGTTCAGTTTAGCAGAGTAATTTATTCTTGGCTACATTCCAAGATCCTTGGCTTTCAGAATATCAGATTCCAAAGAGGTGCTTTTTAAAAACATCATCATTACTTGATTGACATATATGTAAAGAATAAGAATGAAAGCATATCCTAAGACCTACCTTGTTTTAGTCAGTTGACTTTATGTCACTCAAAAAGACAATATTGTGTTGTGGAGAGAATCCATGACTCTGAAAAAACCATCTGCTGTGCCTCAGTTTGCTCATCAGTAAAAGAAGGATACTAATATTTGTATTACTGACCTCACCTCCAAGAAGGTATTTTAAGTGCTTTGATGTTTGATAGGAGCAGCATGTCAGGAAAGTCAGCAAGATGCATATTAAGCTGTGTGACTTTGTTTTATTTTTTACTTTATTTATTTATTTATTTTTGCTGAGGCAATTGGGGTTAAGTAAAGTATAATTACCCAGGGTCACACAGCCAGGACATGTTAAGTATCTGAGATCAGATTTGAACTCAGGGCCTCCTGACTTCAGGGCTGGTGTTCTATCTACTGTGCCACCTAGCTGCCCCCAAGATGTCTGACTTTGGACAAAACACTTTATCTCTCTAAACTGATTCCACAAGACAAGGTGCTGGTTTCTCATGAGCTGAGAACATTCTTTGAGACTATTCTGAAGAACTTATGATGAAAAATGCTATCCAACCCAGAGAAAAAAAATTGATTATGTCTGAATACAGATTGAAACATACTTTTAAAATAAACTTTATGGGGTGGCTAGGTGGCACAGTGTCTAGAGCATTAGCTCTGAAGTCACGAGGACCTGAGTTCAAATCTGGCCTCAAACATTTAACACTTCCTAGCTGTGTGACCCTGGGCAAGTCACTTAACCCCAATGGCTGTAATGACCGCATATTTAAAATCAGCTGGAGTCAGGAATTCAGGTCAAGGGAAAAATCTTCAATATTTGTTGAAGTGAAGAGATGAATAAGGATTGCGATAGCAAATATAGGCTAGAAAGATTGCGATAGCAATATGGACAGTTGCAACAGGAAGCCAGCTAAAGAGAGAGATCTGAGCTGAGCAAACCGTAGCAATAGCAATGCAAAAAGTCTCTCTTTCCCCTTCCTCTTCCACTCCCCTGCCTCCACCCACCAAAATCGTCATTTCCTATATAACACATCAGGACTTGCACAAAGAGTGGGCGGGGCCATTCTTTCTCCAAGCTTATATATTAATAGAGTATGGTCCAATTACTATTTAGCCTCATGTGCTTGGGACCTCAGTGCATCAACTCAAGCCTCAGCCCATTACAAATTGCCTCAGCAAAAATAAATAAAATAAACTTTATTTTTCTTGAGGTTGTGTGTGTGTGTATGTGTGTGTGTCTGAGAAAGAGACAGAGAGAGACAGAGACAGAGGGGGGAGAGAGACAGAGAGACAGAGAGAGACAGAGAGACAGAGAGAGAGAGAGGAGAGAGAGAGAGAGAGAGAGAGAGAGAGAGAGAGAGAGAGAGAGAGAGATGTTCTCTTTTGCAACATGACTTTTATGGAAATGTTTTGCATAACTTCACATATGCCTTCTCAATAGGGCAGGGGAGGAAGGGAAAGAATCTGGAACTCAAAGTTTTAAAAACAAATGTAAAAAAAAATCTGTTTTACATGTAACTAGGGAAAATAAAAATATTAAATAAAGCACCAACATAAAAATAAAATATTCTTTGATAAAAAGAGCTAGCAGTGATGACAGACTTGGTCCTAATGTTGATTATCCAGAGGAAATAAGAATCACCAAGAGTCACCAAGGGAATTTGATAAGTGTGACATTTGGACTATTTTGAGCTCCAAGTTAGTGGGCATGTCTGTAGCTATCAGAGTACCCATAGATTTTGAATATTTTCTTTAATACTGGTATAAAGTATTACTTTATAAGTATATAATTATATAAGTGTTATAAGTATAAAGTATAAAGTATTATAAAGAAATACTGCCTTCTCTGGGCTAACCTTCTAACTCTGTACCTCATTCACAGGTTAGCTCCGCAGAGAATAGCTGCTACCTCAATACTCTAGATATTATAACTCAAGAGCTCCAACCAAATGAGCATTCCATGAATAATTCACAAGAAGGTATAATTAACTTAGCAAAGGAATCTACTGAAATGGCATAGTATGAATAGTAGCTATAAAACATTTCTCAAACAAATTTTTTTATTATTTATTACTTTTATTAATTTATTATTTATTAAGCAGTTTTGTGCCAGGCAAATAAGACTGGGGCATAATACTCACAAATACCCACAGCACCCATGGAAGTCATGGGCATAAGCTTAAGTAACAACAGTACTGAAGCACATATGTAGCTAAAATACCTCATAGCTCTTAGAATTGTGGATTTCCAGCACTCTGTCCACTGTGTCCCATGGCTGAGTGGGTTATATGCCTTCATTCCCAAAATTATGTCTTTAATTATTTCAAACAGACTCTTCCACTGCTTTGTGGAGTGTTTGTGTCTGAGTAAATAGCTCTGTTGTTAGACACCGTGATTAATGAGGAAAGAAGAAAGACAAATCTCTTATTCTCCTGTCCGCTTTTTCTTCCTTATTCTTCCTTGTCCTCTTTACTCATTTTCTGCCTTTCTCTTTCTTTTTCTTCCCTTCCTCCTCTTCCTCCTCCTTTGCTGACCTTTCTTCTTCATTCTCATTTCCCTCCATTTTCAAGCCAATTACTTTCCCCCCTTCTGAATTACTTAGAAGTGTTCACATAATTGAAAAGGATCACTGGGCATAAACACCTTTTGTAACATTAATAACCTCTTAGTTTTGTCATTTATCACTACATTCCATGATTACACTAACTATGCAGGAGAGATGTAAGAACTGTATTCCTTCCTTCCATATGCTAAACTTTAAAATTCTGTCTACTGGCTTCTTCCCTACGACCTACTAACATGCTCATGTCACCCCAGTTCTTAAAAAACCAGCAACCCTCACTTGGTCCTTCTATCCCTGCAATCACCACTTCTGCTATTGTAGCTAAACTCAAAAAGGCCATCTACAATGGATACCTCCACTTTCCTTCCTTTCACTCTTTTCTTTATTCCTTACAATCTGGTTTCCCACATTATGCTTGAACTAAACTGTCAAACATTCAAATTCTACTGCAGAGAGTACAACTCTGGTGGGCTGGCTGCATTGTTTGAGTACTGAATTGAGATCATTTTATGAAGAACTCACACAGGGCAAGCACTCACAAGGTGGTCAGAAAAAACAATATAAGGACATTCTCAAGGTCTCTTTTTTCCTTTCTTCTTCTTTTTTAAAAATTATTATAGCTTTTTCTTTACAAAACATGCATGGGTAATTTTTCAACATTAATCTTTGTAAAATCTTCTGTTCCAAATTTTCCCTGCCTTCCCCCCTCTCCCCTAGATGGCAGGTAGTCCAATACATGTTAAATATGTTAAAATACATGTTAATTCCAATATATGTATACATACTTATAAAGTTATCTTGCAGCACAAGAAAAATCGGATCTAGAAAGAAAGAAAAAAAATCTGAGAAGGAAAACAAAAATGCAATTGAACAATAACAGAAAGAATGAAAATGCTATGTTGTGGTCCACACTCATTTCCCATAGTCCTCTTTTTGGGTATAGATGATTCTCTTCATTATTGAACAATTGAAACTGGTTTGAATCAACTTCTTGAAAAGAGAGAGCCACATCCATCAGAATTAATCATCGTATAGTCTTGTTTTTGCCATGTATAATGACCTCCTAGTTCTGCTCATTTCACTAAGCATCAGTTCATCTAAGTCTCTCCAATCCTCTCTGCAATCATCCTGCTGGTCATTTCTTACAGAACAATAATATTCCATAACATTCATTACCACAATTTGTTCAGCCATTCTCCAATTGATGGGCATTCACTCAGTTTCCAGTTTCTCGCCATTACAAACAGGGCTGCCACAAATATTTTTGCACATATGGGTCCCTTCTTTGTGATCTCTTTGGGATATAAGCCCAGTAGTAACACTGCTGGATCAAAGGGTATGCACAGTTTGACAACTCCTTGGGCGTAGTTTCAAATTGCTCTCCAGAATGGCTGGATATGTTCACAATTCCACCAACAATATATCAGTGTCCTTGTTTTCCCGCATCCCTCCAACATCGGTCATTATTCTTTCCTGTCATCTTAGCCAATCTGACGGGTGTGTAGTGGTATCTCAGGGTAGTCTTAATTTGCATCTCTCTGATCAATAGTGATTTAGAGCATCTTTTCATATGACTAGAAATAGTTTCAATTTCTTCATGTGAAAATTGTCTGTTCATATCATTTGACCATTTATCAATTGAAGAATGGCTTGAACTATTATAAATTTGAGTCAATTTTCTATATATTTTGGAAATGAGGCCTTTATCAGAATCTTTGAATGTAAAAATGTTTTCCCAGTTTATTGCTTCCCTTTTAATCTATATTAATACAAAATCTTTTTAATTTAATATAATCAAAATTATCTATTTTGTGATCACAAATTCCTCCTTCACAGGTCTGAGAGGTAAACTATTCTATATTCTAATTTAGTTATCATCTCGTTCTTTATGTCTAGGTCATGAACACATTTTGATCTTATCTTGGTACATGATGATAAGTGTGGATTAATGTCTAGTTTCTACTATACTAGTATCCAATTTTCCCAGCAGTTTTTGTCAAATAGTAAATTCTTATCCAAAAAGCTGGGGTCTTTGGGTTTGTCAAATACTAGATTGCTTGTAGTTATTGACTATTTTGTTGTATGAACCTAATCTATTCCACTGATCAACTACTCTGTTTCTTAGCCAGTTCCAAATGGTTTTGGTGGCCGTTGCTTTATAATAATTTTAGATCTGGTACAGCTAGGCCATCTTCATTTGCATTTTGTTTCATTAATTCCCTTGAAATTCTTGACCTTTTGTTCTTCCAGATGAATTTTGTTGTTATTTTTCTAGGTCAGTAAAATAGTTTCTAGGGAATTTGATTGGTATAGCACTAAATGAACAGATTAGTTCAGGGAGTATTGTCATCTTTATTTTATTCTCTTGATCTATCCAAGAGCATTTGATATTTTTTCCAGTTGTTTATATCTGACTTCAAGGTCTCCCTTTAGAACTTTAGAATTGATGGTATGACACAAAAGACACTGGCACATGATGGCACAGGATGGAGTGTCCTCATCAGAGAAGGTGCTGTGTTCTATGAGCAAAGCAGAATTGAATTAGCCCAAAAGAAACATGAAATATGCAAAGTTAGAGACTCCACCCCAAATGTTCATAGGGACTATTTGTGCCCAACCTGTGGCAGGGCACTCTGAGCCCATATTGGTCTGACCAGCCCCAATCAGACACACTGTAACTCTACTCTAACAGTCTTTTTGGTTCTCTTTGAGAACAAAGGATAACAACCAACATCAAAACTGCTCTCTCCAAAGATACTAATGATCTCTCACTTGTCAATTTTCAATTCTCTTCTCCTTAGCTTCTCTGTGGTGTTTGACCCTCTTTATAACCCTCTCCTTGCTACTTCCTTCTCTCTAGGCATTCATGACATTATTTTCTCCTGGTTTTTCTCCTACTATTCTGCCCACTTTTTCTTTGTGTCCTTTGCTGGATTATACTACAGAATTTGGCATTCAAATAATAATAGATTTGTTCTCCCTACAGTAGACGTGGAATACTTGGCAATTTAGTTTAAGGAATGATAAGGTGGGAAAACAGATTGTAGAGATTTAAGAAGAGAGTAAAAGGAAGGAAAGTGGAAGCATTTTTGAGGTTATCTGTCCTAGGCCCTTTTTCTCCTCCCTCTATACTACTTTTCTTGATGATCTTGTCAACACCCATAAATTTAATTACTGTTAATGATTCTCAAATTTATCTCTCCTGTTCCAGTGTTTCTGCTGACCCCCAATTTTGCATCTCCAATTGCCTTTCAGGCATCTCAACTTGGAAGTCCAGCAGAAGTCTTAAATATGGCTAGTTTAATATGAAACTCATTATCTTTCCTCCAGACCCTACCTTACTTATTATTGTGGAGGGCAACATCATGCTCCCTGTCCCTCAGAGGACTCACAACCTAAATGTCACCAGTCTCCTCATATCTCTTACATCCCCCTTCCCTGTTTAATCTGTGGCCAAGGCCTATCAATTTCACCTCTATAACATCTCTCAAGGGGTCAATAAGATTAGGTGACTTGACCAATATTACTTAGTTAAAATGTATCAGAAGTGGATTTGTACCCAAATCTCTCTAGTTCCAAACCCAATAGTAAATGACTGAATGAATAAAAAAAGTGTTAAGTATTATGTGCCATATGCTGTGGTAGGCTCTGGAGATACAAATTTTTAAAAAATAAGACATTCTCAGTGAGCTTACACTCTAATCAAGGGAGACAACACATAATATAATAGCTAGTATAACAGCTAGATTATTATCTCATTTGAATTTCACAAAATCCTATAAGGTATATGCATTTTATAGTTGGAAAAAAATGAGGGAGATTTTTGGTCCATAACTGAAATGAGGTCCAGAAACTTTCTTGAATAATTGAGAAGAATTATGGCCAAAGAGGATGCATATACATGACAAAGAGATCAAATTAATGGAACTATGAGCGACGAAAGAAAAAAAAACCCAGAAAGCCAATGAATATTCACAATTGCTCTCAAAGGGAAGGGATGGTATTAGTTATTGTATAACAATTCCAATTCTTGGCTCCAGATGGCGCTATTGGTCTAGAATGTCTTGGTCACTTTGCGAGCATCCTTGAAGAGATTGCAAGAGGAAAGGCAATGTGCAACTGACTGTTTAGATATGCAAAATATTTGCCTTTTATTCTTATGAGAATATATATTATATATATTATAAATATATTATATAAACTCAGAAAAGTGCTTACAAATGACTTAAAGGCCCAAAGTAGTTGTATGGACAGATATATATTATATAAAACTATTGCAAAGTATTTGTGTTGAAGGGTAAGTAATGAAAGATAAGGTTTTTTAAAGTAGGTTATGAAGAGCTTTGAATTTTAGATTGAGTTTGAACTTTATCTTGTTGGCAATTGGAAGCCCCTGAAGGATTCTAAGCAGGAAATGACCATATTTTAGAGAGATGCACTGGATGGCAGTGTATAGGAAGAGAAACTGAGGCAAGAGCACAATTAGAAAATCATTGCAGTATTCCAGGTGTGAGATGATGGAGCAAGCATCATGTCAGTGGGACAGTTAGGGAAAAGATGGGAGTAAAATACATTTCAAAAGAAGAATAGATAACCTGAGGTGAATGATTGAACATATATGAAAGAAAGAAACAGGGTGGAATCAAAGATAGTTTTTAAGGTTTGGAGATTGGGAGAATAGTAGTACCTGTTGACAAAAAAAATAGAAATTGCACGAGAGCCAGTTAAGAGCAAGAGTTTGATTTTGGACATGCTAAGTAAAGGTTTATAGTAGAACATCCATGTGGAGATGTCCTGTTCTCAAGTGCAGTTCTGGGAATAGAACTTGGATGAACAGTCAGGGCTAAGATAGAAATATGAGAGTCATCAACATAAAAGCAATCATTGAAGCTGGTAAGAGCAGATCACAGAGGGAAGGAATGTAGCCAGAGAAGAGGTAAGAGAAAGAAGGTCAAGGGCAGAGCCCAGAGACAGAGCTTCACAGAGAACAAAGAGAAAATTGTGTAGAAAAGAGAAAGAGGTAGAACTGGATTCAGACCATATTTTCAATCAAAATCATTGTAGATTCCAATCTTGTCTCCCAAGTGCTGGCAACTCATAAAATCCGGGACCATCCCTTGATGTTGTAGTCACAATTTCCATTCCAGTGTCCAAGGAAAGAGTAAAAATATCTATTGATATAGGGGCCAGAGAAAACTCTGTGAAACTGAATCTCTCCACTTGATCCTTCCCCCCTCCTTGAAATATCAAAACAAGGACCAGCTTAAGAATTATTCTTAGTTGATTGCGTGACCCTCCCTAATCAAATCATATCCTGTTAGTATTGCACAAGACCATTGAAAAGATAGAGTGTGAGGACATGGAGGAGAAAGATGCTTTTTGCTATAGTCTTTCTTGATCTGAGGTCAGTCCTCTCACAAAAAATCAGCTTTCCATGGCATGACGTATTTTCACAAACCTTTGTCCATTATTCCACGTAACTGCTTCTTTTAGAGGGATTTGCTAATTGATTTGTTGTTGTTGTTGTTTTTCTGGATATGAAAAGGAAACAAAGTAATTTAGAATTTCTGTGCAACCCTTATCTTCCCTTAGGAAAATAGATGTCACCTCTGTTGTTGAAATGTTGAGTGCAAAGAGGAAAAGGACCTAGAAAACACTTTCTAGAAGACAATGTTATAATTTTAAGAAGAAAATTAGGTTGGTTGGTTCCTAGAACATAAGGAATATAGAGAGGGATGGAGAGGAGGCTAATCTCTGAAAGAAAATGGGGGGGACTTCATTATTGGTCTAGTATTTTCTTTCTGTGTGCAAAGCTTTTCTTGCCTTTTTTGAAAAAAGTAAATACTGATTTACAGCCAGAACCTATGCTTAACTAAGATGGGATGAATACAATTGATTGATTTTTTTCCTTGGTGCTTTTATTGGATCACAACAGAAATTTTGGCTTCGTATAATTGTCCTATTATCATGTGGACAAATGACAAGATGCTTTATTAATACTGTGATGGACTTGACTCTTCTTAACAATGTGGTGATACAAAGCAATCCAATAGCCTTGGATTGTAAAATGCCAATTACATCCAGAGAGAGAACTATGGATTGAGATTTTCACCTTTTTATTTGTTTTTTTTTTCTTTTTTGTAGTTTTTTGTTTCTTTTAGTCTGATTTTTCTTGTACAATATAACAAATATGGAAATATATTTTAAAAGGTTGCACATATTTATCTTAAATTAGATAGCTTGCTGTTTGGGAGAGAAGGGAATTATTAAGGGAGGGAAGAGGAAAAATTTAGAACACAAAGTTTTAAAAAATGAATGTTGAAAACTATCTTTACATGTATTTGGAAAAATAAAATACTATTGAAAAAAGATGCTTTTTCAATAGCCAATTAACAACAGAAAAACTTGACTTCTGTCCTCAAAGAGTTTACATTCTAATGGAGAAGATGACATGTAAATGACTAGGGAGATATATAATCTCTACAGAGTACATAAAGGTAATCTCAGAGGGAAGGGACTAGAGAATAACCAGGAAAAACCTGCAGAAAGTAGGATTTGAGCTAAGTCATGAAGGAAGCCAGGAAGCCAACCCTGGTTTGGTGAAGGTGGAGAGCATTCCAGTCATGGGGGCAGTGGTGGAGGGGAGATAGTGGTGCTTTTTGAAAAATCAAGACATGAAATATTGTGTTTGATTATAGTAGAGTTTGTGGAGCTGAGTAAGGACTGAAAAGGCAGCAAGGGACAGTGTTGTGGAGATCTTTAAATGCCAAATAGAGATATTTGATCTTGGCTGTAATAGGAAACCAGTGGAATTCATTAAGTTGTGGGGGAGGAGGGAAAGCCATTCTCAGACCTTTGCTTTATGAAACAAAACTTTTGACTCTCTTATAGAGCAAAGCTGGCTCTCTGAACAAGGTTACATTCCCCCCTTAAGATTCTAGAGGTACCCCTGAGGGATTTGGATGGTATTTTTTCTAGTTCCTGGTACAGTAAGTTCTTCTGGCATGATTATTGGTTGATTATAATGTATTGATCCAGTTTTAAATAGCTTTTAGAAATAAGTATTTACTACATTGTTGAGGGAGAAGATAGTTCAAAACATCCCGTGAATCTGTGATACATCGTCCCAGATTTACAGCGAGAATACAGGGCAAAGTGGGTTCAAGCTTAGAGAGCTTTTGTGGGCAAAAGAGTAATTTACAATTTGTGGTTGCTGGAAGTTCCTTTTTCTTCCTCAAAAAACTATGAATCTGTGTCCAGTCTGTTTCTTGTTCTCAATGCAGCTATTGCTGTCAGCTGATTTGGGGATACTACTAGTATGCCAGTGGAAAGATGGGAAGTTCTAAATCTTCCAGTTTCTTCTAAGTTTATAAAGGTCTCCAGTCAAAAAAGTGGGAGAGAGAGGAAGGAAGTATCTAGACTAAGACTAGAAACAGTCATATCTTTTCCAATTATATCTTCCTCAGCAGTTTTACTGGAAGGCAACACTTAAATAATTTTGATTTGTAACTCACATGATAATTTATAGACAATCCAGAGGATAAAGGCTGCAATAGGATTCACATATAAGGTCATTCCAAGTGCATTTTGAACTTAGTTTGAAGCCTATAAAAAAGATTTTTTTTAATTTTAAAATTTTATTTAAGTTTTTTCAATGAACAAAAATTGGCGTTCTTTCCCTCCCACTTCTTTTTGCTGTTGGGGAAAAAGAAAAGAAAAACAAAATCCTTGTAACAATTATGCATAATCAAGGAAAACAAATTCCTGTGCACACATACCAAAAAAAAAATTTCCTTCTATATACTTAGTTTATCATCTCTCTGTCAAAAAGTGGTATCATTGACTTTTAAGACAAGAAGGTGGAATAAAATGTAAATTGCTGTAACACTCCATTTTCACCTTCAAACAATAACAAAATCACCCCCAAACAAATCCTGGAAGAGCAGAAATTTCAAAAAGACAGGGTGAAACAATTTTTTAGCTCAAGAACCTTAGAAGATCGGAAAGAAAGGTCTTTCTCATATAAAAGGGGAATGCAGTAGAGACAAGAAGCATCCTAGTAAGCTAGCAAACAAGCCCTACCACTACCAACAAGTGGGTGATCCTGAACCCCAGTGTAATGAAGTAGGAAAATACTAACACTAGAACTCCTCATGTGCCTCAGCATAACGAATAGAACAGGCAAACTCCAAATCTGAGAACTGCCACACGTATATATGGATACAATATAATATACATTATAATAGATGATAAATATATATTACCATCATATAATACAGTATACTTATACACATGTGCATATAAATATTATTTACATTTAAACATAGTATACCTATACACATGTTCATCTACATATATACATATGAATTTATACAAATACATATTTATTCATCTATTTGTACATTCATCCATCCATCCAGTTGTTTATTTATTTGTTTATTTGAGTTGAAACAACTAGGAGGTGCAGTGGGTGAAATGTCAGGTCTGGAGTCAGAAATTCCTCTTTCTGAGTTCAAATCTGGTCTCAGACACTTACTAGCTGTGTGACCCTGGGCAAGTCACTTAACTCTGTCTCAGTTTCCTCATATGTAAAATGAGCTTAAGAAGAAAATGTTAAATTACTTCAATATCTTCTCCAAGAAAATCCCAAATAGGGTCACAAAGAGTCTCTAATGAATGAACAATTACATTATTATCTCCAGCAAGCATTGATATCACCCTGATCCTGATGGAGGTAAGATGGAAAGGAAGGAACACTAGTAACTTCAGAAGGTCCATTTCAGTCTTTGGACCATGAACCTCAGGAGGCATCTTTGTTCCATGGGGGGAAAAAAAACAAAAACAAAAAAACATTGACATGAGAGTTGAGACACTTTCACAACTCACTTCATTTCTATAGATCTATAGGTCTGTATCATCTACAAACAGAAGGATGTGGGACAGGATGATCTTTGAGGGTCCCTTCTATTCATTTTATTCCTATTTTTTCCCTATTCCCATTAGTTCCTATTAGTTCATCTAACCAACCACAAGATGGTGCCTTCTTTCTGGGAAAACTTTTATGCTAATCCAACGTAGGCAAGAACTCGGCAAAAGCTGTTTTTCAGGAGTAGTTTTGTCCTAGGTTACTGCAGAATGTCAAAGCTGGAAGACTTCTTAACATCTTTCTTATTTTATAGAATCTTTACAGAGATTCAGAAAGTTCAAATGATGCTTAAGGTCAGTTTTTAAGTGCTGAGCTAGCCTCCAACCCTAGCTCTGCCATGATGAAAAATGCAGTTCATCTCCAGAGAATTGAATGAATGTTGAAGTATATTTTCTTTTCTTTTGAATATGGATGACGTGGGAATGTATTTTGTTTGACCATATACATTTTGTAACAGGTAAGCTCCTAGGTCTTGGCCAGGACTTGACCCTGAGTCTAATGTTCTATTTCAGAAAAGGAGATTTCCATGTTCACGCTTGTCTTGAATTTGTCTTTTGTTTTTCACAAAGATTGCATAGATTAGGATGTATTTATTATTTTGAAAGCTCTTTAAGGAGTAGAATCCATATTTTATCTAAATTTTGTATTTCTCCTAGTTTTTACTAAAGTGCTATTAATTTTTTGTTTATATTTGTTCTATGGTATTATATTTCTGGCACAAAATAATAAGAATGATTACATATTTCTGTAGAAAGTTTACAGAGGATCTCTTTGATAAAGAGAGCTAATTCAGTTTCAATTGATCAAAGATGGGCAGAAGCAGCTACACCCAAAGAAAGAACACTGGGAGATGAATATAAACTGCTTGCATTTTTGTTTTTCTTCCCGGATTATTTATACCTTCTGAATCCAATTCTCCCTGTGCAACAAGAAAATGTTTGGTTCTGCACACGTATATTGTATCCAGGATATACTGTAACCCATTCAACATGTAAAGGACTGCTTGCCATCTGGGGGAGGGGGTGGAGGGAGGGAGGGGAAAAATCGGAACAGAAGTGAATGCAAGGGATAATGTTGTAAAAAATTACCCTGGCATGAGTTCTATCAATAAAAAGTTATTAAAAAAAAAAAAGAAAGAAAGTTTATAGAACACTTTCGTTTGAACAAATTTTAGTAGCCTATTTTTAAATAGTATTTTATTTTTCTAAATACTTGTAAAGATAGTTTTTAGCATTTACCTTTGCAAAACTTTGTGTTTTAATTTTTTCTCCTTTTCCCTTCTCTCTCCCCTAGACAGCAAGCAATCTGACAGAGGTTACACTGGTGCAATTCTTCTAACCATATTTCTATATTCATCATGTTGATGATGAATTACATCAAAATTACATCAAAAGGGGGAAAATAATGAAAAAGGGGGGAAAAGCAAGCAAACAATAACCAAAAATGGAAATACTATGCTTTGATCCACAATCAGTCTCCATAGTTCTCTTTCTGGATGCAATGCCTATTTCCATCACAAGTCTATTAGAGTTGTGAATGTAAACAGCAGTCATTTCTGCTTTGTTCAGAACCCCGAGGCTCTTCCTCTCCCAGATTAATTAATTAATTTATTTAGATTTTTTCTTTTTTTAGACTAGGTATAACAGGAGATTCTTTGCCTCAATTGCTACCTAGCCTTAATCACCAAATGGGTGTAGCCTCAATCAAACTAACCTGTCCAAGACCTTAGTTTAAAAAAGGTCAAGGTCTCCCTTTCATTCAGAGCCATCTGTAGTGGGCTAATCTACATCTGGCCACTGGACCCAGATGGCTCTGGAGGGGAACTTGAGGCAAATGATCTTGCAGAAGCCTCCCTCATTTAAATCCAACTCACTTGTCCTCAAGTATATATGTCCTCACGGGGCTTCATTCCCAATGTCCAGTTATTTAAGAAAAGGGATGTGAATGAAGAAAAAAAAAAAAAGATGAGGAGGAAGGACAACCAAGAACAACAGCCTTGAATCTAGTTATTAGTTCCAAAACTAAAGCATGAAGATTTGTTCAGGGATACATAGGGTGCAGGCTGGGATTTTCTGAACTCAAGTCTTCTGATTCCAAGTATACTATGTACAACATCACCATAAAGGGTACTCAGCAAATATACTTACTTAGTAGGGAAATAGGGGGAAAGTACACGCTGTCTCATTTTATAGCCTGCCTCCACATGTCCTCTCTTGCTGAAATTACAGAGTAGTCTCCGGGGAGATAATACCTAAGACTCGTTCCAATCCCTGGTCTTCCTCTCTGTCACCATGGCTGGAATGTTCCCGGTCTCCTACTTTCTCCTTCTCATGTTGCTTTATTCAGCTTGTCTAGGACCAGGAAAATTTAAAGACATTGCTAAATAGGAAGCAGGAGAGCCATTTATGATTATCTCCCTGATGGTGATGAATATGTCCCTCGCAAGAAATATGTGGGCAAATCAACATTGCCCTGCTAAGGACGATGGTTACGTACTATGAACCAGATGTAGTAGAGGATGAATTGGAAGTCTTCAGTATTGTTATACTAGGTTTCCCCTGCAATTTGGATTTTGGAACTCAAGAACCAGAAGAGAAGTCAGAAATCTTCCTTCCTGCCCTCAAGTATATATTGCCTCTTTAGGGGCTTCATGCCCAATTTCCAGTTATTTGAGAAAAGGGATATGAATGGAAAGAAACAAAAATGAAGAATCAAGAAAAAATATAATTTCACATTAGATTCTTAGGTCTGCACTCTTTCTGGGAAAAGTACCAAGCCCTAAATCCTTCTTATCTTTATTTAGTGACCAGCCCTATTGGGTACATAAATAGCAGTGGGAACTATACTGAGTGATTTATAGTCCCTTATCTGCTCACAGGAGGAGCAGCTATGGGCACTAAACAACGCGTGTCCTGGTCTGTGTGTGTGTGGGTAATTGCATTGTACCAAGACCAGGGATCTTACGCCCTTTAAAATATTGCAAATGGAGGGAAGAGGGAGGGTTTGTCCCAGTGTGGGCTTGGGAAAGACCACAGTTCATTCACACATCCTAAACGGAAAGTCAGTGCTTCCCTGCAGAGAAACGAGCTAAGGGTACAGAGTAATCTATTCATAAAGAGTTTGTCACCCATTAGTGGGGTGAATATGGATTATCAGCAGGGATACCAGCACCAGCACTTTCCCGCTGAATAGAACCTGACTAGTGGTTACCAACTGCCACCTGCTGGTTAAAAAAAATTGTAGTAACAGGTTCATCACGGGAGTAGAAGCTCCAACTCCCTTCCTTTCCCTCCTTATATTTGCAAGCTGGAGAGAGGCTGTACAATCTACACTATACAAAACTTTTACAAAAAGCAAGAAAATACTCTTTTTAAAAGCTATCACAAATAAGGGGGCAATGAGAAAGTGTCTAACTAGGATTTTAGATGCTTCTAAGAAAGGTATATTAAGGAGACCAGCAGATTTTGATTCTTCCTTGAGAAAAATTCCTAAATTCAGTTTCAAAGAAATAGCTAAAGATGTATTATTTTCTAAAGTTAGTAGCTTATTAAAAATTACTTCCAAAATATTTCTTTTTTCCTATTCCAATTCCAAACAGGATTAAAGGCAGACTGGGGAATAGTTCTACTAATGGAGGCTTTTAGCTTTTAGTTTTTTCATTGGTTTAAATGTGCAGTTTAATCAGTGTAGAGTAAATGACCCCTTTTTTCCCTAAGAAATCTTTATATAACCCTAGCTATATCGGTATTATATAAAATATGTATACAATTAAAACATTTACTGACAATTTCACAACTCCCACCACATTCAGTTGAGACCCTACATTGGTTCACAAACCACAATTTAAGAAAGTGGGGTGTAGAGAACCCCAGAAACAAATCAGCTACTCATTCCTATGAGTCTTTAGACACTAAAAGGTTGATAACGTGCCTGGTCTTGCAGCTACTATGTGTCAGAGATGGGGCTTGAATTTAGATTTTTATAATTCCAAAGCAGATCTTCTATCCACTACAAATATTGCCATTTGAGTGATAGAGTGGTATCACCTCTTTTTAGGCAGTTCAGGTATTGAAATGAACTGTTCTAAGATTTTGTTATTCTTAGTGAGGAGCATACAATAATGAATGAATTTTAGTAGTCAGGGACTGGAATAGTCCAAATAGTATATTGGAAGTATCATAAAAAACTGATATTTTAAAGATCAAAATGCACCTAAAGATGTAATTATTTTTTATGTTTTGTGCACATTGACTTGTGCACAAGTCAATTGGATGGAGTACCAGCCCTGAAGTCAGGAAGACCTGAGTTCAAATATTGCCTCAGACACTTATCACTTCCTAGCTGTGTGACCCTGGGCAAGTCACTTAACCCTAATTGCCTCAGCAAAGCAAATAACTAACTAAAAAATAAATAAATAAAAATTTTTAAAATTTACTTGTACACAGGTCAATTTTTATTATTCTCTATAGGGTTAGTTCAATATTAGGAAAACTATTAGCATAATTGACTATATGAATAACCAAACCAATAAAAATCATATGATTATCTCAATAGATGCAGAAAAAAAATTTGACAAAATCCAATACCTATTTCTATTTAAAATACTGCAGAGTATAAGAATAAATGGAGTTTTCCTTAAAATGATCAATAGCATCTATATAAAGCCATCAGCAAGCATCAGATATAATACAGATAAACTAGTAAGATCCCAGTAAGATCAAGGGTGAAACAAGGTCACCATTGTATTAGAAATGTTAGCTTTGGCAATAAAAGATGAAAAAGAGATTAAAGGAATTAAAGTAGATAATGAGGAAACCAAATTATCACTTTTTACAAATGAGATGATGCTATACTTAGAGAATCCTAGAGGATCAACTAAAAAACTATTAGAAACAATTCCCTACTTTAGCAAAATTGCAAGATATAAAATAAATCCATAGAAATCACCAGAATTTTTACATATTACCAATAAAATCTAACATCAAGAAATACAAAGAGAAATTCTATTGAAAATAACTGTAGATAATATAAAATATTTGGGAATCTACCTGCCAAGGCAAAGTCAGGAACTATATGAGCACAACTACAAAACACTTTCCATACAAAGTCAGATTTTTATCTCTTGGAAAAATGTTAAGTGCTCATGGGTAGGCTGAGAGAATGTAATAAGGATGACAATACTACATAAATTAATCTACTTAGTTCTATGCCAATCAAACTCCCAAGAAATTACTTTACAGAGCTAGAAGAAATAACAACAAGATTCACCTAGAAGAACAAAAGATCAAGAATTTCAAGGGAATTAATGAAACAAAATGCAAATGAAGGTGGCCTAGCTGTACCTGATCTAAAACTATATTATAAAGCAACGGTCACCAAAACCATTTGGTATTGGCTAAAAAAGAGAGTAGATGATCAGTGGAATAGGTTAGGTTCACAGAACAAAATAGTCAATATGTATAGCAACCTAGTGTTTGACAAACCCAAAGACTCCCGCTTTTGGGATAAGAATTCACTATTTGACAAAAACTGCTGGGAAAATTGGAAACTAGTATGGCAGAAACTAGGCATTGACCCACATTTAATACCATATACCAAGATAAGATCAAAATGGATTCATGACCTAGGCATAAAGAACGATATCATAAACAAATTAGAAGAACATAGGATAGCTTACCTCTTAGACCTGTGGAGGAGGAAGGAATTCGTGGCCAAAGAAGAATAGGAATACATTATGGAATGAAAAATGGATAGTTTTGATTATATTAAGTTAAAAAGGTTTTGTACAAACAAAACTGATGCAGACAAGATTAGAAGAGAAGCAATAAACTGGGAAAACATTTTTACAGTTAAAAGTTCTGATAAAGGCCTCATTTCTAAAATATATGGAGAATTGGCTCAAATTTATAAGCATTCAAGCCATTCTTCAATTGATAAATAGTAAAGGATATGAACAATTTTCAGATTAAGAAATTGAAACCACTTCTAGTCATATGAAAAGGTACTCTAAATCACTATTAATCAGAGAAATGCAAATTAAGATAATTGTGAGATACCACTACACTCCTCTCAGATTGGCTAAGATGACAAGAAAAAATAATGACAAATGTTGGAGGGGATGTAGGAAAACTAGGACACTGATACATTGTCGGTGGAATTGTGAATGCATCCAGCCATTCTGGAGAGTAGTTGGGAACTATGCCCAAAGGGGTATCAAACTGTGCATACCCTTTGATCCAGAAGTGTTTCTACTGGGCTTATATCCCAAAGAAATCTTAAAGAAAGGAAAGGGACCTGTATGTGCAAGAATGTTTGTGGCAGCTCCTTTTTGTAGTGGCCAGAAACTGGAAACTGAATGGATACCCATCAATTGGAGAATGGTTGAATAAATTGTGATATATGAATGTTAGGGAATATTATTGTTCTGTAAGGAAGGACCAGCAGGATGAATACAGAGAGGATTGGAGAGACTTACATGAACTGATGCTGAGTGAAATGACAGAACCAGGAGATCATTATATACCTCAACAACAATACTGTATGAGGATCAGTTCTGATGGATGTGGCTCTCTTCAACAATGAGAAGATTCAGTCCAGTTCCAATGATTTTGTGATTTTAAAAAAGCCATCTGCACCCAGAGAAAGTACTGGAAACTAAAGGTGGATCACAACATAATATTTTTACTCTCTTTGTTGTTCTTTGCTTGCATTTTGTTTTCTTTCTCATTTTTTTTCTTTTTGATCTGATTTTTCATGTGGCAGCAAGATATTTGTGGAAATATGTATAGAAGAATTGCATGTTTGACATATATTGGAATACTTGCCCTCGAGGAAAGGAAGGGGGGAAATGGAGGGAAAGAAATTAGAAAACAAAGTTTTGTAAAGGTGAATGTTGGAACAACTAGTTGGTGCGGTGGATAGAGCACCAGCCCTGAAGTCAGGAGGAGCTGAATTAAAATCTAATCTCAGACACTTAATACTTCCTAGCTGTGTGACCCTGGGCAAGTCATTAACCCCAACTGCTTCAGGAAAAAAAAAAAAAGTAAATGTTGAAAACTATCCATGTATATATATTGAAAATAAAAAGCTTTCATTAAAATATTATTATTCTCACTGGTGTAGTAGAGTTGCAGAATGGATAGGAGCTAGCTGGTCTCGAAGCCCCAGAAACTTGAGTTCCGGCTCTGACACATTCTGGGTCAAGAGCGTTGGGCAAGTTTAACTTTAAAAGGGTATTTTAGGCAACTCTCTAATATTCTAAGTTGCAGAAAAATGCTGACTGGCATTTGGTAGAAGGATTTTCTTCTCACAGATACCAATGAAATCACAAGCCTCTTCCCTATACTTATCAGATTGATTAGTTGGTTAAATTAAGCTAATCTTGTATTTGATAACCATTGTAGACATAAATTGAAAAGATTCAACTGTCATACTATTATTTAAATCCATCTTCCCACTGAACATTTATAACATGATTAGTTATAAACAATATAACTATTAAAATCAATTTGGCCCAAATGGAATAGCAGAATTTCTGTGCTTTAAATTTTATACTTGAAACAATGGAGGTAAGATTTTTAAAATATTTAAACTACATTTTGACTGGGTTTCCTCACTAAGGTGAGCAAAATGAACATTTGTTGCCTTTAAGAAATGGTTATGCATTCGCTCCTTAAACAAATCTTTACTGAGTGACATCTATGTGTTCAGCTAGTTACTATAGAAGATCTTTTAAAAAATAAGATATAGTCCCTTCCTTCATAGTGCTTATAAACCAGTATTGCTGTTAATATATTAGAATTTCCTTTTAATTTTTATTTATTTTATTCTCTACACAGTTGAGTTTTTAAAAAAATATCATCACTAATGATGATTTCAGTGATTAATCTTTGCAACAAGTTCTTAACCCAGAGTTCACAAACTTGTTTTTTAAAAAAAAAATTATAATTATAATTGGTATTTTTTTGTAATCTTGTGTATTGTATGCATAAAAACATCACCCAACAAGGGTTCCACAGGCATCTCCAGACAGCACAAAAAAAAAGATTAAGAACCCTTGATTTATGGACATTGATATTTATGGCTCTTAATAAACTCATTAAGTTTCTTTGAGAACAGATATTGCTTCATTTTTTGTTTTTGTAGCCAGAGTGCCTGGCACAATGCTTGGCATATAACAGGAAGTTACTGGATTAATTGACCAAGTTCCTTTTTGATTCCTCATCAATGTGGAGGTGACTAGGGTTCTTGAAGGTTCTACTTGTGGGAGATAAGAGCTAGCAGATTCTATAAAAATGGAAAATCTTTGAACATAGTTTCAGACAAAGAGTTCTTTGTCCACAATTTTGAGGACCACCCTAGTTAAGTTTGGAGATGCTCATCTCCAGAAGGCAATCATGTAATGAATTTTAATTTTTTTAGCCATTAGCAATTCATGATGAGGGTTAGAGGGTCTTATTTCTCTGTATAAAGAGAAACTCAGGCACATGACTTACATATTCAAATGAATTTCACTATGCTATCATACTATGGCGTTACTGGGCCAGTAGTCAGCCTCCATCTGTGGGACACTGAGCAAGTCATTTAAACTCTACCTTCCCTAAGTTTCCTAATCTGTAAAATGGGTATAATAACAGCATCCTCTCTGGGATTGTTATGAGCACTTTGTATATTTAAAAGCACATATGTATGTATGTATGTATATATAAATGCTAGGTATATTAGTTACTTATTTTTAGCCTCCAGGGGCCTTAGAAATACTGGAGAGAGAAGATGATGCAACATCCAGATGGCTACTTCTACTTTTCTAGGGGAAAAAATGTAGTTATAGATGTAGCGAGGTCTAGGGAGAAAAAAATTCTCACTTTCCTCTTCCTTCTTTCCCTTCTTCTATTTTTCTTTTCTTTCTTCCTTTTTTCCTCCCTATCTTCCTTCTTTTTTTCCTTTCCTCCTACCCCCATAGAGATTTCTCTTCCCATCTTTAAGGGAAAGAAAGAGAAATGTATGCATAAAATTTAGGGAGACACAGTCCCAAACATGCAACATCTTTTCCTTTCATCCTGGGAGACTTTGCAACTCTTATGAGAGACTGCATTGCATGAATTCACAGGCAGGATTGATAGATGACATGAAGTGGATAATTTGAATTTGCTTTATAAGCCTAAAGGTTGGAGGCTGAGCATCAGTGGTGTGGTTGTCCCAGCGTATTACTGCAGCTCTGGATGCTGTCCCGCCTCCATTCTCAAATGTCCAGAATGGGCCTGTCAAGGGTACCGGGGCCTAAGTATCTGAGCTACCAGTGGCTAATGACTTTCAGTGGAGCAGCTGGCCCTTTGCCCTCTTATCATTGCCTGAGAAGGCAGCCATTTACTATGTCTGTTCCTATTTTCTGAATTAGTATTTAAAGTCAGCTTACTCTAGCTATAAATACAATAAATCATAACTACTTTTTTGTATATTTCATTATTTCTTGTAAAAGGGAAAGGGATAAGCAGTTATATAGTGCCTATTAATTATATATGTAATTAATATATACTATTATATATATATAATACATATACACACATATTATATGCATATATATATAAAATATGTGTGTATACATATATATGAAAGCATTTATAGTGTCTGGCACTCATTTAATTCAAAAGCAGGGGAGTGGTCTTGGTATGCAGGCTAAAGGGCATCACTGGTACAACTGAATACTGACTGGGGTCTCTGGAATGGTGTAAAAGAAAATTATATTGATTTATTTTTACAAATGTCCCAAAGAAAGAGCCAAAATTTTTATCAAGGTTCTAGTAAGTCCGTTACCACTGCTGTCTGCTAGGAAGCTGAATTGTCTGGTTGTGCTGCCTTTTCCATTGCTTATTTTTTCTTAAAGATGGGAAGAGAAATCTCTATGGAGGTAGGAGGAAAGGAAAAAAAGAAGGAAGATAGGGAGGAAAAAAGGAAGAAAGGAAAGAAAAATAGAGGAAGGGAAAGAAGGAAGAAGAAAGTGAGAATTTAAGCACTATGTGCCAGTCACTGTGCTTGATATTGAGAATACATATACATAGATTAAAAAGAAAGAGTCTTATCCCACAATGGGGACAATCCAGAAAAAGGAGGTGAAAAGGATAAAAAGTATGAGGACGTGCTTTTGAAAGCTACAAGTCAGAAACAGAGCCAGGAGAGAAATAAAGGCAGACCAACTTGGATCCTTCTCAAAATGGAGAGCCCAGGAAGAACTCACCAGAGGAGGGAGCCTTACAGGACCAGAACTAAGGATGGGGACTCAAGAGTAATTCTTGTTTTGGGGAGGACAGAGGGAACTCCTGGACTAGGCTTGAAATGCCCAAATTGCAAGGGTGGAGTTCAAAGAAGTGCACACTCCATTTTGTTTTCATTTTTAACCAGACTTCTAAACAAAATAAAAAACCATACAAAGGGACACTGAGAAAAGCACTAGTTGGTTAAAACCATCACCTTAAAATTAAATTCAGTTAGTTGAAATGAGGATTAATTTCTGTAGGGTTTTTTTTTGTGTGTGGTGGGTTAGGAAAAAAAAAATTAACTTCTGGAAAATAGACTAAACTACTGAACCAATGTTTTCTACTGTAGATGAGAATGTCAGCTTCCTAATAATTAAGAATTGTTTAAAATAATGGGCTACCTCAGGAAGTAGCTGCTATTGGAGCTCTTTAATTGGAGAGCTTCTGCAGAGGATGCTGTGGATAGATTTTTATTTAGATGACCTCTGAGATTCTGTAATTCTATGAGCTTTGAAAGATTATGGAAAACTCTGTTTCAAAACATAGTTTGAAAGAACTATGGATAAGCTTGAATGTCCCAATTGTGTTGAAAAAAGGATCAGAGTCCACAAATTTTTGTAGGCTTTTGAAAGCTTAGCTTTTTATTCTTTGAAATATTTTAGAAAGTATTTGGTATCTCTACCTCATGCTTCTGCAGAGGTAGGAGGTCAACAGGTATGGTACATTGCATATATTTTATATGGTTTTTCAATGTGTTAATTAATTTTACTGATTATTTTATTTTGATTTTTTCTTTTAAAATGTTATTTATTATGTAGAAAGCCTTTCTGACAAAAGGAGATGGGTGCTGGGGAAAACTCTGATGATATAAAAACCCCAAGAGGTAATAATATAAATTTGTTTATAAAAAGAAGAAAGTATGTGATATATCTGGCAAGACTGGTCTAGCTAGAGGAAGGAAACACAACAGGTTAAAGAAACAGTGTAGCCTCTGATACAGAAAGAATTCCATCAACCACTATGTATATCCTTTTCTAATTTACATGGCTGACTTTTGATCTGTTATCAAAGAACTAAGGGTTTGCTCTTATGGACTTGGTTGAACTCCCGAGTAATTTTCTCAGAGGAGCTCCTCCCTAGACCAAATGGCTATTAGTTTATAAATATACCTCAAGTCAGAACAAAGAGCAAAGGTGCCATTGTTTTATGCATGGTCTGAATTTTTTATTTAATTCAATCTCCAGAATCAGTTTTTAGATAAAGAATAATATAGGTAAAGTGAATAGCTTACTCAGCATTTTTTGTTTAGTACTTTATATATTGGGATGTTTTGCTGGTCAGAAATGGAATTACAAGATGTTATCAGGGGGTCTAGAATAAGTCCTAATTTGTAAGAGGGTCACTAGTGGATCTGTCTATGTCTATTCATTGTTTAACATTTTTATTCAGATAAAGGATGAGATGGAATGCTCATATAATTCTTGTAAATGACACAAAGTAAGGAAATAGAGAGTATTTCTACAAAAATATTTCTATATTCTAAAGTAAGGAAAAATAGCCACTATATTGGATGTTAGGATCTTGACAGGTTTGAGTATGGTGCTGATTATTGACTTGAAATTTCATGTAGATAGCTATAAAATTCAATATGAGTTCAAAAAATCAGTTTTGTGAATATAAGAAGGGTTGTCACCTAGCAAGAGGGAAGACTAATCAGTAGGCAGTTTGCATGTTACAATGGTATCCCCACCTACAATGTCAAGAAAATCCATGGAAGTCACCTGGCATATAGGGTGGACTTTTTGTGGTGGATCAGTGGGAGAATATGGAGAATATCACACAGGATGATTGGTGGGCATTGAGGGATTGTGATCTACACTGTTGGAGAGGAGAATTGATATGGATGAAACTGTGCAGTATTGTGACTGGGAATGAATTTGCCCATCAAATCAATATTACAAATAGTGGTTAGTCCCCAGGTTATCTCATACAAGCTTATTTAATCCATGTTTATTTATAAATAGGTAGTTCCTATAATCACTGATAACCCCTGATATTGCTGAGAGGCAGCTAGATGGTGTGGTACATAACATACTAGACTTGGATTCAGGAAAAACCTGGGTTTGAGCCCCACAGAGTAAGCAGCAGAGCTAGCAAGTCACTCTACTTTTTAAGCCTAGTAGCCTAAGCTGTAGAATAAGAGTATAAGATTTCATAACCTCTAAGGTTTAATCAAGTTGTAAATTTAGGAACCAAAAATGTTTTTAGACATCTCTGCATTTACGGTTTCACTTAAAAAAAGACTGATAGTTATCAAATATAATGAAAAGAGAAAATCCATTTGAGAAAGGGCAATTAGAACAGAAAATCTAGCTTAAAAAAAGTAAAAAAGAACAAAATTAATTTTAACTTGAGATTGATTAAATTGAAATTTAAAAAGAGAAAAAACAAGTTGCTTAAAAAGTTCACTCTACTGAATTGATAGTGAGTTTAATTAGTAAAATTATTTTGAACTCAGTTTTTTTTCATCTGAGTAAAAATGTTTTAAAAAATTAACTCTACTGATCAATTCTGATAAACATGGTTCTTGTCAACAATGAGGTGATTCAGACCAGTTTCAATGGCCTTAGGATGAAGAGAATCATCTACCCCCAGAGAGAGGTATGTGGGAACTGAATGTGCATCACAACATAGCATTTTCACTCTTTCTGTTGTTGTTTGCTTGCTTGCTTTATTTCTCAACTTTTTCCTTTTTTGATTTGATTTTTCTTGTGCAATATGATAATTGTGGAAATACGTACAGAGGAATTGCACATGTTTAATATATATTGGATCACTTGCTGATTGGGGGAGGGAGTGGGAGAAAGGGGGAAAAAAATCAGAACACAGGGTTTTGTAGTGATGAATGTTGAAAATTATCCATGTATATATTTTGAAAATAAAAAGTTTTAATTAAAAAATAAAAATATAAATAATAAATATATATATATATTTATAAATATATAAATAATATATAAATAAATAGATAATAGAAATAAATATAAATTTAAAAAATAAAAAATAAAAATTAAAAAAATTAACCCTACTTTTTTAAAGCCCAGATTGAAAATTTTCTTCTATTTTTGGATATGCCTCTATTCCCCTGAACATCTGGTTATTTCATATGAATAGATAAAAGTCTGCTTCAGAGATATGTAAGACCCGTGGAAGGTGCCCAAATTAGGAGAGCCAGTCCTTAAGTTATAACTCCGAATGTTGCCACTAGTTGTGTGCCCTCGGGTAAATTCATTGAGTCTCAGTTTCTGTGGCAAAGTGAAAGGAGCTTTGAACTGGATGACATCTCCTCCAGGTCTCTTCCACTTCTGAGATTCTTTGATTAATGAATTAATTTAGATCCATGCTTATACTTCTATTGTCAACTAATCATTTGCCAAAAGGCTTTCTTCCTTAGCACTTGGTGATTAAGTGATAGTGTACTTGGTATCTGTGAATGTCACTCTTGGTACTGGGATAATGGGTATGACTCTAATGAAAGCAATGTGAGCTGCTTAGAGGAGATGGAGAAAGAACTGGCTTGCATACAGAGTCTCCTAAATCCAGCCCTAGACACCAGGGACTTGTACTTGTGCATTTACAAGGCTGCTTCCTTGACACCATCATGAGTGGTCCTTCATCCCTGGGAACCATATCCAACATTGGGGAGAGGGGAGCAGTGGGGTACCCACATCCTCAAATCTTCTGTTGTGTTTATCAGAGACCAGTTTAGTTATCATTAATCAGCCCTAAAGTTACATCAAGAGTGTGGGGGTCTCATCATTCCTTGATATCCCAAATTGGCAGAGGGTGTTACATAACTTAAGAAGTCATTCAGAATAAAAGTAACAACAGCACCTTAATGAGTGTGTGTCAATTGTTCTGTCCTATTTGTTGGACTGTTCAAATCATTAGCAAAAAAAAAAGGAAGAGATTTCCCTTTTCTTCTCCTGGTATAGGACCATGGACTCCATGTGATTTTGTTTTCACCATTGTTGTCAAATCTCTGTTTTACTGAAGTGGGATCTCAGTCTTTTGAGTAACTGACTCCCAGTAAAAGAATTCGAAAGTTTAGAAGAAAATCAACAAGAGAATTTAAAAACTTTAAGGTAATTACAGATTTATTACAATTCAAGTATAATATAATCCAGATACATAAACTCAGGATTTTATTGCCACTTTTTGACTGAATTTAGTATGAAGATTTCTACTTTTGTAAGTGGCTTTTTCTTTCATCAAAGACATATTCTTATAACTATTACCAGCATGGAACAGGAACCAATTCCATATTCATGCAGCTTTATGTATAAGATATAGCTAAAAAGTCTGTTACCTTTAAGAGCATTGACAGATCTTTTTTTTGATGGAACAAAGGGCAAAATAAATATTAAAAATATAAAACTGTAAAAATTGCTTTGATTTATGAATAAATGAATTCTGTGATATCAGGAATCTGAGTTAGAGGATTAATGGTCCAAAGGATAAAGTGCACAACATATCAATTCATTAATGAAAAAATAATTAGTTTAATTTCCATAATAAGGCTTTCCCTTTAATACATCTGTGTTTGCCTTGAGTTCTAATTATTTGTAAGTAAAAATCACTTCTCGCTTCGATCACCATCATTCCAGTACTGTTCAGTTTGCATTTCTGTGAGTCGGGAGATTGTGCGTTGAAATGCAAAGATTTCTTCTTCTCCAGTAAACATAGAAAGTGATTCAGCTGAATCCTAGATAGGAGAAAAATAGAATTAAAACCTTACAACCTGTGACAATTGTGCAAAGGCCATTTTTTAAAATTAGATAATTTATTTTAAAGGTATCATATACCATTTTAAAATATTTTAGATTTCTCAAACTGGGTCATGTAAGGCAGTATCTATAACAAACTACCAAGAAAAAAAAAATGGTCTCTGGCCTTCAAAGGAAGCCAAGAAACAAAACTATTAATTCAAATGGAATTTCCCTATAAAAATCTCCCAAAAGGAAACTATGCAATAAGTTTGTGTGAAGGAATAAATAAAATGACAACACAGAAAACTATTATTGCCACAGTAAATTGGACAAGGATAAAGCACCCCTGGGAACTTTGATACATTCTTAAGGCTCTTAAAACAAAGTAAAAAAAATATATTTTCAGTTTGTCAAACTAAGGAGGAAAAATTTCAATTGCAGTTTAAGGACTCTTGATAGGATCATCAATTTGGAACTAGAATGGCACTTAGAGGCCTTCTATCCCAACCTTCTCATTCTATAGATGAAGGAACAGTTCAGAAGACAGAAAATGACTTATCCTAAGTGTCAAACAAAGGGAAAAAGTTGCAGAACTGGGATTTGAACCCAGATTCTCTGACTAAAATCTAGCTCTGTTTTCATTGCACTTGCTGTTCACTGGCTCTTCCTAGGTGGAGAAAGGCCAAAGCTATCTCCTGTCCCGGATGCCTATGGAATTTGGTGTAGTTTTTCTACGGGGGTTAAGTGAGCTAGCCATGACTGATGGAGACTGGGGTAATTCCCAGAAGGTATCGGGTTTAGGAGTTTCATCTTTTTGTTCTAGACCACTAGATTGCTAGATTGTAAGGGGTACCAGAACTTGGCTTGCGTATTATTCTTTACCACATACGAAGTCTGTTCATGTATCCCAAGAATAATTCTGCGCTAATTAATGGTGAAACCTCTTGATACCTTCTTATCCTTAAAGAATAATGGACACCTGGGGTTTTTCAAATGGGAAGTGGGAGAAGTGCTTACTGGAGCCCATCTAACACAGACAATTCAGTGGTTTGCAATAGAACCTTATTGACAAACCATGTCTAATCTGTGTCACAGAGGACACATTTTCTAATCTTTTCCTACCTCAAAAAAGATGAGATCTGAGATCCTATCTCATTTGAACTGAAGTCTGCAATAAGAAACTAAAGGTCTAGTAATTTACAGCACATTCAAACCACAGAAATAAATTGCTTGAAGATTCTTTTGAAAATGTAATAATAATAATAAAAAAGACAACAGCTATCAGTGCTAATATCTCAGGATCACTTTTACAAAAATAACTTCAAGAGTTCAGAGTACATAGGTCTATAACACAGTTAGACATTTCCACAAGTGGATTCAAGTGACTATTGCAAACATGATTTCATTTCATCAAGCATAATTGACCTGATTCTCCAAAGCCCTGAATACACCTTGTTAAGAGGTAAATATGTGGGGGTTAGGAGACAAAGCTTCTGACAAAAGTGGCCAGCGATTAATGTTTGGCCATTTTACACTGGTGAAAATCTCTTTGGGTAGAAAGAAACACTGTTACATTTTTCTGAACTGGCTTTGGCCCAGTTTCTTATGAGTTCTCTGAGCTCTTATTAAGCTAAGGCCCTGGACAAACGGACTGACATGGTGGAGTCCTGGCTTGCGCCCCTTGATTCATAATATCAATAATAACAACTAGCCTTTATACGGTACTTGAAAGACTTTACCTATGTTATCTCACTCGAACTCGCTAGCCCATTTTGCAGATCAGTGTCTAGCCCCAGCAGTGATGGACGCCACCGGAGCACATAGAGATTGGTTACCTATTGTTGGGAAGCAGCTGTCTCTGGTCTCAGAAGAAAGTGGCAAACCAAGAGTTAAATGTACACTGCATTCCTTCCCCTAAAGTGTTGCCATGATATCAGACCAAAACCAATTAAGCTGTTTTATGATAAAAGGAGATTATGTTAATATCGCCTACCTGGCTCAGCCCCAAATCATCCATCAGTGTTCTGCTTTGCTCCAACTGACTGTCATCATGATGATACAAAAATAGGCTTGACAGAGGAGTGGATGCGGAACAGATGAGACGTACCTGGAAAAGCAGAAAATGAGGAAGCAATGGCTTTTCTTTGATTTCACATAGAGAAGGAAAGGACACGTCTTTTGGACAACTGAAAAAACCACACCTGCCATTCTAGTCAACCTGATAACTACTTCTCTGCTGTTAATTATAGAAGGACCTGAAGAGTAAACACTGCTTTTTTTTTTTTTTTTTTTCTCTTTGGAACAGGGCAGATATCAAATTCCTTGAAGACATTCAATTGACTACTCCTGTACCGCCAAATAACTGGCACAAATGACTGTATCGCCACTGAATTTATATACTACATCTTTATTTCCAACAATATATTTCTAGTACATCCTTTTAAAAAAGACTCAGATTTAAACTATTTCCTGATTATATAAACATTTGAGTGTACATATGTAATTATACATAGGGTACAGCTTTAAATCTTTCATTAATTTTTTTATTCATTAGCTCAAGTATGACATGCTCTTTTTGTTGTTTTAAATACTCTGATTTTTTTTTAATTTACTTTAAAAAAAAAAAAGAAGGAAAAAAAATCACATTCATATATATAATGCTATAAGACTGTAGGGAATGTGCTAACCTACAATGAATGATAAAGAAAGTTCATCACTGAGAGCTTTCCTTAACGCATATGTCTAGTTCCCTCTCACTTATATGGAATCAATGAAATAACAGAATTACTTAAATATCTATTCATTCAAGAGTTACATAACATGATAGAAAACTGGAAAAAAAATCAGATTCTTTCAGAGTTAAAACTATCTGAAAAGGCAGACTGGTACTTTCACATGTGGTACTGACACTGACTATCAGGTATCCCTGATAGGTTTTCATTTCATCTAATATACCTGAGCAGGAACACAATCCAATTGGAATGGAAGCCACAATAATGAATGGCTCACTTCCAAAAGTGAATCATTTTTCAGGACTGAATTCTGGGATCATATTGGTTTTTATGGGTCAACAGTGTCATGCTAAGTCCTCAATTTATGAATGAAGATAGTGTGTTACTTGTTAAAATACTCTAATCTCTCTTGGTATAATGCATAGTTAATCAAAATAAATATTAGGGGGAGGGAGCAATTTTCAATTTTCCTACAAGATAAATTTTTTCCCCTTCTAATTAAAAAATAGGAAGGAAGTAGGTGTGGGAAGCAGTATATAGATATATAAAGACATATATATCTTTAAAGGAGGAATCTTCTCTAAGGTACTACTTATTTGAAATAGGGAAATATAAGGATTTAACTATTGTCTCACTTTTATTAATCTTCTAGTATACATAGCTCTCCTGAAGCATCAACTCTCTAAAAAAAAAAAAAAAAGAGTCTTATTATCTAGAGTTTTATTTCCTTCACTCCTGGCTATAGTGGATTGCTAAGAATGGAAATAATATTGGGAATCATAAAAGTAAAAAGTACTTCAAAACTGATGTCTTTTCACACATTTTAATACTCTGCAAGACCAGCAGTTGAAACGATACTGTTTGAGGATGTATTCTGATGGAAGTGGATCTCTTCGATAAAGAGAGCTAATTCAGTTTCAATTGATCAAGGATGGACAGAAGCAGCTACACCCAAAGAAAGAACACTGGGAAATGAATGTAAACTGCTTGCATTTTTGTTTTTCTTCCCGGGTTATTTATATCTTCTGAATCCAATTCTCCCTATGCAACAAGAGAACTGTTTGGTTCTGCACACATATATTGTATTCAGGACATATACGGTAACCTATTTAACATGTAAACGACTGGTTGCCATCTGGGGGAGGGGGTGAAGGGAGGGAGGGGAAAAATCGGAACAGAAGTGAGTGCAAGGGATAATGTTGTAAAAAATTACCCTGGCATGAGTTCTGTCAATAAAAAGTTATTAAAAAAAAAAAAAGACCAGCAGTTGAGAACTTCATTTGGCACAAAGAAATCTTATATATGTGCCTCAATACTGCTGTAATCCAAATTTGAGCTCATTCTTCCCAACGGACACTGCATATTTGGGGAATAGTTTGATCCAGGTTTATAAAAGAATTTTTTTTAAAGCAATTGCTCTTTTTTTATACTATCTTAGTAAATGCCTTTGCTAAATGCTAATTGTGAATGAAGACTGATAACTAATGTAAAGCCTACCAATGGGGGCTTCTAAGTTATAGTATAAGGAGTACAAAATCGGAGAATTTCCTCTAAAACACAAGGTAGCAGTTACCTTCTAGGGACCCAATCTTCAAGAACAAGTTGAGGAAGAAGCCCCACAGGGGGTGTTGCACTCCTAATAAAATTTTTTTTGGAGGAATCATTATTTAGATTACAAAAAGACCTCTGGGAAACTACTTTCCTGGTTAAAATCTTCTCTAGTGAGTGATAGTAGGAAAAGGCTCAGTGTGATATTTTTCAAGCATTTGGTAGTTAGCAGGCCCATATCCTGTTTTGTTCTACAGGATCTGCTTCATTTTCTACTCTCCTCCTCCAGTATGAATATGAATGTCAAAATCCCAGGGCTCTAAAATTTATAGGAGGCAAAAAAAAAAAAAAAAAAAAAAAAAAAAAAAGCCCGAGGAAATAACACCTCATTTCTAGAGAGAGAGTATGATAGAACCCTATGATCATTTCCTGGATTTCTGAATCCAGGGCCTCATCTCCTGAGTTTTAAAACTAATGGCTCTGCTAATTGGGAACCAAGCGAACTAATAAAAGGATCTTTAGTATTCTCAGACCCTGATTTAAATGCCCCTCCTTCTAAAGATAAAGGCAGGGAAATGATTAGAAACAACAAACTCCCAGAGGCTGGCTGGCCATTGTCATGCCAGTGACATCCAGACTTCCAGACAGTGAGACCAGCAGGTACTTCAGAAGTGTTTCTCTTTTCATTTTGTCTTGCAAAAGAAATAGGAGCCTAATAAGGGCAGACTTTCCCTCACTTTCAATTCCTTCCTACCTAAAGTTACAACTCTGGTCCCTTAAGTCTTTCCTTAGGGAAGGAATTCTTAAGCTTTCTTGTGTTAAGGACCCTTTTGGCACTCTCCGCAGAAGAATGCTTTAAATGCATAAAGTACTCAGGACTGCAGAGGAAACCAATTATATTGAAATAACATCAGACAAAATATTCAAAAGATTAGTCTCCCAGGTTAAGATCTCTTGCCTTAGGGTTTGCTGCTTCTTCTGCAATACTTTCCACACCCCTTTTCTTTTCTCCATCTAGGAGGAGTCTAGATAAAGTACTTCTCACTGGGCAGCACACAGTACAGCCTCTCAGGCTACTAACAGCTGTTACCACTTCCCTCTCTGTTATGGATGGCTAGCCTCTAGACAAAGGTTAAAAACCCTTCCAATTTAAGCTTAATTTGCGTGGTAACGCCTCAGAGAGGCATTAGAGCACCAGTTAAGTAGTTTAGATTTGTGATCAATCTTTTAGTTTTCTGTTCCTTTGAGACCAGAATAAGATGTATAACTGCTTGGCCTGCCACAAGCCATTTCACCAGACTCTACAAATAGAATTGTATTCCGTCAGAGATTGAGGATCCTGCCTGTGCAAAGAAAAACTTGGGATTCCCTAGGAAATATAGGAATAAAAGAATACATTTGTTGAGTTAAATTTTTACTGAATTGAACCAATGAAACAGAAGATATAACCCCTTATGATAACTATTACATGGAAGGCTGTTACATATTGAAATAGCTGTACCATATACTATCCACCATGTACTATCACAGGCACATAAACTGGCCAGCAAGATCACTGAACTGCTGGTATATTCCAGAAGTTTGTTATCGGATTTAAGTACTTGAGTTTTAACATTCTAAGTTGAGAGAGAACATCTGATTTTCTACTCACCTTAAATTCATAAAAAGTGTCAATGAGAGTTATGAATCTTCGTGCTTGGGTCCTTTTGGCCAGTGTAAATTGAGGTATGTTTCGTAAAAGAACTGTATCATAATTCTTTGATAGTTCCAAATAATCACTGGCTCCAAGAGGCTGTGATTTTAAAAATTAAATATTAAAAATTAAAATAAATCAAATGAACATAACTTACTTTTTTGGGAAATTATTAAATGAGAGGAAGTCATTTGAAAAGCACATTATTTTTCTCTTTTTTATTTGTGTCTCTACACATTTTTTTAAAAAAAAATTTTTAAAGCTTCAAAATGAATGCAGGTTTTTGTGTAAAAGTAAATATTCATCCAGAAAGTGATATTTTCATTGCCTGTTTAAATTCTGGGCAATTCAGTCAGGTTGATCTGGGACCAAAAGTGAATGGCAAAATCTCCTTTTCTTATAATATTAGTATGTCAGTTATAGCTTTAAGCAGGTGTAACTGGATCAGCATTTCAGTGGTGGTATGCTTTGTCTAAATTTAAGACACGATCAGATTTTTAATTAAAAAAATATATCCATGTGGCTCGTTTGAATAATGTGATGATTGAGGCAAGTTCCAATGATTTTGTGATGAAGAGCGCCACCTACACCAGAGAGAGGATTGTGGGAACTGAGTGTGGATCACAACGTAGCATTTTCATTCATTTTGTTGTTGTTTGCTTGTATTTTGTTTTTTCTCATTTTTTCCCTTTTTGATCTGATTTTTCTTGTGTCTCCCCTAATGAAGAATAAAGACCCTGCTTAATATTTTCCTCCTGGAGGAATTGGGGTTAAATGACTTGCCCAGGGTCACACAGCAGAAGTATTGTGTTCCAGGTCACATTTGCACTCAGGTCCTCTTGACTTCAGGGTTGGTGCTCTATTCATTGCACCACCTAGCTGCCCTGTAACTTTTTATTTATTATTCACATCACCTATTACTATAGTTAAACTTATTCCTTCTAATTTCTTCCTATAACTAAATTTCAGTTACTATTTCAAGTTAAATATAATTATTATCTAATATCACATCTGGCATAAGTGCATATTTTTGAATAAAAAAAAGATTTCAGGGCAACAGTCACAGGTAAATATTTTTAGTAAATATTTAAATAAATTGTGGAAGTCATCAATCTCTATGAAAAATGCCAGAGAATTTTAATGACCAGAGCAGCTTGTGACCTTTTACTTATAGGGACAATGAAGCTAAAAGTAGAAATTCTAGGACTGAAGGCAAATTCAGTTGAATTAGAAAAGGGGAGGGGAGAAGCTAATTAATAACAGAAGAGGACACAGTTCATCCCACAGAGTCTAACTTCAGATTGTAAAGCATGAGGGAAAACTCCTGAGTTCCTAGTGCCTGGGAATGAGTTGGGATGTGTGTCAGTGAGAGAAGAAAGACCCCAGGAGAGAGGCAAGAGTTTTTCAGGGCAGTGCTGTGGAGGGAAAGACTTGGTACTCCAGTCTCCCCTACATCATACTTGTACCTGGACGCAAAGCCTCCAGGTTATTCCACAATCGTCTCAAGAGTTAAGGTACTTAATTTACTTAAAATTAAAGGTTTTCTCTTCCCGTGCTTTTTATCAGATGTAGGGACCCAAGAGTATGAAACATGGAATACATTCTCCTATGTCACACACACACACACACACACACACATATATATTTTTTCCTTGTGGCTATTCAGGCATTTTTCAGTCAAGTCTGACTCTTCATGACCCCATTTGGGATTTTCTTAGCAGAGACACTAGAGTTATTTGCCACCTCTTTCTGTAGTTCATTTTGCCATGAGGAAACTGAGGCACAGAGATATATGACTTGCCCAGAGTCACAGTTATAAGTGTCTGAGGTCTGACTTGAATACAGAGAGATTTGTCTTTCTGACTCCAGGTCTGGTACTCTATCCACTGCCCTACCCAGCTGTTCTTTATCATTGGGTTAGTTTTACTAAACTGCCCCCCCTTTTTTTTCTGTTACCAGACATTGGCAGAGTGGTAAATTAGAAAATGTAGGAGATATAAAAGATATGAATAAAGTTGATACAAAAAACCCAAAAAGTACTACCCATAAGCTAAGAGCTTATCCATGAAATAAATAATTTTAGTCCTATATTGCAGAATATATCCCATATAGCCTACATATCTGCCCAAATTCTAGAGGAAACCATAATCGGAAGAGATATCAAAGATCATTTATTCTACACTTGAACAAGAATCTGCTCTACAATAGCCCTGACAAGTGTCTATCTTCTCTAATTGATAATACCTCCAAGGCAGCCCATTCTAAGTCTATACCATTCTACATTAGTACCTGATAACCAGCTGAAATCTTCCCTTTTGGAATTTCCACCTATTGTTTTTAGTACTGTGCTTTGAGGCCAAATTGAACATGTCTTATTCCATGAAAGTCCTTCAAATACCCAAAGACAGTTATCATTTGCCCCTCTCAGATTCTCCCTTTTTACTTTCTTTGGCTGATCCTTGTACAGAGTAGATCAAGAGTCCCCACAGTTTAGAACGTGCTGAATATAGTGCCAAGGGACCTAATTCAAATCTCACTTCAGTTACTATCTTAGACAAGTCATTTAATCTCCATCCCTTCCCTTCCTCAGTTTATAAAAGAGAGGCAATAATAGTGTTAAACCTGGAATTGGATCGACCTTAAAGTTCAGTCTTCTTCAGATACTTATTAGCTAAACAATGAGAAGATTTATTTGAAAGGGCCTTTCTAGCTCTAAATTTGAATCTATGATCCTCTGGGATTATTAATATTCTTACTAAAATGTGGCACTTAGAACTGATAAGTTCTGACCATATCATTCAGAGTTAGTCATATCACCAAGCAATGCTCCTTTTATTTTTTAAACTTGTGAGCAGATGGCCTTAAGTCTTATGCAGTTTACAAGCTACACCAGTAACAAGCCACAAACAACAAACACATGTTCTTAGATCAAACAGCCTTGGTCCTTCCATCTCCCTACAACTATGAAGAGGCAAACTACTGATAAGATGGGGCTGACCCAGGGTGTGACCTTGACCAAGGTCATTCAGTAGACAACTCAAATTTTAGAAGAACACAAGAGAACACTTCCTCATACTAGAGGAAGTGGAAGCAGATCAATTTTGAAACAGTTGGAGAAGTCCTTTCAATTCTTTCTCCTTATTCCAAAGTATTTCTGCCAGATTATTTGATATTTGAAGTTTTATAGCTAAACAAAAATATCTTTAATTGTAAATATTCTGGGGAGCAAGAGAGAAGTTATTAGTCATTTGCATCTTAATAGAAATTAATTTAATCAGACAATTTTCTTAGGACTTAGCTGAGATCAGCAACACTAACGTTAAATTTTAAGTCATAACTTGAAGAAAGGGTAGGCAAGATAAATAACTACCCAGGGTACAATAATCAGAGAGGAGCAATAAGGATGATTTTTCATTTCATATTAATTTTTATGAATGCATAAATTTTAATTCCAGACATTTCGTCTTTATATTGCCTGTAGCTATTTATTTTGCGATAGATCCAGCTCTTTTGTACTCTTGTCCTGCCTAACTCACATCCAGAGAACAGTGTTCAGTTCTGGTTATTCCCCTTTCAGAATGAACATCCTCATCTCATGGAAAGTGACCAAAGAAGATGAAATAGAAGGGTGAGACAACTGGAGACCATGCTACGTGAAAAATGATTGAAAGTATTGGAATGTTTAACACGAAGAAAAAGGCTTAAGGGGTACGTGACAGCTGCATTCAAGTATCTGAAGAGCTCTTATTTGAAAGAATGAGAAGACTTGCCATAGCAAGTCTGATCCTTGGCCCCAGAGAGAACAACAACCTAACAGTAAAAGGTGCAGAGACAGGTTTCCATTCTTCACAAGGAAAAACCTCCTAACAAATGAGCTATGCAAAAGAGGAATGGCCTGTCTTGGGGAGGTGGTGTTTCCCCTTCATTAGATAGATATCCTCAGAGGCTTGATAGAGATGTTGAAGGGGGGATTTCTGTTCATGTACAGATTGGACTAGAATGGCATCCAAGGTTCCTCATCACTCTCAGTTTCTACAATTATATAAGTCAATTCAATTAAAAAATATTAACCAAACAATTAATGAATTCCAAGTACTAGATAGATACTAGGTGTTAGGGGAGATGAAAAATATATGTCATAGTCCCTGCCTTTAAGAAACCTCTTAGGGTTTCTTAAGAGGAGACATATTTATTTTTATTACATACACACACGTATGGGTATGTGGATATATATACACACACACATATATGTGTATATATATATGTATGTATATATATATATATATATATACACACACATAATATACACATGCACATATTTATGTATGTGTGGGTGTGTATATAGTGTATATGTATATGTATATACATACTATATACATACACACATATACACACACACACAATACAAAATCAGTGTATGAGAAATATAAGAAAAATGCTTTTGTGAATTCCAGGGGACCAAAGGTTATTCATTATCAATAGTAGGGAAATAGGGAGAGTAGAAAAAGGGACATAAGAATGCTAATTTTGGAAGACAGTTTCTCTTAGGAAGAATATGATATGCAACAGTAGATGGCTTTGGATGGCCAGAAGACCATAGTATATTCCTGGGGCGCAGAAGGAAGAGGAAAAGAAAGGAAGGAAAGGATTCTAAAAACAAACCACCTGCTCTGAAATCTCAGTTTGAGCTAATTTTGCCACTTTCTTCTTTCAGTAGACCAGAAAAAAACAAAACAAAACAAAACACAAGAACTAAGATAAAGGGTATCCACCAATAACCAGCTGGTCTACTTTGGAGATCCTGGGGGTAGAGGGTGGGAAAGTGGGGAAATGGAATGAGAGGTGGGCTGGGCTTCTGTTAGGCCCACAAGCCAACATTCTGAACCCACAGGTGGAATAGAAAACAAGGCTCTCTTTGCTGTTCAGAACAGCAAACTAATTTCAGTCATGAAGATCTCCACTCCATTCTCCCTAACCATTCTTATCAGAAATAAGCCTTCTCTAGAAGGCTTTACAAAGACCTACCAGTAAAGGGGTAATTGTGACTGTGTGTGGTCCTATGCAGTTTAAAGAAGACACTATTGCAAGGTTTGTGGCTAATTAACTCAGTTGGTTCCATTAGAGTCTTAATGTGGCAAAGGTTCCCTTCAATTCTCAATAAGATCAGTTTGCATTACTCTGTTCCATGGACATAGACTATTACTTAATCCCTGCAAGCCATTTTGCAAATGCTGACCCTTCACAAAGGGGTCAAAGAGTGTAGAAGCAAACGCATCACAGCTACTGGTAAAGACAAATGCCTTCCTAATGGCCAGTTAGCAGCATTAGCATTCTATAGAAAAAGCAAAAGATAGTATTTCCAAGCTTTGACAAAGTTATAGGCAATACTATAAAAGCACCTGAATTTCCAAAACATACTTAAGATTCTTTTATTCTATTACCTATTACAAAAACTAGCAGATACGTAAAAATACAAAAGTTAATTTTAGATGTGCAGTTAAGTATAATTAAGCATACTCTCAACACATGTAGGTATGCTTTGAGTTAAAAAAAAAAAATCCACACATCTGTATACCCAGAGAGAAATATTAGCAGAAATTAAACTGAAGTACTAAGAGCAACTGAAAAAAAAAAATCAGATTTTTGCTTGCTCAGCTATTTTAGCAAATTATTTCTTTTAAATATGGTCTGTATTAGTCATTATATTAGCTGATATTACTCTGTCCCACATTCCTAACATTCCATTTTAATGTGGGGCTTTTTTCTTCTATTTTTTTTTAAACAATAGTCAAAAATATTCAATAAACAAAAAGAGAATATTGTTGGAGGGAAAAGTCTAATTTAGGAAATATAGAAATGAAATTTTACTTTTTTAAAAACACATATCTAAATGGAGGGATTAAATCTATTAAGCTAACTTCTTTAAAGGGAAAAAAAAATGAGTCCAAGAAATTACACTTGCTCTTGGCCCTCAAGCAAACCCTTTTTTAGAGCTGAGATTAAAAGTTCCTAAGTAAAATTTTAGAAATATTTTTAATTTGCTAAATATATTAAATGATTCATCTTCCCCAGATATTGGAGAGGGGATGGGAAAGGAAGGGAACAATTTAATTTAACAGATCACCAATGAATGTTTCATCAATGGCTTGCCCATCCTGTCCACTGTTTTCATGTATTTAGAAAAGGGAGTTAAGCAAGAGCTGCCTCCTTCCTGTGGCCTACTCCCAGCCTGCTACCAGGCTTCCCCTGCTCATTCTGTCCCTGTCTCTTCATGTAGTCATTACGCAAGATAAAAAGAGCTACTGTCTCCAGAGTCCCCTGACTACCTTCCTTCTATTCCTCCAGCGGGGAGTGTGCAACTCACACCTCTATATCCATCCACACCCAGAGACACCTGCTAAGATATGACCCTCTGATGGAGGACAGCCAGGGAGGCAGGACTCTCTGAGCTTATTTTCACTCATCACCAGTTCATTTTCCTCCTCCGTGACAAATCTTTCCTGTCATTCATTCACTCAATGTTTGATTCAGTTCATTAGCTTTTATATTAAGAGATTCTTACGTGTAGAGCACTAAGCTAAGGAAGCTATAAAGATGATTAAGTGCAGGGCTCTTCCTTCAATAAAACTATTTTATTCTCTAAACTCAATTTCTTTCTCCAAACTCAAACAGGAGACAATAAGAACCTTCAGAAATCAAAACAAATTTTTAAAAAATTACATTTTTTTGTTTTGCCTTTTATCACTTATGTCTCATTTGCTTAACCCTAATTTGGCAGGATCCAAGCTTTTACAGAAGGATGGCTGCACACATAATCAAGAAGGTGGCAGGGCTAGCTGCCCATGGGACCTCTTTTTTACCCCTGTAAAATGGGGATCCTAATGCCTAAACATTCACCTCCCAGGGAGGCGGTGATGAGCAAAAGAGGCTCTGTATGTAGAGCATTTTGTAAGCTGTGAAGTGGACCATAAATGCCAGCTACAACGGAAAGTGGTGGGACGTTGTGAGTGAAGGACTGCAGCTCAGGAGGCATCAGCATTGTGTTCTAAGGCTACCATGGTCAGGGCAGTGAAGAGAAGAAAATAAAGAGCTTAAAAAAAATGTCTCGATAAGATTCTGCACTTTTGAGAGACTGTGTTTGAGGATGGGGCAAGGATGGGAGACAGTTAAGACTCATGGGCGTGACTGGGCAATGTACTCACAGTAGATTGGACTTTAGGATGAATTTCCCTTGTTTGAGTATATGCACAGTGCTGAACACTGGCTACCCCCATCCCTACCCCCAGTGCTTTTTGGGAGCAATGTCAGGGGATTTGTGATGTCTGCTCCTTTGGGGTATCTGTCTGTATCCTATTTGTAGCATACAGTCTTTACAGAGTAGACCTTGTGCCACAGCAATAGCCAATACCCAAGAACCTTTTCTCTCCCAGCATCTGGCAGCTTGATGGGTTCTCCACAATTTTCTCCCCAGGAGATCCTTTACATTGATCAGCCTCAAACTTGATACTGATGTGCAAATACCATATAATAACCACTTGGCCATTTTCTCACCTTCCTCCAAAGCTTGGGGCTTTTAAACCAGGTCCTGTTAGTTGTCAGTCATTTATTAAGTATTTATTATGTGGCAGAGTCTGTACTAAACTCTGGGCATACAAAGAAAGGTAAAAACAATCCTTGCTCTCAGGGAGTTCATAGTCTAATGAGACCATATGAAAAATAAGAGTCCCAGGAGTAGACAGCCTTCATTCTCCTTCCAAGTAGGTTTGTTTTACAGGTAGAACTAAGTGTATTGGAGACTATGTAATAAAAGAGGAAATAAAAAAGAATCTATAGCCAAGGAGGTGGATGGGAGATACTCAAGAGACTGGGAAAGGGCAGTGTCTTTGTGGTAGAGTAGAGAAGACTATAGTATCTCTCTGTGGCACAAGAACTCAATAGGGTGGGAACAAATTGCTGAATCTACTTTGGGTCCAACCCTTAGAGCTGAGATGAATCTAAAGAGATGGAATTTAATAGGATTAAAATAAGTCAGAGACTCTTTGAGTTGGAAGGGACCTCAGAGGCCATCTAGTCTTTCCTTATCTAACTGATAAGTGGTTATCCACCTTTTTCTTGTCAAGCTCCAGTGACGGGAAACCTACCACTTTCAAGGATAGTCTATATCATCTATTGTTAGCTTTAGAGGCAGAATTAGGAGCCATGGGTATAAAGTTGGAGAAAGGTTGTGTTCAGTGGGAGCTGCAGAGCAATGGATTTAGACTTGACATAATGGAGAACTTTTTAACACTGTCTAAAAGACAAAAGAGCTGTCCAAATATGGAATGGGTTGCATAAGAAGGTATGGGCTTCTCATTACTGAAACTCTTCATGTAAATACTGAATGATCCCTTCCCAGGGAAGTTTTATTTAGAAGACTCATTAGAACTGATAAGAAACGGAATCTCTTCCATTTATGAGGTTCTGTGATGGCTATGCTATTCTGTTACTCTAGGGTTTTAGTTGTGACAAAAGATATGCTCAGAGACTGCAAAATTGTCCTTGATAACACTGTCATTCATTTCCCACTCATTAAGGACAGGTGTTACACTAGGGTTTCTATAATATGCTGCTATGACTTTCTGAATCTGTTTTGTACAGCATAGTACCTCGAGTGTAGTATATATGTAACATTAACTGATTAGAAAGATGAAAAGAAAGAAAGGTTCTGTAGCACAAAAATGAAGTAAGAAAGGTCAAGTGACAATTTACGGCTTTCTACAATTCAAACTCCATGAGGATTAATCTATCACCTAACATAATAATATAAAAGGCTTCTGTCTATTTATGACTTTCTGGACCACTTTCCTACTCACTGCTAAGAATAGTTCTCTACAGCCTAATTTAGATTAGCTTGGAACAGGACAACCTGTCCAAAGTAGCAGAATATTCTGAGAAAAAAAAAATGTGTCCTTCATTTTGACTTCAAAAAGGAAAGGAGCTGCTTCCTACTGACAGAGACCTAAGAAATGTATACTTAATTTCTTTGAGACTTAATAGGGACCTATCTGAATCTTGGTACACACTTCCAGAACCTATCTGCCATTATCATTGTCTTCTGCCAGATAAGTAAACATGTTTCTTCAAACAATTATACTTCTTACAAATGATCTAAATACTATTTACAAATACTAAATACTATTGGTAATGGAAGACAGAAGGACAGAGACAAACAAGTTTAACAAGACCTAGTCATCTGGATGAAAGCTCAGCAGTGCATTCAGTGTGTCACACACACAAAGAATACAAGCCCTCCCAGATATAGCAAGGCACCCCGAGGAGAGACAGGGAGCAGAATGTGCCTGACAGATCAAACAACCACCTTGATCATCATCTCCCTTCAGACCCTAATGGAGACTGCTCAAGACCTTGGGTTCAAGAGCTTTGGGAATACCATTGCTTCTAGCTCACTGCCCTCAGATATCATCTTGGGAAGCAATACGTATAGAAATGTAACCTGGATTGTTCTCCTGTAGGTACTATAGCTATTGCTACTGAAGACCCAACAAGGAAAGTTAATTCCATCAAATTTCTTCGCATTAACAAAAGGCTTAATATAAGAAACTGATGTGATTTTATCAGTGGGAGTGACATGAAAAAAAGCAGCACTGACATCTGCTTTGCAGCTGTGCCCTAAGAATCATGGGATTCTTCCATATGATTTGCAGCTGAAGTTTTCCATATATATACTCTCCCCCATTGGAATGTGAGCTCTTTGAGAGCGGGAACTGTCTTCCTTTTCTATTTGAATCTTCAATGCTTTGCATATAGTAAGTGCTTAATAAATGCTTTATTCATTTATTCATCAAAGGTGAATAACGACATCCAAAGGTCCAACATATGTATCTAGTTGTAAAGTACTTGAAGGGGCAAAGTCTATTCAACTTATGAATAGCCTCAACTAATACAAAATAATAGCCTTCTACCTCAACTTGTTCTAAGAGACAGAGCCATCAAATCCTCTTCAAAAAAATCAATTAATATTCATGGAATAGCCACTGAATGCTCAGTGCTCACATACTAAGGGTTATGAAGGAGTGGGCAAAACGTGAAGAGGACACAGCCCCCCACTTGTCTGTACTTTACCATTACAAAATCAAAGGCATGCATACTTTTATTATGCACTAGTTGATCTTATTATATAATCACACCATAGTACAAGGCACTTTCTGAAGCTATAATTAATACTGTGAATTCACAATTCTGTTCTATGAATAATTAAGGTATTTGATGATTTTCTGAGTACTAAATGGCACTTCAGTTAGTGGTATCCTTGAGTGTGTTATTCTATCTCAAAATTCAAATAGTATTATCTGATGCAGATTTTTCTTATAATAATGATGACAGTCCTCATCCTCCTACCTGAGCAATTAAAAAGTTTAATAGTCTTTGATGTAGCTGGTTATCTGAATAATTTTCTAAACAGGTACAATTACAATCCTCTTATTTGAAGGTTTGTGCATTCTCGGCTATTGTTTCAAACCCTTTTTGTTTCTACAGAAATCTGATTAAAACTTAAAGAACTTTAAAAATCTAATGAGTCTGCAAAGAGCATTTGTTATCCTTAATTATCCACAGTATATAGGAAGTCTGAGTGTAGGATAGTTTATTTCTTTAAAAAAAAAAAAAATCAAACCAAATTACCAAAAAAGCATTTACTTTTTTGCCTTCTTGCTCCTGAATGCACAATGTGAAGTGGGGCAGCTGTAGATTGCTGTTATTATGTCCAGGATGCCAGGAGTCAGGATTTTTTCAATGCCACACTAATGTGAGATGCATTAGCAAGAATGTGAGGCTACCTCTGGCCTTGCCACAAGCCGGTTAATCTACTTCAGCTTAGGGGACAGAGCTGTCAACTTCACTTGTTTTTGTTCTTGTGTCTGGTTAATGCATGTTGGGCCACCATCATCTCCGCTCAAGTAGGATGCTTATTATTTCTAGCTTACTGTAGATGATCCTATTCTAAGGGTTACCCTTTTTCTGCTTCCATTATAGGTTTCTTGGAGTGATACACTGATAGCTCTTCATTTAACAAGAGTACACAACATCTTGCTTTGTTTACACAGCAACAACAATACCACCTATCTTAAAGAGAAGTAGCTTTTAGCAGACAAAAAACTGCTTTGTGGAAGTTAAAATAAACCTATCCTTTAGAAACAAAGTGAAAAGACTCTATTAATTGGAAAGGCTTTGCAAGTTCTAGGTTAATGAATAAAAAGCCCCAAATTCGGGTATTTATAGAGCCAGGCACTTAGCAATACAGGATAGATTCCTTATTATTTGTTGAGTCAGGATTAGAAATTTCAATATTCTGGAATTGCTAACATGTAGAAGGAACCTTTATATTCCAGATTATTAACTATATTGAGGCAGCAGGGTACAGTGAGTAGATGGACGCTGGACTTGGACTAGGGAAAACTCAGGTTCGGATGCTACCTAGCCATGTGACCCCACACAAATTACTTAACCTATCAGAGTCTGTTTCCCCACCTATAAAATGAGAGCATTGCCTTGATGACAGTAAGTTCCCTGTCACCTCCAAATCTGTGATCTCTATCTTTCAAAAGTCACCTTTTCTGTACCCAAATGCTGTCTTATTAACCCATCTATGAACTTTTGACTTTGCCTAGAGCATCGAGTAGTGAACTGAGTACTACAACTAGAGTCAGGAAGACTCAAGTTCAAATCCAGCGTCACACACTTATGAGCCATGTGGCTCTCAGCAAATTATTAAACTCTGTCCCAGTTTCCTCAGCTATAAAATAGGGATATATTAGCACCTACTTCTCAGGATGGTTGTGCATTCAAGTGAGGTAATTTTTGTAAACACTTAATACAGTACACAGTAGGTGCTATGTAAATGCTAATGATTTCATTATTATTATCTCATTCATTATCATCATTCCCAGTGTCTAGAACAGTGTTTTGCATATTACAAATATTAAAAATAATTGTTATTACATATAATAATGGGATAATTGATGCAATGACTCCCTAAAACACAATATTTACATTTTAACATAGACTCTCTGGATATAATACCTTACCTCTTAATGCCTTATTCATTTATTCATCAAAGCTAAATAAAGATATCCAGAAGTCCAACATATGTATCCAGTTGTAAAATGCTTGAAGGGGCAAAGTCTATTTAACCTATGAAACAAACCTACAAAATATTAGCCTTCTACCCCAATGTGTTTCAAGATACAGAGCCATCAAATCCTCTTCAAAAAACAAGACCATAGTTGGACCAGGAGAGGAGATGAGCAGACCATGTGATATAGATATATGAACAATTGAATTTCTTCTTATCAAAATTCCCAGTTCCTTAAACCAATTCTCAGATGGTTTTGAGTCTTTTAACCATCCTGGCCATCTCTTCTGGATATGCTCTAGCTTGTCAATGACTTTCTTACAATGTGGCTGACAAAACCAAACACAGATAATCTAGATAAGAGTCTTAAGAGGACAGGGTGAAAGTGAGACTCTAATCCCCCTAACTCTGGAAATTACAATTAATACATTAAGTGCAAATCAAGATAAAATTAATAATCAAAACACAGTATTTGCACCTGTCTTTGGTGGTTATTATTTTTTTTCTCTCATGTTTTTTTCCCTTTTGATCTGATTTTTCTTATACCACATGATAAATATGAAAATATGTTTAGAAGAATTACCTATGTTTAACCTATACTGGATTGCTTGCTGTCTTGGGGGGAAGTGAGATGGAGAACAATTTGGAACACAAGATTTTGCAAAGTTGAATGTTGAAAAGTATCTTTGCATGTATTCGGAAAAATAAATTACTATTAAAGACTACCCCCTCTTTCTCTCCCCTCCCATCCCCCCAAAAGATAAATTAATGGTTTTGGCTAACAAATTATAATGACTGATATTGATCTTGCAAGGTCATTGATACCCACTGGTCTTCTTCATATGAACTAATTCTGGGAATCTTAAGATTGTATATGTTTGGATTTATCCAAATTATTATCTAACTATATCTTTCTGATCTCATACAAGGATAGCTGACTTTTTAAACCCAATTTTTAGCACTTTTCATTTATCTCTATAAACTTTTATAACATCTGATTCAGTTCATTTTTTTTTCTGATTAGTTGAGATCTTTTTGGATCCTTATTCTGTCTGTTTTAGTTATTTTTATTGGACAATATAGCTATCATACTATTTATACTCTCATCCAAGGCATATATAAAAATATTGAGAAGAAAAAACTCAAAGTCACAGGGCTTGGGTACTCTGTTCCAAGTTCACATTGATCACTCTCTAATCAATGGTCACTTTTTGTGCCTCATTATTTCAACATTTGAGGGAAATCTTACCATTAATATATATACCATGGCTTAAGAAAGCTCTTTGTATTCCCCTAAATCCAAGGAAAAAAAAACTTTAGGTACTAAAAGAGGTCAAAGCTCTTCCTATTTCAGGCTTGGTAGTTTACCTTTTTTTTTTTTTTTGCCCTAGGGTTTTTGTTTGTTTTTTCTTCTAGCTGGTATACATAAAACAAATTTTACTACAATGGTCTTAATTGACTAGTTTCACCTTCAGTGGTGAAATCACTGCTAAGACCCGAGGACCTCTCATCTGGCCCACCCCCAAAGGACTTGTGAATCTATGATATCTTTACTTATGTTAACTTACCTTTTTTTCTGATTCTGCCTTCCCTTTTTGTTCTGTGCTAGCTAGCTCCCCACTCACTGGTCAAAAAAAGATGACAGACTGGAAAACAGGAATACCTTTCCCAATTTTTAGTGCCCTGGTTCTAATCTATATCACAATGATGTTTTTGGCTCTTGCTTGAGGTTTCCATGTTGGAGGTAGATTTCAATTTACTATATTTTGCTTTTTTTCAAATTTTATAAAACCCTCTGGGATAAAAGGAATAGCAATATATTCTCCTTCAACCCAATAACTTGCTATACCCACAGTACCATAGCCTAAAGAACTGTTTTGCCTAACGTTTTGTTCTTTGATTTGTTAATCTTCCCTTAAAATAAAATCATAGACCTAAAATGGAAACCTCACCAAATCAAAGTGAAATCACATCTATTGCCTGCTACACTTGCGAGGTACTGAAGGAGGCTCATTTCCAATAACATTTCTAGTTCAACTTTAAAAAGCCATTCATAATAAATTTTGTGAAAGCTTGTAACACAAAAAGATCAGGCTGAAGAAAAATGAAAGGCTATAAAAGTACAAGTAGAGTTATTAAGTTGAAAATTTGTCACTATTACCCATTACACAATCCTAAATAGGTACCATGTATGGAGTCTTACCAGAAAGAATCACAGATCTATCTCAGCACCTATCTCCATCTTTGCTACAGAACAGGTGTCAGTTCCTTTGCCCAACTCTAGGAAAGATATCTCTATAGCATTTCCCTTTAACTATCATTCTAACAATCCTATGCTAAAAGAAAATGAAATTTTTCTGGCATGAACCAGTCTTTACAAAGTCATTCTGGCTCCTTGTGATTGCTGCTTCCTCTTCCAGATGTTCACTAACTATTCCTGTAATGATGTGTTCTAGAATTTTGCCAAGGAATTGTCATCCAACTCCCTGGGCTCTAGTTTGCAGACTCTATTCTCTTCCCTTTTTGTGAAAAGTGGGACACCACTTACTCTTCTACAATAGAGCAGAGGCAACTTCACTCTTCAACAGCTTTTAAAGATCACTGGTGATGAACTAGGATCTGTCTGTCCTTTTGGTTCCTAGGGATATGATCTGAACTTGTCAAGAAGAGCTCAATTCTTTCCCCATTCTTCTCACTAGCTCCCTGATAACCTCAAGTATCAATTCCATATTGGTCACTGCTATTCTGTTCTCTCCAGCTGAAAAGTCATTCTTCTTGGCAGAGAAAGTAGAGGCAAAATAAAAAGAATTAAGCTCTTTCCTTTTTTTGGTGGATATGATCACTTTCCTCATTTATGCAGAACTACTATTCCTTCTTTAATATTCCTTCTTTTTCCTAAAAATTCCTTTTCATAACCCTTTGTTTTTTTCTGATAGATTCAGTCAATTTTGTCCTTCAGAATGCCTGACACTTATTTTTAAAGGACAAGGACATTTTATATCTATGTACCCTCTCCAACCCTGGTTTGTACTTTCAATCTATGTCTTTAAAAAATATCCCAGTTAAGGTACCTGAATAAAGTCCAATAAATGAAGACATGTCCCTCTCCTCAGAGTTTGCACTTAAGGATGGAACCAGAGGGAAAAAGAAAACACTAAGGATTTAAGAAACTAAAATGTAAAAAGGAATTTTCATCACATGCTCATCACACATTTGGCTTTTTTTCTTATAGGATTTTCGAAGTTAAAAATATTATTGATTTAGTTAACATCTTAACTGATTATAAATACATACACACATACATAACACATATGTACACACACAATTCTTTCCCCAAAGTGTTAGAATGTGTAACTTTTTCTTATTTCTCTACATAGGAGATATTTTGATATTAACTAGATACTGACCTGAAATCTTTTTAAGAATTACACAAACTAGGGAAAACAAAAAAAGTAAAATGACCCATGTTCTACTTCCCAATTTGTTTTACTTATTTTAGAAGAATCATTATCACCATCATTATCACTGATGTGTATTTGTTCAGTTTGCAAATTATAAAAAATTGGGATTTTCCAAAGGAAGGGGATTTTTTTTTCGCATTTTCCAACAAATCTAAGCTTAAGAATGGAACTCGTGTTTCTAAAATGATGATATTATCTCTCTTTAATTCATTAATATAAATTATAATGTGTGATAAATATGTATAGTGAAACTGGTCAGCCACTTCATCTTTTTATTTTCTATCTTTGCTTATAGTCATTTTTTATATGGAAATATGGCATGTATATTGATAGCAAACAAAATGTGATAAGTCATCACTTTATTCTATCCAGGTCCTAAAATAAATGCCTGAATAACGAAATACTTATTTAGGCACCATAAACTACATTTATTGGTTGTTTTGAAAATAAGATCAGCAGAGGGCGCTATTTGCTACCTATCGATGAAAATATGGCTAAAGTATAAGGCTTTTGAGCCAGAAGAAATCAAATAGAACAGTCAGATTTTTAGATATTTAGATCTTAGATTAAGTCCTATGTATCTTATGAAATAAGATTTTCATTAAAATTAAGCATACATTTTTGCAGAGCTGAGGTATAAAATTAAATGATATGAAATAAAAAGGAAAGTGATAGAAGCTGCTTCAGAATTTTTAAGTACTTTATTTTTACTTAATGTTCATTATTTTAACTTCTAGAGGTATATAATAAATGCAGGGCCTTCTCTGTCTTCCTAAAGTCCCTCTCCCAACATTTCTTTGGATTGTGGGCATTTGTGGAGTCTACTCAATAAGAAAACATAATGATAATCATTATAATCTCATTTCCAGGGTTATTTTAAAGTTCATAAATTATTTCTCTCATAATGTTGTGAAAAGGGAGCAAGAATATGATTATTTTCATTCTACAGATAAGGAACTGAAAACCATAAAGTTAAAGGGTGCTCCCCCAAGGTCATGAGGTAGTAAATGTTAGAGCCAGGTCAAAAATTCAGGTCTCAAGACTCCAAGTTCAGTGGTTTTTCTACTATTATACTAGTAGCATTTCCTCCAATTACCCTATGCTCTCAGAAAAGGCACTGGCATATTCTGAATTAGAGGTAAATTTATGTTCTGACATTTTAAAAGTACAATTAGAAAATAGGGACCTAGTGAATGAATGGGGCCTACAACAAGACCCACAACAAAACTACTTTCAATTTTCCTTTTTTTAGTTCAATTTATCATGTCTAGTGATGTTATATGGCTATCACATATGGAATATTACCATCTCTGAAGAATTGAAATTTAAAACTACTCAAGAGGCAATGGAGAGAAATATGGTAAGCTTAGATGTGATGAAACATAAGGCTAAAGAGAAAGTATGCAGAAGAACATGTGTAAGCAGAAGTGTCAAACTCCCAGTGTACTGGACAAGATTAAAATGTAATTGCAGGGAGAGGATTCTGGGAAGATAGCAGAAAAGATTAGAAAATTCCAAATTCTCCAGATTTCCCCCACAAATAAAACAGAACTGTACCTCAGGGCAAAGAAAGCTTAAAATCAAATAAGAGTAGTGTCGTCAGAATACTGATCCGCCAGTGAAAAATGGAGACAATCTGAAGAAAAGTACTGAGATGGAAAAACCTCCAGGCTAGTTCCACTGAAAGGACAAGCAGCAAGCTGTGGGGTTAGTTGGGTTGCGAAGTAGTCTTAGCCTCAGACACAAACATTTTTACTTCCCCGACAGTTTGGGGAGTGCAGCTTCTGAGTCAGGAAATATTGAGGGAAACTGTGGATAAGGAATACCAAACCCAGCCCAGTGAGGACAGAAGCAGTGGGGTAGGGACTCTGCTGGTTGCTGGCACTTTTAGGAGGGTGGAGTTTTAGGTTTTAGGTTCCAGACCAGGGGGCAGAAATGGAGGATCTGGCCAGAGGCACATTCCCCCTCTCCCCACCCCCACGCTGCAAGATTATAGGTGATTTGCATTAACATGCTCCTATTTTTAAAAAAAACAAGCAGGAAAAAGAGAAAGTACACAAGCATAGAAAGTTACTTTGGGAATAGGGAAAAACCAGGGTTCATCTTCAAAGAAGGATACCTAATGGAGATTTTTTGGTGAAGAAACAAATGACTTGTTTGGTATTTAGCATGGGAAATTTCTTTCATGATCACATGGGATTTGGAACTGAGGAATACATAAATTTGATCTCTTGTCCAGCTCTACATATATACATGTATATCTTGATTCTAAATGGAAAAACCACAATCACCAAGACAGGAATGGTGAGAAATGGAATTCCAATTAGAAAGAACTTATTACAAGTCTCCAACTAACCATGTGACCACAGAAAAACTATTTAATTTTTCTGAGCCTAATGCATCAAATGGGGATAATAATATTTTTGCCATGCTTCTTTTTGTATAGCTGTTGTTTTATAATTGTAAAGCCCTATGTGCATCTAAGTTATTACGATGATGAGAAGTGGTAGAGCCATTATTATGTGAGGGTGGGCAGATGCATAGGATTTTGAAGCAAGGTAAATTTTATAACATCTATAGGAGCAGATGATATACTTAATCATATGTGAAGTTAACTGAGTTAAAGGCCATGACCATTTTGAAATTCTGAAAACCTCCAACCAAATACTACAGAAGTCACAAGTACAGTCATTTAAAAAAAATTTTTTTAACCAATCATGGCTCAATTAATAAAAGGCAAGAAAGTATTTCCTTTTTGCTATTTCTAAAATACTTTTGGCTAAACATGCTGATATTGATGAAAAAGGTAGCTTTTTTGCTTCTCAGAAAAAGGATAAGTTGACCAATATTTTCTGAACTGTCTTCAAAGTTTGAAAGAGCTGGGTTCAAGTTCTGTCTTTGGTATAAATACAAATAAATAAATATGTATATAGGTTGTGCATGAAGATAACCCCAGACAAATCACTATCTCTTAATGCTCTTGGCAATTCTCTAAAACTATAAATTTCAGAGAAGGTGTTGATCTGAATCGGTAGAGGGAGTAAATGACAGGTCTAGTTATCCCTATTCAATATTCTAATGTGTTATGAACATTAACATTTCCTATTTGTGAGATGGGATATTAGTTGAGGCAAGCAAGTTAATTAATTTACACAGATATTCCTATATATTTATGCCAAACTAATGTTCCATTTAAATTTAAAAAAAATTATGCCTACTATAATTGTATAAATATGTATACACATATTGATTTTTTAAAGACATATTTAACATGTTAAAGACGGATTACTTGCCATCTGGGGAAGAGGAGAAGGGAGAAAAACTTTGGAACACAAGGTTTTGCAAGGGTCAATGTTGAAAAATTATCCATGCATATGTTTTGAAAATAAAATGCTTTAATAAAAAAAATTAAACATAAAAAAGAAAAAAATAGTGCCTATATCCCTATATAGATAGAAATCTACCTCTATGTAGATCTCTATTGTTGAGTTGTTTTAGTTAGTGTCTCTTTCTCCTATTTCCCTCGGACTCTCTGTCTCTGTCTTCTAAAGATGCCGATCACCACCTGCACCTCGTACTCTTAGGAAGCTGCCTGGGCTGCCAAAATGTTAATTGACTTGCCCAGAATCACATTGTTACAGGTGACAAACCCAGCATCACAGGCAAAAAGGATCTAAACTTAGACTGTCCTTCAAAGGTCGCCTCTAATCTTTACCATGCTGCCTCTCAAAATTATTAGCAAAACTAATCAAATACACTTGCAAAATGTGTAAAACTGTGCATAGGAATATTTAACAAAGAATTTTTAAATTCATCAATTTTTACAATTGTTTTTGCTCTAGGTCCAGCCAAATTTTCTGATATCTGTCACAATACTTGTATACTCATGAAGCTGAAAAAGGCTTCCCATGTCTTGCCACAAGTCTAGACTCTGACCCTGGCTTTCAGACTAATCCTGATTTGGCTCTCTATACAACCTATCAAATCTTATTATCAACATAGAACCCCAGCTCTGATCAGAGACAAGTCTTCTACTTTCCCCAAAGGCCTTGCCCCTGTGCTTTCCCCACAATACTCATTACTCTCATTATTTCTACTTCTTCAAATTCTACTTATCTTTTAAGTCTTACCTACATCCTCCATGAAAACTTTCCCTACTAAAAACCTCCTGCAACCTTTTCCTTTTATTAACAGTATGTACCAAAATATGACAAATATGGAAATATGTTTAAAAGGATTGAACATAGTTAACCTAGATCAATTGCTTGCTGCCTGAGAGAGGGGAGAAGTGGGAAAGGGAGAGAGAAAAAATTGGAACACAAAGTCTTATAAAAATTAATGCTGAAAACTACCTTTACATATATATAAAAAAATAAAATACAGAGAAAACAAACAAAACAAACAAACAAAAAAAACCAGGATGTACCAGAGAGCTTTCTCTATTGCTTCTACAATTAAGAGACTTGTCATTGCTTTCATACAATAACAGATGTTAAAAAGTCCCTTGTGTGAGGCTGTACAGTTCATTAGTGACAAAGCCTGTCTTCGCACCCAGTTCTCGCTGTTGCCAGTCCAGGCCTCTTTTCTATGTGCCTTGGTCTTGTTTCTTCAGAAAAAAAAAAAAAAAAAAAAAAAAAAGACTATATTGCTTTTCTTTTCAACGTCCTAGAATAGCTAAGATCAGTTTCAGGCACACATATTATAAATAACTTCTGGCAAATTAACTATTAAATGAGTGTGATTATACCAAGTCCTATATGAAACTCTTTATGAATGGCATGGAATTAAAGCCATTTAATGAAAGCAATCTTATCACTCCCCATTTTACATCATTTCCCCCACTATCTCCACCTTTCTGTTATGAAGAGGTGATCCTTCTTGTTGCTAGGGTAAACCCCTCCACATGCATCCTCCATCCCATCCTATCTTGTCTTCTCCAGCAGATTGCTCCATTTCTCATCTCTACTCTTTGTCTAGTCTTCAATTTCTACCTATCTACTGGCTTCTTCCCTGCAATTTATAAACACTGCCCTGTCTTCTCCTGCCTTAAACAACTCATGCTTGATTCCTGATTCGGGCTAGCTATCATCCTATCTCTTCTTTCCTTCTCAGCTAAATACTCTGAGGAAGTTGTAGACTTGGTGCATCTACTTCCCCTTCTGTCATTTGATTCTAAGCTTTCAGTAATCAAGCTTTCGACTTCATCCAAATGATATTGCTCTGTCAAAAATCCTCAATGATTTGTAAATAGCTTACTCCAATGCTTCCCCCTCCCCCTTAGTTGTCATCCTTCTTGACTTCTCTGATTCCTTTGATACTATTCCTCATATTTCTCTTAAATACTCTCTCCTCCTGATTTTTTGTGAAATTGCTCTTTCCTAGTCCTCATGTAATCCACCTGTTTTTTTCTCATGCCTCCTTTACAAACTGACATACAAGTCATACCCTCCAATCCTGGAAATCCCTCTGTCCTAGGTTCTCTTTGGTTTTCTCCATATAAACTATCTTGCTTGGTGATTTCACTTATTCCCATGAGTTCAATTATATCTATGCAGATGATTCCAAGATCTATGTGTAAATTGTAACCCTTCATATCATCGACTGCCTTTTGGACATTTCAAACTGGATATTCCATAGACATCTTAAAGCTTAATATGTCCAAAACAGACGTCTTTATTCAAAACCCCTCTTTCCTCCAAATGTTCCCATTACTACTGAGGGCATCTCTCTCCTGCCAATCACCAAGGACTATAACCTTCATATTATCCTCAATTCCCGGACTCACTCTACATATCCAATCTGTGATGATATCCTATCATTTCTACCTTCACAATATTTATTTTCCTTCTCTAACTCACACAGGTATGAATCTGGTGCAGGGCCTCAACATTTTATGCCTGTATTACTGCAGTAATTTGCTGGTGATTCCCCCACTCGAGTCCATCTTCCATTTATTTATTGGCATGATTTTCCTGAAGTACAGCCCTAATCACATGGGGGTAGGAGTGAGGCTGCGGCAGTCTCCCTATTCACTCTAAGGTCAAAAATAAAATTATTTGGATTCTAACACCTTTCACATGCTAGATTCCTTCTATTTTTTTTAGTAGCCCTATACTTTAGTCCTTTCTCCATGTCTTCTGTGAACCAGAAACACTGCCCTTCCACATGGCATTCCAGGCCTTGTCCCACTGGTTGTCCCTCCATCTGGAATGCTTTCCTTCCTCTGAATCTTGGCTTCCTTTCGACTTTGGCAGGCTGCCTAGCCTAGGGGGCCTATCCCAGTTTTCCTTATTGCTGGGGCCAACTATAGTTGTTTGCATATTTTCTCCCTCATTAGAATGTGAGCTTCTTGGAGGCAAGGATTGTGACTTTTGTTTGTTTGTTTTTTGAACCCTAGCACTTACCTCATAGTAAAAACTTAACAAATGCTTATTGACTGATGAAATCTGAAGTCAGAGAATTTGGATTTTCCTTTCATAAGGCAGTATTTAATTCATCACTTAACAAGTATTTCTTAAGAATCTACTATTTGCTAGGCACTGTGTAAGATAGTGGGGCCATAGAGAAAATAAGGCAATACTTATTTTCAATAAAGTTTACGTTCTACTGGGAGAGGAAATATCTAGAAATAATATTACAGAATATAAATGAAATAAAAGGAAGTTAGGAAAGGTGGGTGGTGCTTCAGCTGCATTATGGAAGAAGAGAGGGCTTCTATGGAGAATATTTTTAAATGGAATACACTACAGGCACGAGGAGCAGTTGATGCAAAAGCTCAGAGTTGTGAGATAATACTATGTGTTGAAGAATAGAGACAGAGCCAGTTTAGCTGGATTGTAGAGAAGAGAAAGGAGAGTAGCCTGTGCTGTCCTGTATAGTACCTAGCTATAGGTAGGTTTTGCCCATGTCATAAAGGGCTTCAAAAGTTAAACAGACTACATGTATAAAGCCTGTGTCAAAGTGCTTGCCTTCTCAATGAAGGGGAAAAGGAAAGGAGAGAGAGAATTTGGAGATCAAATTTTTTTTGGGGGGGAAAGAATGTAAAATTGTTTTTACATGTAATTGGAAAAAAATAATAATATCCAAAAAAAGTCAAATAAAGAAGCTGATATTTTATTCTAGAGGAAACTGGAAGTCCCTATAGTTTAATGAGTGGATTAAATAGTCTAGGTAACAAATTATGAGGATCTACATTAGGAGGTTTGGGTATAAATAGGGAGAAGTCAGATACTAAAGAAATGAAGGCAAAAATGATACAATTTGACAAGCGATAGGATATGTGGGATGAATGACAATGAAGAATAAAGGTTGACCATTCAGTTACAAATTTGGGAGAATGAAAAAATGGTGGTACTTTCAATCGAATAGGTAAGTTTGGAAGAAGAGTGAGTTTTAGGGGAAAAATAATGAGGTTTTGTAATAAGTATGTGCTACACACATTATAAAAGCCTGCTAGAGGCTGTAAGAGTCTGGATCATAAGGAAACCTGAAGAAGTTAAGACTTCCAGCTTTTCAATACATGCTTCTCAATTCACTTACCATACTGTGCTCAGCTTTGGCAAGCAGAAGCCTCTCCTGGTCTTTAGTCTTCTCATGTTCTCTCCAACACACAAGCAAATGTTATTTTATAACATGATTGGCTGGTGGGGCAGGACCCCTCATGTCCTATGAATTTATAGGCTTTAAGGGGAACTTGAAACATGAAGGAAGCACAAGGTTTCTGTGTCAGCCAGGTGTTTATACTGTGTTTAATGTAAACTATCTCTTAAGATTTAATTTTTATTCCATCAGAGAAACTATTATCCAATTCTAGTTAACTGCAGTCTTCAAGGTTCTAATCTGAGCCATCTTTTAAAGGGAATTTCTTAGAAGTCATCTGGTCCCTTTAAACAGCATTTTTAATTATTCAGGAACATGAAGAAACAATTGTAAAATAGATATATATATATAAGCAAGGGAGTACCTCATGTAATGATTTGTGCAAATAATTTACACCAATTCAGGTGCTAGAAAAATTTCCCATTATGAATTGATACACTGGCATTCTTCATTAGCCAGCCCTTGTGAGCTGATTCCTCTTTTACATTTCATTATTGTCTTTGTTTGTTCACTGGATCTTTATCCCCCATGCCTAGCACACATTAGGCCCTTAATAAATGCTCGTCGATGGGTTTTCTCTTATCCAGACTACCTGTGTTCTTGACAATCCCAAAGTATTTCCTCTTTCAATTTAATTCAATTCAGCACACATTAATTAAGTGCCCACTAGTAAATAGAATTATGTTTGGCTTCCCAGAATACAGCACAAGTTAAGGGACCCTGCAAAAGCACTAATTGTAAATAGATTCTTCTGTTAGAAAACTATAAGACTGAAAATATTCTTTAGTGTCTGGGAGCTGGAAATTAAAAGTCCTCATTCATTATTATAGGATTCTGGGAGACTACAGAGAATTCATATAATAACAGACATGACTTCTTAGTCAAATAACAAAGACCAACACTTCTCTCCCTTTTTCCCTTCTCTGTTACTCTCAATAGAAAGAAAAAGAGAGAGAGAGAGAGAGAGAGAGAGAGTGTGTGTGTGTGTGTGTGTGTTTGTGTAATTATACTTGTGAATTTTGACCTGTGATTTCAACAATGTAATTCCAGATATGGAAACACCTGTTAACCAATTCATATTAGCAAGTGACATATTGTAAATTAAAAAAAAAAACAAATTAATAAATGTATATAGATATATTCTACGTGTACACATACATGTATACACATGTATACTGTATTATGTATGTAATTGTGCAATATATATAAAACTTATATTCCCTCAAGGCAGCATATTGGAAGGGCTAGGGAGCTAGCTTTGGAATCAGGAAGGTTTGGGTTGAAATCTTGCCTTTGAAACACATTAGCTATGTGACTGACCATGAGCAAATCACTTACCCACTCTGCAGTGTTTCAGGTAATTCTCTTAAGACTGTGAGTTACCTCAGTTGCTGATCTGAATTGGTAATGTAAACTTCTGCATCTAGAGTTTCACACACTGATGCAATTATTGATCCCAAATCCCAAAGAATTATGTATATACACACACACATACATGTATATATGTATATGTACATGTAGAAAGATCTAGTATATTCTTTATAGATAGATCTAGTGTACATGTGTACACACACACAAGCATTTATATCTATATAGAATCAAATAATTTTAGAATTGGAAGGAATTTAAGAAGGGATAGTTTTTTTTTATTTTACAGATTAGTAAACTGAGGCCTACATAAATTAAATGACCTAATTATTATTACATAATTAGTTGATGGCAGTGCCAATCAAGTGCTCTCTTGATTCTCAGCTTATTGATTTTTCTACTACACTGATATAATCAATATCAATAATGTAAATCAATAATGTGCTGGGTCCCAGTTAGTGAATTTCATTTTAAATTCACTCGGCCAATTAGAAACATTTTTAAATACTTGTCTATGTTACAAGGATTTAAAAAGTTTGATGTTCATCCAATTTGCAATATGATTGGATAATGAGTTGAAGCCTTGGAAATATGGTCAATGGATTCTCATTCATCTAGGTAGCACAGCGGATAGAGCACTGGGACTAGAGTCAGGAAAACCTAAGTTCAAATCTCCCTCAGACACTTATTAGTTGTATGATCCTGGGACAATCATTATTCTGTTTGCCTCAATTTCACAAGTATGGGAGATTCACAAAGTTAACTGTGTAACTTTGTGAATTCACACTTCCCTTGAGTTATCACCTTGTTTCAAGTTGAGTTAACACTAGGATTCCAACATCTCCCCCTTTCTCTTGAATTAGAACATAGGTGATCATGACCTCCCTGACTTCTCAAGGAGGTGAGAACCCCAAAAAGAAGGTGATCACGCCTTCCCTGACTGCTCAAAAAAGGAGTGAAAACACCATAAAAAGAAGGTGGTCACGACCTCCCTGACATCTCAGGAAGGGAGATGAAAATACTTGTGAATTCCAATGAGTAAAAGGTGTAAACACAAGCATTGTTATCAATTAGTTCTACTTAGTACCTTGTTTCAGGTTCTGGGCCAAAACATCAACTCTAATGAGTTAGCAGTTTGTAAAGATTCCAACAAAATGGGGTATAATAATAGCATATACCTCTCATTGTGAGGGTTTGTGTGAGGATTAAATGAGCTAATGATTGTAAAGAGCTTAGCATGTGCCTTCCACATAGCAAGCACTATATAAATATTAATTATTATCATTATTAGCCATTACTATTCCTAGAATGCTCTCAAGAAGAAAGGAAACACATAAAAACTGACAGCATATTTTTTACCTAATGCTCAGACTTCTTATAAATACATATGGCTAACGCTTGTCATTACTTTGAAGACAAAATGACAAATTGCTTTTGCAGAGTTGTTTGTGAATACAGTTAGCAGTTGTAAAAGCTGCTTTTTTTTAGATTAAAAAAAAGCAGGTCATATTTATTAATTACAAAAATATAGGTAAATCTTCAGATTATTCAGCAAATCTTCAGAATCCTTAAGAGTATAAGTTTGTCATTTGAAGCAATGACACATGCTAGGGTATGGACCCCACCGAGCGGGAGTACCGAGGCCCTCTCGACCTTTGGTGTACCCTAAGTTTTCTGCCACGTTGCAGAAATGTCCTTGTTGAGCAAGGAGCAATGATTTGTGACCATGGGAATGGGTTTCAGTCTGAGGGTCACAGCCTGAATAGGGCCTCTCGCCTGTGAGCGAGCTGCTGAATTGCTGGATAGGCTCTACTCCCATTGGCAGATACCATGCTTACGCAAAGTCCACGAGCTGCTTCTCTGAATGGTGATTGGGGATTGTCTACGCTTCACCCGCTGATCATGCTTGCAAAAATGTATATCAACAAGGCTGTACGGCAGAATAAAGTGGAGCTCTTTTCACACTCTATGAGTGTCCCCACCTAATTCATCTCTCCTCTGAGATCAAAGGGCTCATATGCCATGAGTTCTTATGACCTTGCAACAAGACACATCCTAGGATATGGCTTGTAAATCCTGATGCAACCTATCTCTTAAATCAATCAGTCAAAGAGGGTAGAGATAACTGATATAAAATCTCTCAATTTTAGTCAGAGATGATTCAAAGCATCTCCTTAGGTATAATTAGAATACAACTGATAAAAATAAAGCTATAATTTATTTCTTTAAATGTTACACATATTTATTAAGTGCCCACTGTGTATAAAGTATTGAGTTAGGTGTTAGGTAGAATATTAATTACACTGATGATTCAGATTGAATTTGCAGATCACAAAATCCCGAGATCTTTTTTATATGGACAGTTGTTTAGCTAGCTATGGATCTCCTTTTGCACACCTGTGAAAGTGATTTTTTAAACCCAATTTTTTGAATCTTTGTATTATCACTACTGAAGTTTTATCTTCTTAGATTCAGCCAACATTTTAGCCCATCAAGATCTTTCTGGTTCCTAATTAGGTCATGTATTCTCTCTCTCTCTCTCTCTCTCTCTCCAGATTTGGTAAATATGTAATCTATGCTTTTATCCAAGTTAATAAAAACATGTTATAACAGCACAGTTCCTGTTGAAAGTATTCCTGTTAAAGACCACCCTCCAAGCTTACATGGAGCCAATAATAATTAATTTTTGAGTCTCATCATTTACTATTTTACCCATATCTCTCTCCCATGTTCATAAGGGTAAAATAAATAGATTCTACCATATGCTTCTATGAGATAGGACCTCTTTAGGAATCTATGACTGAGATACTAAGGATCTAAGGAAAGCTGCGATCTAGCTTACTTGAATGCCAAAACATCAAGGCTAATGTTATAACAGAAGGATGAGGGTTCACATGAAGTCTAGAAAAAAAAAAATCAAGAGATATATTAGTCAATATGTTTTCTGCCTTGTCCAAAGAAGAGTTCCCTGCACTTCGATGACTAATACTGCTTCCTTAGGCATAATTATCCTTAGAATGCCAAAAAGCAACTCATCAAGGCAGCAGCATCATGATTCTGTACTCTCCTAAAAAATGTCTGATTATTGGAATTTGATCTCCAGAGCAGACTTCTCCGCTAGGAAGGAGGTCCCCTTGGAAGATGACAAAAACTGGATTTTGAGCTTTGTATATCGCCCATTGTAAATGAACATATATTGGCCTTCTGGTTTGTCAAGCAGTTCTACAGTTTGATTAGTATGAGTTCATTATTCATGGTCTGATCATCTGAGAATAGATGGGTTAAAATTTAGTTCCCAAATCATACAATGAAACTTAGATGAACAACTTACTGCTATCCTTTAAAACAGAGATGAGCTTCTGAAGCCAGAAGAGGTCTTAAAATTATCTATGATAATCCTTTCATTCAGATAAAAACTGAGGTCCAGAGCCTTGAATAAAGTTCTCAAGTCCCAGTCACTCAACTACATCATGCCACCTTAAACAACCAATAAGCTTTTCTGGGACACAAAATGCTATTCCTTTCAATTTAATAAGTATTAACCAAGTCGCCCACACTAAGATTCTGTGCTAGGTACATTAAGTGAATAGTAGAAGAAAAAAATTCTAGGATAGGAATATCTAAGTAGCTGAACTCAATAAGGCTTCCCAAGGGAATATTATTTTGTCTTCAGAGAAACACTAGACCTTATCTATTTCTATGTATTTGGGATTCTACTTCATATTCTACATAGCAGTGAACAACTCAGTTGGAGATATGCTTAAATAAGCTTAAGGAAGTAAGGAAGTAACATGACAGAGGAGGAAAGAACTCAGAAGTTATCAAATTCAAATTCCCAATGTTCACTTTCCTTTTATAATATCCCTGACAGAGGAATATAAATGTTCTCAAGGGAGAAACTTAATTTAAATCAGCATTCCATTCGAATGCTCCATGAAGTATTCCTTGATCCTCTTGGTCCCCTCCTTGAACCTCAATAGTTTACCTGTACTTCCTGAATATACTTATCATATATGTCCTTGTGCCATGTGCTCATCTCTATTTGTATCACATCCTTTTATTAGATTGAAAACAATTAAGATAGTGTCTACTTATCCAAATTTGTCATCTTCTCCAGCACTTCCGATAGCACCTTCGGCACGGTCCAATCTGGACTCTACATAGCTGGTGCTTGATAAATGTTTCCTGAATTGAACTCAGCATTGGCTGGCCACAACAAAAGTAACCCTAGAGCAAGCTGAATTAAGCTTTTAGACTATATTATAAGCCAAAGGATTGTGTTATTAGATGAAAAAGACCAGCTTAACCTTGTCACTATGTCACTACTCATTTGACATTAGTTTCATTTCTTAGAATATTGACTTTATAGTGAGTCCAACTCTTGTTCTTCCTATTAGAACCAAGGAGAGCAAAATAGAGAAAGAAAGAAAGTTAGAGAGAAGTGAGAAAAAGTGAGTGAAGAAAGGAAGGTCCTTCCTGCTCACAGCCATTTTCCTAAAAGATGTCATGCACTGTGAGATACATAGAGGATCAGTATACTCCAGAGAGAAGTATAATTTTACAGGGTGCAATAGGCCAATTCCATGTCTAATTCCCATAATGTCTAGTTTCTTTTATGTGCTTTGAGTTCTAAAGGTTGCTTGCTTTGCTCTTCTTTACGTATTCAATTTCCCTGACTCCTGGGAAATTTTTGTGGCTATCAGTTCAACAATGGTCACTCCAGACACTGGTTAATCTATTTACATAGAAGGATGGATTCTCAGAATTAGAAAGAACACTAATAGTCACCTAACTCAATTCCTTTATTTGATGTGACAAAGGCTCATAATTAAGTGACTTTACCCAAATCACAGTGCTATGACAGAGCTGGGACCAGAATCTAGACTCTCTCCCAGTTCTATCTTACCACCAGACACTGACAACTGTGTTAATATTCAGGGCACCCATATTTCCTTTACCAGGTGGGAGTCTCTTAAGGAACATAGGTAAAGTACCTGGCAAGGACAACACTGTACTCAATGCATCCAATTCATCCCTTAAGTGAAGGAGTCAAAAGCCAGGCCTGGCCCACTTGGGGAGGGAGATGAAGTAAGGATAAGTAAATACCACATATTAAGATCACCAAGATATCATGGAAGTCTCTTTTTGAACACATTCAAAATTTTTGCTATAATTCTTGGCTTGAATACTGCATTATAGATTCTTTTATATTTTTCCCCAGCAGCTTGAAAGGAATCTATTCCTGAGGCTTAATGTTTTGTATTTCTAACTCAAAAAAACATTTTCTCATTGGAATAGTCAGCTTTATCAGAAAACTATAGTCTTTGTATTAAAACAGGATGGACAACAATCTGGCCCTAAAGTGGTGAGTCACAGGGGCTAGGGACCATGGCAGTTATTTCAATACATATTATTTTTTATTGGAGAATTATCCAAACAACAGGATTAGTTTACTATATTATATCCTGATATTTGTCATTGGATAACCCTTCCTCCCTAGAGGGAAAAGTTCCCTTAGCTGGAGCAAATAGACAAGTAACCCTGGAAGATCTAGACTATTGCTTTATTTATTTTTCAGGTCCTTGAAGTAGCACAATTCATGATCATCTGTGGACACCCCAAGATTATCGCAACAAAGCCACAGGTATTGGAAAAAACCCCAAATTCTAATATTACAAGTTTATCATTAATAATTGCTCACTGGCGTTTCTCTCTAAAGCAGGGATTCTTACCCTTTTTGAGGGGTTATGAATCCTTCTGGCAGTCTGGCAAAGCTTATGGATTCTTTCCTGGAATAATGCTTTTAAATAACAGGAGAAAATACTAAATTGCAATTAAAGTTTAGTAAAAATACCATTTTGGTACACAAAAATGAGTCCCAGCTCTCTATGATGGCCCCAAACACTAGCTACTAGAGCTCTGGTAGAAGTGCCAGAAGCTGATTGCACCAATCCGCCTCAGCTGTTTCCTCTCAGCCATGGGGCCTTGGTGCAACATTTTGCATGGTACAACAGGCTCCATGATACAATCCCTATGTGGGAATGTCCTTGAGGATTCCAGCATGTTACCTGAGGATCCTGCACACTTCAACACCTCATTGTCACTACGACACAGTAGATGCTACATCCTAGCACATAGGCTAAAACAAACCTACAGATCTACAACGTTTTTCATTAGCTCCCACTTATGTCAAAGAAGCAGAAGTAATGACCCAGAAGAAGTCTGTCTTCTCCCCTGTCAATCACCGAGGTCAAAGTAAAACAAACAAATCACTGAGGTACTTGGATCTTCTATTTCTATATTTCAAATGACATTTAGATTTGACATATGAACTTATAGCCAAGGAGACAAACTAATGAGCAGAGGCACTGCTCTATCTCTTCACCTGTGCCCCTTAAAGTCTATACAGTTTTAAAACCCTATACTTTGAATATCCACATGATTCATAGGAATTGTAGAATGGGTGTGAGTGTTTGTTCATTTTTTTTTTAAAGCTGTTTATTAATGGTAGGCTTTTGGCTTTCTAGAGTAAAAACTCTTTTTACATACTCAGTAACCATTCTGTTCAGCTCTTGCTATGCCTTTATCTGATGGATCTTAACTTATCTTCAGAGACAAGAGCCAGAGATTCAAGTACTTGAAGAGGAATATTTTTCTCAGCTGTTGATGACTAAGAAGAAAAATTAAGAAATCATATTTTTCTTCCTGACTAGATATTATATTCAAGAGGTCAACTGTAGGTTCTGGATCCTAAATCTTCATTTAAAAAAGTTTTATACTTCCATTTGAATTATTGATTCCAATTTCTATGTTTTGATTTCATTGCATTAAAAATTAAGTATAAATGAAATAAAATTGTGATTACTTATATTTTACATACTAGTAGAGTAAAAGGTTTAAATGAGTTTTTGTGATACTGAAGTTTGCTTTTATTTAATTCCTAAACTTTTTGATAGACAAAAATGCAATACATCCACCATTGGCCTATCTCCAAGAGGAAAAAATTAACTTAAAAAAGAGGATCATTTTTATCATATGAAGAACTGGAAAGTCAGTAGTTTCTAATATTTTGTGATCCATATTTACTCCAAAGTGTTCCAGTAGTCCCAATGTTAATTTAAATACTATTTTACTGCTATAGGAGTAATTAATTTCAAGATGAAAATCAAAATCCCTCCTACACTCAGTTCCCAGAGCAAAAGTATGCAAATTGTTTGATTTTTAGAAGTTCCTGATTTTTAAACTTGAGTGAATAGTCAAAGGATATAATCAGAAAATCATTGTGACCCTTATATATTTTATAATTCCTTCCATAAAGTCCTGATTGTTTTATGATGATTTGGAAAATAAAAATTTATACATGTTCTGATGCTGACAAAACAATATACTCTGGAGCTGAAGAATACCTACAGGTGTCTTGGTCAAATCAAGTAGCTAAATCTGAATACCATCCAGCTACAAATACAAATTGAAATTTTTAATTATTTAGTTTCAAGATTAGAAAAGTATAAGGTTTTAGAATAAGCTAAGTTACAAAGAAGAAACAAAGCTAACATGGTAGTAATCCAATTCATTTATTCTCATTCCCCTCCTCCCTCTAAGAGCAAAAAAGGGGGAAGGAATAATTGAATTTGATGGAGAACTTCAAATCCTACTCATTTAAAATTGTGACAAATAATGCTCTTGGGGGAGGTTTCCATGCCCACGTCCAGAATATTTCTTTAGTTGATTAGGGAATAATGACTAACTCAAGTTCTTAGGCCTCAATTATATAAATAAAATATCTTATAAAAAAGAAATCATTGCTCATCACTGGACTAATGAATCACATATTCTCTTAGATAAGAATCACTACCTGCCTAATGAGACTATCTCTACCTTATTACAGAGAGATTCTATCAGCTTTCACTCTCCTCACAGGTTTTCTTTTTTATGGTAGCAGAAGGAGCTTCATTTTCTGGATATAAGCCGACTTGTTTGCAGTATATTTCATGAACGAAGCCATCAGTAAATAGCTAAACAAAGACTCTGGTATTTTTGCCCAGGAGCAAAAGGCAATTCAGGAACTCAGTATAATTTTTCAAGGAGAATTCTCAAGAGCCAAAATGACACACATGATTAATAGAAATGCAAAAATGTATAACCATTTTGTCTGAAGGCTATGAAAAGCTTGATACTTTCTGCATTCTGCAATTACAGCATAGGAAATTAGAGGTTTAGGTCTTCAAGTTCATGATAGCAGATTATTTATGTTGACCTGACTTCCCAATTCTCAGTAACAGTAACTGTGGAATAGATTGGAATAATTGTGGAATAGAACTCAAAAGTCACCTCATTTACACAAGGTAAAAGAGAACAAATCAGTGGAAGATAGAGAAATTCTTTATAAAATAGTTAACAGGTGTGAACTAAGGTTTCCTCTCCCATTCTATGGAAGAACAGTTTCTTTGTGGTTATTCAACAATTAACTTAACATTCATTGGTATGGTGCCATTTGTTCAAATCCACTTAAGACTATGCACAGTTTCAAGAATGTAACTCTCAACTTTAAACAAATGAGGTCACTGAACCTCTTCTGTGTATACTAGGTAGTTTACAAAATAAAAAACAGAGTTCTTGCCCAGAAGGAAATTACATCGGAGGCTTTAGTTAACTAATGTAGATATGTGGTTCAGTGGATAAACCCAATAAGTCCAGAGTAAGGAAGATCTGAGTTCAGAACCAGCCTTGGACACTTTCTCACTATGAGCATGGACAAGTCACTTAATCTCTGCCTGCCTCAGTTTTTTCATCTGTCAAATGGGTATAATAGTAACAGCCTTCTCTCCTTTGTTGTGAGGATTAAATAAGAAAGCAATTTTGTAAAGTGCCATAGTGCCTGGTGCACAGTAAACATTGGATTAATATTAGTTATTATTATTGTTGTTGTTATTGTTATTATTCTTATTAACTGAGGAATTTGTCATAATTTAATGAAAGTGACTTTTTTTTTAAAGATCTCAAATCTGAAGAGATTTGAGTGATATAAAGTGATAGAAAGACAACGAGAAATGCTGAATGAAGATGCTTGCATGGTCTGGTTCTCCTGAATGATTAGTGTCAACTCCTATTCATGTTCTCAAATTTCACCTTAAAATTTTATATAAAACCTTGTTTTGATCTGACTTTTTAAATAATATGAAAACCAAAAAGGCCTTTTTGGGCCGTAGGATCATTTAACACGCATTTCTACATTTCAAAGTATGCTTTGAAGCACTCTAAGTATGAATTTTTGTAGTGACATGAGTCCAAAGCAGGGAGACCACCCCAGCTTTGCAGAGACTTTTAAAACTAATTCAGACTTTGCTCACAGCATTTTTAAATGTTATACAGGTTTAAAGGAAAAGATCAAGTATTTTTAAAATGCGAAAAGGCCAATGAGTTTAGGTTTGACTGGGTACTCACTCTGTCACACAGCTCTTCAAATGTGCAGTCTGCAATGGTTCCACAAGCTTTATTCAGCCTCAGCTCTCTGCCTTGCACTTTTAGAATCCTTGGTCTAGTTACTATGGGAACATGAACAAAGACTCAATCTTGTCTGGATAATTACTATAAAATTCATCTCTTACAGATAGGAAATGCATAGCTTGATGAATAATAGCACATGATTCAACACATAAATTAGACAAAATGCTGATACAATGACTGCCACTTGAGTGTGGCATCAACCCATATACAGCAATGGAACTTATTAATTGGTCAGTGGAGATTGGGCATTGTGTTCTAAATGTATTCTCTTTCAAGAGAAATTAACTTACGTACAATCATTTTGTTTTTGAGCCAGCTCATCAAACAACTTATCCATGACAGCCTCCACATCAGCTTCACTTGTGCTACAGTGAAAAGAATAATAGAATATGAAATTAATAACACTTGAAGCCAACATCAAACAGCTGCCTGAGCCCGCTTAGCTTTTTGCCCATAAAAAAGGAGAACAGGATGTTATGCTCTAAATACAAACATTAGATTTCGAATATACTTAAAAGCAGAGAATATTAACTCTCAGGTAGATGATTCTGCCTTATTTGCATACACTGAAAGACTTCTGTGCTTCTGGCTGTTTCCAGTAATGAGGCGATACAGGCAGAGTAAATCCATTAATACTATGTGTACACAATGAGAAAAAAGGCTTCTGGCTCTCTGTTACATGCAAAACAAGAGCAAACAGACAAGGCAGTCAAGCATCTAGAGAAGTATCCTTTGAAATCTCTACTGAGAGGGTACATGTGAAATTAAATATTGAAGCTGCTGTAAAAAAAAAAAAAATCAAGTCAAGCTGACTGAGCTGATCAAACATTTCCAGAATTAAATTACTAGCTTCTAAATACTAACCTGATCTACACATCAATAACTTATCAGACTTTTTCCAGAGGTGTAAGAAAAAGACAATTATAGACTACATATTCTTTCTCCAAAATCTCCTCAAAATTTTAAGTAAACTTTCAGTTCATCTGCTATCACTGGAGCTAGCTAAAAATCTATCTCATCATGGAATCTTTTGTATTCTAATTAGAAACCACCATATGGTTTAAAGATCCCAAACATATAAATGTGATAATGCTGTGGCCTCTTTCCCTATCACTTTCTTTTTTAAAAGGGGCTGATAAACTAATGCACTTGATACAGTTGATCTGCAAAAGAAACAGTGTCTTGCATAAAGTGAAAACTCAAGTTTGCTTCAAACCTATATGCAGACTTATACAGAATGACCTTACAATATGTTTACTTTTTACACACATTTCAGTCTTCTCTAGGTGTAAAATGCAATTAAGCTCAATTCTAGATGCCCTACTGATAATTCCCATCACAGAATTCTCCCGCCCACATCCAAAGAACCAAAAAAGAAACCTAAACTAAAATTAATCTAATTTCTCCTTTAAGATAACTACTGGTTGATAGACTTTATCCTCAGGTCTTAAAACTTGGCAAAAATAAATGCTTTCCCAAAAAGAATTTTCAAATGTAAGGTGATGACTATTCTTAGTCATTCCTCCAAAAGTCATTCCTAAAAAAAAGGATTGTTTATTCAAATTAAACATATACTTTGAATTTTGAGTTTTGTAGCAGTAATGATACTTATGTGGAATAGTACTTAAGTTAACAATTAAAAAAGGAATAAGAACTAGATTTTAAAAATTAATAATATGGAATATTAAGAACCAAGAACAAAAATCAGTTACAAATTTCAGACTTGGTTCACTTGTATTTTCTGAGAATTCATAGAATATGAAATATAGAATCTTTTATCTGTTCTAACCTATCCCTCAAAAATACTTTCCTATATCATGCTTACCAAATGTAATGTAGCCCTTGGCTATAGAGCTAGGATAGGTGATTTCCCTATCTCTATAGCTGACTCAATTTTTGGGTAACTCACAAATTTTTTCTTTATATTAAACTAAAAATCTGTTGCTTTACTACTCCCATTTACCACTTCTGTCATTTTGAGACAAGCAAAAGAAGTCCAATTCCTCTTTCATAGGAAAGATTTTCACATATCTGAAGATATCTATCACATCTCTTCTTCCCACCCTCCCACCACAAACATTCTGTTCTCTAGATTAAACACAACTGGTTCCTTCAACAGATCTTTATATGTCATTGTGAATGAACCCCAGATGCTCTTTAGTTTATCAAAATCATTTCTAAAATGTGGCACCAAGAATTGAACACAACACTCCAACCATCTTTTGTCCAAAGTATTGCCAAGTCATTCTCCAACTGATATGAACAGACAAGTTTCAGATGAAGAAATTAAAGCCATTTCTAGTCATATAAAAAAATGCTCTAAATCCCTGTTGATTAGAGAAATGAAAATTAAGACAATACCTCTCAGACTGGTAGGATGACAGGAAAAGATAATGACAAATGTTGGAGGAGATGTGGGAAAACTGGGACACTAATACATTGTTGGTTGTGAAATGATCTAACCTTTTGGAGAGCATTTGGAAGTATGTCCAAAGTGCTATCAAACTGCATACTCTTTGATCCAGCAGTGTCACTACTAGGTCTGTATTTCAAAGAAATCATAAAAGAGGGAAAAGGATCTACATGTGCAAAAATGTTTGTAGTAGCCCTTTTTGTAGTGGCAAGGGATTGGAAATTGAGTGGATGTCCATCAATTGGGGAATGGCTGAATAAGTTATGGTACAGTAATGTAATAGAAAATTATTGTTCTGTAAGAAATGATGAGCAGGCTGATTTCAGAAAAGCCTGGAGAGACTTACATGAATCAATGCTGAGTGAAGTGAACAGAACGAGAACATTGTACACAGTAACAACAAAATTGTGTGATTATCATCTATAGTAGAAGTAACTCTTCTCGACAATGTGATCATTTAAGACAATTCCAATAGATTTGGGATGAAAAATGCCATCCACATCTAAAAAGGGAATTGTGGAGACTAATTGTAGATTGAAGCATAATATTTTCACCTTTTTTTGTTTGCTTGCTTTTTCTTTCTTGTATTTTTTTCTTTTTTGATCTGATTTTTCTTACATAACATGATAAATATGGAAATATGTTTGAAAGGATTTGTTTAACATGTACTGGATTGCTTGCTGTCTTGAGGAGAGAAGAGGTAAGGGAGAGAGGGAGAAAAAATTTGAAACACAAATTCTTACAGAAATGAACATTGAAAGCTATCTTTACAGTATTTAGAAAAATAAAATATCACTAAAAAACAAAACAACAAAGTATTGCAAAACTATCATGTCCCCACCCCAGTCCCCCACCTTAATGTAGCCTAATATTTTGTTAACTTTTTGGGGTTGCCATATTGACTCATATTAAGCAGGCAAGCCACTAAAAATTCAGAGATCTTTTCTCAGATGAACTGTCTAGCCATGCCCATTCCACAATTTTATACTTATGAAGCTGATTTTTAAAAAGTCTTAAGTTCAACACTATATATGTATCCACATTAAATTTCATCTTCAAGTCCATGCTACAACTCCAGGTTTATTCTAGGTCCAACAAATGTATGTATTTACAAATACACATACATATATGTTTATACACATATGTATAAAGATAAATATAGGGATATCTTGGACAGATAATACAAGATCTGTTTGGATATTTTTATATACACAGATATTGTTATATAGATATGTCTGGATATTGTATATTACATATTTGCAAAAACATACATAATATATACGTATGTAGACATTCAAAAACATAAATTGTATCCCAAAATGTCTTAGTGTATGTAGTTTTAAGATCTGTAGCTTAAAAATGTCAAAAAAGAGAGTAAGGGAGTGGTTCTCAGTCAAACTTGGGTTCAATCCTTGGGAACCCTGACTCCAAAAAAAGAAGATGGGGAATAGCTCTATTTTATTTTATTTTATTTTGTTTATTTTTTGGTCTACCCGCCATCTGGGGGAGGGGGCGGGAAGAAGGAGGGGAAAAGTAGGAATAGAAGGTTTTGCAAGGGTCAATGCTGCATATATCTTGTAAATAAAAATCTGGAATAGCTCTATTTTAGCAGAATCTGTTATGCTGGAAAATTATTTCTGTAATGTTTCACTATTAAATTGTACTTCAATAAAGGAAAGGTGGGAAAAAAGAAGTATTGGGGGGAAAGTAAGTTTGAGCTCAGTGTTGTAACTAGATAATGAGAACTTTAATATACAACATTTGCTATTATATCACCACTTTCAGATCATATTTCAAATAGTTTTAATCCTCTGGAATTCAGTTATCAACAAGCTTTCTGATTTAAAGCCAAATGTATTAACAAATGTGCATATAAATTATATCTATTAGTAAATAATTTTTGTTTCAACAAATAGCAAAAATTCACAAACCAATTTCTAAGGTCTATAAATGTGGGAAGGAAGTTATATTATAAAATGATGTAGCATCATGATTTTTCAATGGCAGAATCCCATTTATTCATAAAATACCAGTAAGGCTTATTTATTATTAAAATATTAGAAAGGTATTTTATTATGAAGACTATTTATGGGTTCTATTCACATATGGCCTTAGAATATTGTTCAATACAGTTGACAATCTATTATTTTTAGTTGAGGTTTATAAATATTAAAAATATACAGTATTTTATTTTGAATTTGAGCTAACTAAAGTATCGATGAAATAACATTTTTACATTCTTCAAAGATGCTAACAACTCCAAAGTGTTCCTTTAGAGTCATTTTTAAGACTTCCAGAGCTCTTTTATGAACTGCCAAGTTCTAATTCCACAACCTTTACTTAGTGTCTTATGTGCAATGAATACTAATAAGCTTCCAATTATAAAATGCTTTCTTCATAACAACTGTGTGAGATAAGTAATATAAACGCTGTTATTCCCATCTTACAGATGAGGAAACTGAGATGTACAGAGGATGAGTGGCTTGCTTCTACTCATGCAACCAGTAAATACCAGAGGCAACATTTGAACTTGAGTTTAGATGCTGAAAAGTGTCTGAGGAACTGGCGAGCAGGAGTGAAGTACAAACTTGTTTTTCAAATTTCACTATTGTAAATCTAGAGCTGGGAGAGAGGATCTGGTATGACAAAATAATTTCTAAGGGTCTCTCTTCCTCATTTAAAATCTTATCTTCTGACTCTTCTCCGAGGTAATTCTCCAATTGATGCCCTTGAGTAAAGGTTCTTGACCCAGGTTCCATGTTTTTGAAAAAAAATATTTTGATAAATATACTTCAAAATAATTGGCTTCCTCTGTAATCCTTCTTTTTGTATTTAAAAACATTCTGAGAAATAGAGTACAGACTTTACCCAGTTGCCAACAAGGTCTATGACACAAAAAAAATTAAGAATATTTGAAGACCTAGAGTGATCTGCAGGACACTGGCCAACACAGGGCCATGTATTTTATGAGCAATCTGAATTCTGGAAGTATTACTGATAATTTTTCTCATTAATTTCTCATAAAAACATTGAAACACATTTTGAACTACTGCCATAGAAAACTCTGGGCAAAATTGCAAATTGGGCAAATTCTTAAGTTTTTCATTCTCCTCCCACTTCCCAGCTTGAAGGTTCTCTTAATCCTCCCTTTTCTTGTCTCCATATCTTTCACTTATATTGAGGTGTTAATAAGAGACAATAATGTAATTTTTTTTCCATTTTAACAAAGGATCAATATAGTCAATCAATAAGCATTTATTAAGTGACTACAATGTATCAGGCATTATACTAAGCTCTGAGAATCATAAAGAAAAATGAAATAACCTACATTTTCAAAGAGTTTTGATCAAGGGAGACAATATGTGTGTTTAAAAACTTACTTAAGATAAACTAAAAATACATGTAAGGAGGAACAGCACCAATCACTGGGGATCATGAAGAGTTTTCTATAGAAGGTAGTGCTTATGGCGTGTCTTGTAAAAAAAGGGATTCTATGAGACAGGGGTAAGAAGGGGGTGAATTACAGTAAAGGTGATGACTAGTACAAAATCACAGATACCTAAACTGGAATGCCACACATCAAGAAGAAAATTTAGTTGCTCAGTTTGGTTGGGTTGTAGAAATAAAACTAAAAGAATTAAACTTCAATTATAAAATTTAGGCTAAAATTTGGGAAAAGATTTTTGGTGGGAATATCAGGACTCATCACATAGACAGTTACTTGGGCACTAGGTAAAATGTAAGCAAGGAAGAAAGGAAATAATTTTTGACAAAGGAAAATAAAACTTGAGTAATCTAAGTTTTTGAAGAGAGAAGGATACTTTTGGTAAAGTCAAAATCACTGGATGTAATTAATTTAGATATTTACAAAGTTCCAATGAGATTAAATGATCACCAGTGCAATTTTCTTAATTTTTTCATTATTGATATCTAAACTAATTTCTTTCTCTTTGAAGTTTTCTATTTCTGGGGCGCCCAGTTCTACTAGCTCTTTTTGGGATCATGATCATCATGGAATTTGTTACCTCCATATTTGCTACTGGTTTCCCTCTTTATCTTTCCCTATTAGTTCTGCTATGGCAAATTTCAAGATTTCAAAATGAATACATGGATACTACAGGAGTTTTAATTAAGTTTAAAAATATAGAAATAGACATCTATAGAACACAGATTTCTCATTCACCTTAAGTCTAACCACAAATTGGCTTTGTTGACATAGCTTATAGCATTCTTGTCTCAATTTTCTCTGGGAATGGATACTAGAAAATGAATGCTAGAAAATATAATTCAATTTCTAATAAAAGACTGGCACCAGTGCCAAATGACATTTTCACTTTCTCCTAGAGCTGCTGTTTAAATTTACTT